>NC_052155.1:106168206-106516785 GCF_902713615.1 Scyliorhinus canicula | reverse complement strand
ACCGAGCCAGGACAGCCCTACCCAGGACACTCCTACCCAGGACATACCTACCCAGGGCAGCCCTACCCAGGACACCACTACCCAGAACAGCCCTACCCAGGACACTTCTACCCAGGACACACCTACCCAGGACACTCCTACCCAGGACACCACTACCCAGGACACCCCTACCCAGGACACCACTACCCAGGACACCCCTACCCAGGACACCCCTACCCAGGACACCCCTACCCAGGACACCACAACCCAGGACAGCCCTACCCAGGACACACCTACCCAGGACACACCTACCCAGGACACCACTACCCAGGACACCCCTACCCAGGACACCACTACCCAGGACAGCCCTACCCAGGACACACATACCCAGGACAGCCCTACCCAGGACACCACTACCCAGGACACCCCTACCCAGGACAGCCCTACCCAGGACACCACTACCCAGGACAGCCCTACCCAGGACAGCCCTACCCAGGACACTCCTACCCAGGACATCCCTACCCAGGACACCCCTACCCAGGACAGCCCTACCCAGGACAGCCCTACCCAGGACACCCCTACCCAGGACTGCCCTACCCAGGACACTCCTACCCAGGACAGCCCTACCCAGGACACCCCTACCCAGGACAGCCCTACCCAGGACACTCCTACCCAGGACAGCCCTACCCAGGACACCCCTACCCAGGACAGCCCTACCCAGGACACTCCTACCCAGGACAGCCCTACCCAGGCCACCACTACCCAGGACACCACTACCCAGGACACCACTACCCAGGACAGCCCTACCCAGGACAGCCCTACCCAGGACAGCCCTACCCAGGACACTCCTACCCAGGACACCACTACCCAGGACAGCCCTACCCAGGACACTCCTACCCAGGCCACCACTACCCAGGACACCACTACCCAGGACAGCCCTACCCAGGACAGCCCGACCCAGGACAGCCCGACCCAGGACATCCCTACCCAGGACAGCCCTACCCAGGACACCACTACCCAGGACACACCTACCCAGGACAGCCCTACCCAGGACACCACTACCCAGGACACACCTACCCAGGACAGCCCTACCCAGGACACTCCTACCCAGGACACTCCTACCCAGGACACCCCTACCCAGGACACCCCTACCCAGGACACTCCTACCCAGGACACCCCTACCCAGGACACACCTACCCAGGACACCCCTACCCAGGACAGCCCTACCCAGGACACCCCTACCCAGGACACTCCTACCCAGGACACTCCTACCCAGGACACCCCTACCCAGGGCACCCCTACCCAGGCCACCCCTACCCAGGACACCCCTACCCAGGACACCCCTACCCAGGACACCCGTACCCAGGACACACCTACCCAGGACACCCCTACCCAGGACAGCCCTACCCAGGACACCACTACCCAGGACACACCTACCCAGGACACCCCTACCCAGGACACCCCTACCCAGGACACCCCTACCCAGGACACCCCTACCCAGGACAGCCCTACCCAGGACACCACTACCGAGGACAGCCCTACCCAGGACACTCCTACCCAGGACACTCCTACCCAGGCCACCACTACCCAGTACACCACTACCCAGGACAGCCCTACCCAGGACACCCCTACCCAGGACATCCCTACCCAGGACAGCCCTACCCAGGACACCACTACCCAGGACAGCCCTACCCAGGACACACCTACCCAGGACAGCCCTACCCAGGACAGCCCTACCCAGGACACCACTACCCAGGACAGCCCTACCCAGGACACACCTACCCAGGACACTTCTACCCAGGACACCACTACCCAGGACACTCCTACCCAGGACACCCCTACCCAGGACACTGACACACATGAGACTGGAAGACAGGACAGTGACACATAGCGGGCGGGTGGAGACGAGGCGCCACCCCAGGGAACCATGGACTCGGAGTTTGACCATGCGCACGACACAACGCCACTGCTTTCTCCAACACCCTCCACCATCGCAGAGACACTCACCTCGGTTGGGCACTTTAGTGATGAGGCTTCTGGTACACTCACTGGTGCGCACAACACTGCCGTACCGGTACAGCAGGTGGAGCAAGGAGCAGCAGAGGGGCCGGGAGGTTGGAGGGGGTCCTGGTGCAAGTGAACATCTTGTTGCTGAACGCCGTGGCGAAGTCTCAGCAGGCCATGGCCCAGTCTCAGCAGGCCATGGCCCAGTCTCAGCAGGCCATGGCCCAGTCTCAGCAGGCCATGGCCCAGTGTCAGCAGGCCATGGCCCAGTGTCAGCAGGCCATGGCCCAGTCTCAGCAGGCCATGGCCCAGTCTCAGCAGGCCGTGGCGAAGTCTCAGCAGGCCATGGCCCAGTCTCAGCAGGCCATGGCCCAGTCTCAGCAGGCCATGGCCCAGTCTCAGCAGGCCATGGCCCAGTCTCAGCAGGCCATGGCGCAGTCCCAGCAGGCCATGGGCCAGTCTCTGCAGCCCATGGCCCAGTCTCAGCAGGCCATGGCGCCGTCTCAGCAGGCCATGGCGCAGTCTCAGCAGGCCATGGCCTAGTCTTTGCAGCCCATGGCCCAGTCTCTGCAGCCCATGGCCCAGTCTCAGCAGGCCATGGCCCAGTCTCAGCAGGCCATGGCGCAGTCCCAGCAGGCCATGGGCCAGTCTCTGCAGCCCATGGCCCAGTCTCAGCAGGCCGTGGCGAAGTCTCAGCAGGCCATGGCCCAGTCTCAGCAGGCCATGGCCCAGTCTCAGCAGGCCATGGCCCAGTCTCAGCAGGCCATGGCCCAGTCTCTGCAGCCCATGGCCCAGTCTCAGCAGGCCATGGCCCAGTCTCAGCAGGCCATGGCCCAGTCTCAGCAGGCCATGGCGCAGTCCCAGCAGCCAATGGCGCAGTCCCAGCAGGCCATGGGCCAGTCTCTGCAGCCCATGGCCCAGTCTCAGCAGGCCATGGCGCCGTCTCAGCAGGCCATGGCCCAGTCTCAGCAGGCCATGGCGCAGTCCCAGCAGGCCATGGCGCAGTCCCAGCAGGCCATGGGCCAGTCTCTGCAGCCCATGGCCCAGTCTCAGCAGGCCATGGCGCCGTCTCAGCAGGCCATGGCGCAGTCTCAGCAGGCCATGGCCTAGTCTTTGCAGCCCATGGCCCAGTCTCTGCAGCCCATGGCCCAGTCTCAGCAGGCCATGGCCCAGTCTCAGCAGGCCATGGCGCAGTCCCAGCAGGCCATGGGCCAGTCTCTGCAGCCCATGGCCCAGTCTCAGCAGGCCGTGGCGAAGTCTCAGCAGGCCATGGCCCAGTCTCAGCAGGCCATGGCCCAGTCTCAGCAGGCCATGGCCCAGTCTCAGCAGGCCATGGCCCAGTCTCTGCAGCCCATGGCCCAGTCTCAGCAGGCCATGGCCCAGTCTCAGCAGGCCATGGCCCAGTCTCAGCAGGCCATGGCGCAGTCCCAGCAGGCCATGGCGCAGTCTCAGCAGGCCATGGCGCCGTCTCAGCAGGCCATGGCGCAGTCTCAGCAGGCCATGGCCCAGTCTTTGCAGCCCATGGCCCAGTCTCTGCAGCCCATGGCCCAGTCTCAGCAGGCCATGGCCCAGTCTCAGCAGGCCATGGCGCAGTCCCAGCAGGCCATGGGCCAGTCTCTGCAGCCCATGGCCCAGTCTCAGCAGGCCATGGCCCAGTCCCAGCAGGCCATGGCCCAGTCTCAGCAGGCCACGGCCCAGTCTCAGCAGGCCATGGCGCAGTCTCAGCAGGCCATGGCGCAGTCTCAGCAGGCCATGGCGCAGTCTCAGCAGGCCATGGCCCAGTCTCTGCAGGCCATGGTGCAATCCCAGCAGGCCATGGCGCAGTCTCAGCAGGCCATGGCGCAGTCCCAGCAGGCCATGGCCCAGTCTCAGCAGGCCATGGCCCAGTCTCTGCAGGCCATGGGCCAGTCTCTGCAGGCCATGGCGCAGTCTCAGCAGGCCATGGCGCAGTCCCAGCAGGCCATGGCTGAGGGCATCGGCACCATTGCCCAGTTGCTGGCCGGCGTCGCCCAGACACAGAGAGGGATGGCCAACTCCCTGAGCTCCATGGCTGCAAACCTGCCGACCCTTGTTGATACCAGCACGGGCCTCCAGGACTGGCAGCGCCAGGTGTGAGGGGGGCGTCGGATGGCCGGTCCGTTCGCATCCCTGACCCATGTAGAGGCCCGGGGGCCATCGGGCACCCCGAGGGAGGAGGAGGTGCTGGGGCCCGTCCCGGGTCCCCCTGTAGGGGAGGTCCCGGAACACTGCGGCACCTCTGACTCCTCCCCTTCTGTCCCATGTGCATCTGGTGGGCAGCGGGCAGGACAGGCTGGCAGCTCGCCATCCCAGTCACCCGAGCCACAGCCTGGCCCATCTAGGCCGGGCTGCCCCAGGAAACGGCCGCCAAAGGGATCCCGAGTCACACGGCAGGAATCTCAGGAGTCCACCTCCAGTTCTGCTGTACCGTCTGGGGAACCACCTAGACGTAGTCAAAGGGCCCGTAAGGCCAAACAATTAGGCACTGAGTAAGTTGGCACGGGTGCAGGGCACAGACTAGTTTTAGGGGCTAGGGTACATGTATGGACAGTTTGTAATTAAAATCACTTTCACACCTACAGAAGCTGCATTTGTGTTCTGTCCGAAGCATGCGGGGGTGTCATGTACGTTGAGCGCCAGTGTTTGTGTGTGAGGGCTGATATTACGTCAGCCCCAGATGAGTGTGCCCCCCCCCCCCCCTCCCCCCAGGTCACCCTCGCCATCCCCCCGGGCAGAGGATGGGACCGTGCGCTGCAGTGTCATGGCCGCATGCAGCGATGGTCTGGGTGAATGGTGGTACTATGGCCATGGGTCAGACATTGTACAACGACGTGGAGCCAGGAGCTCATCGCAGAGCGGGTCATCATCATCCTCCATGGCCTGCAATAGACACGCTTCCACCAGCATCCGTGTGAGCCCGGCCCATTGTGCCGCAGGTGGATGTGCAATGGAGGGGTGGTGTGCATGCGGGTGGGGTGAGGATGGTTGGTGGTGGGGTTTAGGGTGTTGGTGCTGGGTGGGTGAGGAGGGTGAGGGTGTTGGTGCTAGGTGGGTGGGGGGGTGAAGGTGTTGGTGCTGGGTAGGTGGGGGGGGTGAGGGTGGTCGGATGTTGCCATGGTGTGCAGTATGTGGCCATACTCGCCGATTCCCACGTCCCCCCAGTCAGTGAACCGGGCGGCTATCACTATCAGCCTGTCCCGTGCCTGCTGGCCCAGCCGGTAACGGTGGGCAGCCACCCGCCCATGTCCAGCCTGTCTGCCCTGACCATTGCCCCCATCTCCCTCATCTGGGGAGGTCTGCGCTTGTCCTGCTGCTCCTCCCCTTCCCCCTCCTCTGCCTGTGGCACATCGCCCCTCTGCTGGGTTATGTTGTGCAGGGCGCAGCAGACCACAACGATGCGGCCGACCCTATCAGCGGGTACTGGAGGGCCCCGCCAGAGATGTCCAGGCACCTGAAACGCATCTTTAGCAGCCCAAAGCACCTCTCTATCACACCCCTGGTCGCTGCATGGGCATCGTTGTAGCGATTCTCCGCGTCACTCTGTGGCCTCCGTATAGGCGTCATCAGCCACGACCGCAACGGGTAACACATGTCGCCCAGCAACCAGCCCCTCAGCCGGGGATGGCATCCCTAGAACATGCCGGGGATGTAAGACCGCGACAACACGTATGAGTCGTGAACACTTCCCGGGTACCGGGCACAGACGTGCAGGATCATCATGCGGTGGTCGCAGACCATCTGAATGTTCATGGAATACGTCCCCTCCCGTTGGTGAACACGGCCATGTTATCTGCAGGTGGCCGCACGGCGACGTGCATCCCATCGATCGCACCCTGGACCATGGGAAAACCGGCCACAGCAGAGAAGCCCAAGGCCCGGGCATCCTGGCTCGCCCGGCACACAGGGAACCGGAAGTAGCGGTCCGAAATGGCATAAAGGGCGTCTGTCACTGCCCGGATGCACCGGTGCACCGATGTCTGTGAGATGCCGGACAGGTCCCCACTCGGCGCCTGGAATGACCCCGTGGCATAAAAGTTCAGGGCCACCGTAACCTTGACGGACATGGGGAGAGGGTGTCCTCCCTCAGTGCCACGTGGTTCCAGATGTTCCAGCAGGTGGTTTCCCTGCCCATCCAGAGTCTCCTCCTGCATTCCCGGTCCGTGAGGTCCTGGTACGACTAACGGGGCCGGTACACACGGGGCCTCCTCAGGTGTCTCCGTCGCCGTGGCGCCACAACGTCCTCCATCCTCTCCTCGTGCTCCTCCTCCTCTTCGTGCTCCCCCTCCTCCTCCTCGTCCTGTCGGGCGGGTGGCCCTCCAGCCTGGGCGCCTGCCGACTGCCCCTCTGCCGACTGCCCCTCTGAGGCACCCCCCCCTTCCCCGGCACTCTCTCCCCTCCCCGGTACTCACTCTCTACCCCCCTCTCCGGGACTCCCCCCCCTCCCCAGCTCTCTCCCACCCTCCCCGGTACTCACTCTCTCCCCCCCTCTCCGGGACTCCCCCCCCTCCCCAGCTCTCTCCCCCACTCTCCGGCACTCGCGCTCTCCCCCCCTCTCTGGCACTCGCTCTCTCCCCCCCTCTCCGGGACTCTCCCCCCCCTCCCCAGCTTTCTCCCCCCTCTCCTGCACTTGCGCTCTCCCCCCTCTCCGGGACTCTCCCCCCCTCCCCAGCTCTCTCCCCCGCTCTCCGGCACTTGCGCTCTCCCCCCCTCTCCGGCACTCGCGCTCTCCCCCCTCTCCGGGACTCTCCCCCCTCCCCAGCTCTCTCCCCCCCCTCTCCGGCACTGGCTCTCAACCACCAACCCCCCTTCCCCCCCCCCCTCCCCCATCCCCCTGCCCCCTTTCCCCCATCCACAGACTGCGGCCACGCCGTCACTTCTCCTGCGGCTACCTTCTCCTGCGGGATTGACGCCGGCCCCTGGCGATTCTCCGACCCGGCAGGGGGGTCGGAGAATCCCACCCCTTATCTTTAATCTATCTGTTGTAGATACATCAGTCCATGACAGTACTGGCAGGAATGGACACAGCACAATCTTTGTAGTCCTAGCAGCTCAAAAATGGGCATTCATGAGGTACAGTGAGCCATGAGAAGCAACAGAATTATACTCCACCACATTGTGATTGCCTGGCATGTCCCTCACTCTATCACTACCAGCAAGTCAGAGCACCAGTGCTGGTTCAATAAGGAATGTGGAAGAGCAGAATCAGGCTTGCCTAAAAATGAGGCAACAGTCTGGTGAAGCTACAGCACAGGACTGCATGCTGAACAGTGAAAGCAGCAAAAGCAGCATGCTCTATAGACAGAGTGAGGTGGTCCCACAAAGCTCTGCAATCCTCCCACATCCGGACGCGAAAGGTGGTGGACGATTAAACAATGAATAGGAGCAGGAGGCGCCATCAACATCCCCATTCTCAATGAGTCCACCCCAACAGCTGTTAAACCATTGAAACAGCATGTGCAACTTCGCAGACTGTTATTACAGGCACAGTTGTCCTATTCTACAGTAATGCATAAATTACACTGAAAATGGTGATCATTATATTTGATTTGAGGAGCATTTTTAAATGGATGAAAATATTTCAAATCCCACCCCAAGTTACTGCTGCAGTAAAGCAATGGATAATAATAGATTGCCATATGCTGCAACATATCTCAACTGCTGGGTGTAGATTATGAAAAATGTTAATATAAATAGACAATAAAGAATATTTAATTCTCCTAAATTAAATGAGCTATAACTACTGTAGCAATATTAGTGGACAAATACTTAATGTACCAGTAATACATCCCATTTTCAGTCATCTTAGTGGAGATTTAGAATAAGGCAAGTTCATAATAGAGGGACTACCAGTAGCTTTAAAATAGCAGGCAGACAAATGCCATATGAATGTGTTAAATTAATTGTAAGTGGCAACCGTTGAGAATTACAGCTGAAAAAGTAAAAAAGATAAATATGGATATTGAGGAATGGTAATTAGTTGAAAGTTACAGTTGAATCCACCAGAGCATTGACAATTATTCAGCCTTTCAATATAGAAGCTGAAAAGTTTTACATTGCTGAAAGCAGCAAATTGTTTTTGATCGGAGCCGCTGTGAGATTTTCTTTCCCTCTTGAATCTGGTTTCTACTCATGATTTTACGTCATTGTAGAGATGTACCATGTGAAGTCTCGCAACGCTAAAATTCAGCAGAAATTTGAGTTACACATCTCGGATGCAAATAAGAATCTTTTATTGCCTCTACTTGATTACAATTGAGAGAAACTCAACATGCAACATGCCAGGCAACATGCCTCAATGACTACCGCCCGGTGGCCCTGACATCAGTTGTAATGAAGTGCTTCGAGAGGCTGATCATGAAGCGCATCACCTCCATACTCCTGGAACGCCTTGACCCACTTCAATTCGCATACCGTCGCAACCGGTCCAAATCAGACGCCATTTCCCTGGCCCTACATTCATCCCTAGAGCATCTCGAAAACAAGGACTCCTACATCAGACTCCTATTTATTGACTACAGCTCCGCCTTCAACACCATAATCCCAGCCAAGCTCATATCAAAGCTCCAAAACCTAGGACTTGGCTCTCCACTCTGCAACTGGATCCTTGACTTTCTGACCAACAGACCACAGTCAGTAAGAATGAACACCAACACCTCCTCCACAATAGTCCTCAATACCGGTGCCCTGCAAGGCTGCGTACTTAGCACCCTACTCTACTCCCTGTACACACACGACTGCGTGGCAAAACTTGGTCCCAACTCCATCTACAAGTTTGCTGACGACACGACCATAGTGGGCCGGATCTCGAATAACGACGAGTCCGAATACAGGAGGGAGATAGAGAACCTAGTGGAGTGGTGTAACGACAACAATCTCTCCCTCAATGCCAGCAAAACTAAAGAGCCGGTCATCGACTTCAGGAAGCAAAGTACTGTACACACCCCTGTCAGCATCAACGGAGCCGAGGTGGAGATGGTTAGCAGTTTCAAATTCCTAGGGGTGCACATCACTAAAAATCTATCCTGGTCCACTCACGTCGACGCTATCACCAAGAAAGTACAACTGCGCCTATACTTCCTCAGGAAACTAAGGAAATTCGGCATGTCCACATTAACCCTTACCAACTTTTACAGATGCACTATAGAAAGCATCCTATCGGGCTGCATCACAGCCTGGTATGGCAACTGCTCGGCCCAGGACCGCAAGGAACTTCAGAGAGTCGTGAATACCGCCCAGTCCATCATACGAACCTGCCTCCCATCCATTGATTCCATCTACACCTCCCGCTGCCGGGGGAAAGCGGGCAGCATAATCAAGGTTCCCTTCCACCCGGCTTACTCACTCTTCCAACTTCTTCCATTGGGCAGGAGATTCAGAAGTCTGAGAACACGAACAAACAGACTCAAAAACCGCTTCTTCCCCACTGTCACCAGACTCCTAAATGACCCTCTTATTGACTGACCTCATTAACACTACACCCTGTATGCTTCAACCGATGCCAATGCTTATGTCTTACAACACCAGGTTAAAGTGTTGTAAGACTTCTTACTGTGCTCACCCCAGCCCAACGCCGGCATCTCCACATCAATGCTTATGTAGTTACATTGTATATCTTGTGTTGCCCAATTATGTATTCTCATGTATTTTCTTGAATTTTGTTTAATTCCTTTTTCTTCCATGTGCTGAATGATCTGTTGAGCTGCTTGCAGAAAAATACTTTTCACTGTACCTCGGTACACGTGACAATAATCAAATCCAATCCAATCCAATCCAATTTAAATCTATTCTCAATAAAGTCCGGCTAGCAAAAGTGAAATAACTTATAAACAATTTAACTTTCAAAATAATACAGAAATGGTTTCTTGCTTACGGCAAAACAGCTTGCATTTACTTCAAGGGTTAGAGTGGAAAAGTGAAAGTATGAAAATAGAGATAGCGAATAGTTAGATCAAAGTATAGAATGATCCTGGAATAAAGATGGCCGTATGGACCATCATGTTTAAGGAGAATTTTATCAGTCTAAAACCATCTGTCTACACCTCTATGTTGTCCTAATTGGTTTGGGTGAGAATCAAAAACATTTGATTCGATGATTAACTGTCAATCCTCAAACATAAGTTCTGAATGTTTCATGTTTGAATATTTGTGTATGCTATGGAATGCAATTTTGTGCTATTATCAAGACTGGTTTTTACTGGTTTTCTGCTGACTTTGCTTTATCCATATTCTGGACAACGGTGTCTTCATATTACTATGGTGCTTACTTCGACCTTGATCTCAATTACTGGTACAGCCTATTTCTTAATGTCAAACTGACTTTGAAAATCTGTTCATTAGGACAATAGCTTGTTCATTTTGTCAGCAAAAATGTTGTTTTAATCTACACTTAGTTTGTGCATGTTTCAGGCTTCTGTTGAAGTTATGTGTTTTGTCATGACCTCAGGTTATGAATACTGAAATCCTTATTTTAAAATGGGTATTAAAACTGGGCTTCAATATTTACATTAAAATAGCCTTTTTACCTATCAGAGAATAGTTGATTCCCTTTAGTCGTGGAAACTTTTACCTTTCGAATGAGGAAATTGGATGTGTTTTCAAACCACCAAGCCATTTGTGATTGGCACGAAGATTGACTTCTTAATAATCTAATAATCTTTATTGTCACAAGTAGGCTTACAGTAACACTGCGATGAAGTTACTGTGAAAAGCCCCTAATTGCCACATTCTGCTGCCTGTTCGGGTACACAGAGGGAGAATTCAGAATGTCCAAATTACCTAACAGCACGTCTTTCGGGACTTGTGGGAGGAAACCAGAGCACCCGGAAGAAACCCACGCAGACATAGGGAGAACGTGCAGAATCTGCACAGACAGTGACTCCAGCCGGGAATCGAACTTGCGACCCTGGAGCTGTGAAGCAACAGTACTAACTACTGTGCTACCGTGCGGCCCATTGTTACATTGTGATAACCTGCACATGACACATCCAATTGAGGAAGATTGTTTGCCTGTGCTCATTGGGAGTGCAAGCTCCTGGGGTAGCTTACTAGCACTGGGATAAAGGGCCAGCTGGTGTGAGGCTGACTAGAAAGGATAGACGCCCCAGTAAGCTGCAGCTGGGCTTCATGTATATAATGTTGTGCTAATAAATGTCTCTACAATTATTTATAAACGCCTTAATAAAATATATATTTTTTAAAATGTCTCTGCAACTTGCCTTGGATTCCCTGTGACTTTATTAAACTGCGATAAGGGTAAAACTGGTGCTGTCGACGTGCAATATGGGCTGAAGCGTGACACATTCAGGGTGAAGATGATGATGGAGGATCTGCTCCATCAGAACAACTTAATTTATGTGGCAGACACTGAGAAAGTTCAATGTAACTAAGGCCCATTGTGATGGACAGCATGAACTGAGATGTCAACCTGTGTAATATGACTAATAAATATACCCCTTTGTTTCGAACCCTCAGATAAACATTCCACCAAAGTCAACCAACAGGCAGATAACACCTCCTTGACACCCGAGACAACGGGGCAAGCAGACGTGGCACACCGGTTCCCAGCACCCAACATTGTTACAGATACATTCATGCCAGTGGCCTGTACCGTGTTGGGAGAGTTGTTAGGGCACAGCAGTAAGGGCATCTCACGCTCACATGGGTGGATGGCAGAGACAGGGAGTGTCCAGAGTGCCAACAATTGGAGGACAGCTGGGGACAAGGACCATGCTGAGTTCAAGGAAGATAATGAACTCTTGGAGACGTCCATACGGCACCAAATGCCACAGGACGTAATAAGTAGCTGGCTGTCTCCACCTCATATGTGCATCCTGGGGACACACCTAGACGTAGTGGTAGAGCAAAGAAGGCTAAGCACTGATGAACCATCGATCGAACGCGAGACGAGTTGCTGTACAAAAGTTAGGCTTTAATAAGCTAGAAGTTAGCCCTGCGGTCGACTACAGTAAATGGACGACCGCCGGGCATTCTGGGTATTTATACCTCACTCTGGAGGCGGGGTTAACTCAGCCTCTTGACCAATCGGAGAGTCGTCACATGACTGGTCTCAACCAATCGGTCGAGAGGCACATGACCGACCAGGGCCAATGGTAAGCCAGTGTTCTGCACCAATGGCAGACAGCTATGCAAATCATACCACCACAAGCACGTTGGAGAATGCCTGAGGGCACTGGGGAGGGGGTGGGGGGTGAGAGTGTGATGTGAGAGTGGGATGGCACCATCGGGAGAGTGGGGCATTGCTGGACACCTGTGACACATTAAAAACCCGTGACAACAAGCAGTCTGACAACTCTGTCACTTTCTTCTACAATGCGGCCCAATCTCCGATCCCTTGGCCTATTCATCCAGGCATCCCCCTCCCTGTAGCACTCACCCACCCTCCGGGCGTGGACATGTCCCCATAACTGAGTGTTCAGATGTTGCGTGCTGCTTCCTGCAGTGTTTAAACACAGTGTCCATGCATCAAGGTGTGATTGTGATGCTAGGTAATGACTCATATGTCACATGGCCCGCCCACCCATGGGAATTCACTTGGATTGTGTGAAATGTTTACTTAACCATGATTGTCAATTCCCGATTAGCAATAGCCTTCAGCCGCATGGCCAGAGGCCTCGGCAGTATGTGGGGTCATGGATCGTCAGTGAGGTAGATATGCAGGCGCTAGTGTTTCCCCCAGAATGGGTACACATGATCCAGGGATTGGCATGGTGGTGTCGTATGCGGTTGGTCCCCCCAACGATCCCCACCCCACCCACCACTGCAAAGGGTGTGCCACCCCTCCATCGAGGACTGGGACGGCAAGCCCAACATCCCAGGCTTTTTTCCTGTGAGCAAGATGGCCACTCACCCCATTGGTTCCCCACAGAAGTTCTTCTGCCAGGAACATGTTTTTCAAAAGGATTACTAATCGGCAGCAGTGTGACCACTTGCTGGGGAGGCTGATGAAAAGAGAAGCAGAGGAGGCCATTCAGCCCTTCAAGCCTGCTCCGCCATTCATTATGATCATGACTGATCATCAAGTTTAATATCCTGATCCCGCCTTCCCCCATAATCCCTTGATCCCTTTTAGTCCCAAGAGCTATATCTAATTCCTTCTTGAAATTACACAACATTTTGGCCGGAACTATTTTCTGTGGTAGCGAATTCCACAGATTCGTCACTTTCTGGGTGAAGAAATGTCTCCACACTTCAGTCCTGAACGGTTTACCCCTTTTCCTCAAGCTATGAGCTCAATTCTGGATTGGCTGGCGCCCGCCAATCGGTAGCCCCCAATCACAGGCCTGGACGCCATGGAGGCCCCCCCGGAGTCTGATTCCCCCCCCCCCCCCCCCCCCCCCAACCAGGTCGGCCACCGTGCCCGCGGGTCCGAGCTCCCGCTGGGTGGTGCCAGGTAGGAACCACACCGGCGGGACTTGGGCCGGTCGATTGCAGAGTATCACCGCGGGGGGCTCTTTCAGCGGCCCCCGACTGGCGCTGCGTCGATCGCGTGGGCACGATTGGCGGCGATTCTCCGTTTGGCGGAGAATAACGCCCAGGCATTGGAGCGGCGTGGCGGGAATTTCCCATGTCACCGCCGATTCTCCGACCCGGCGCGGGCTCGGAGAATCCCGACCATTCATTCTGAATCTACCTCATTTAATCCTGTAAGAATTTTGTACTTTTCTATGAGATCCCCTCTCATTCTTCCAAAATCCAATGAATATAATCCTAATCGATTTAGTCTCTCCTCATATGACAGTGGCACCATCCCCGGAATCAATCTGGTAAACCTTTGCAGCACTGCAAAAACATCCTTCCTCAGATAAGGACACCAAAACTGCACACAATACTCCAGGTGTGGCTTCACCAATGCCCTATATAATTGCAGTAAACCATCTCTATTCCTATACTCAAATCCTCTTGCTATGAAGGCCAACATACCATTTGCCTTCTTTGCATCCTGCTGTTCCTGCGCGCTTATATTCAGCGACTGGTGCACGAGGACAGCCAGGTCTCGCTGAGGATCCACCTCTCTCAATTTACACCCATTTAAATAATAATCTGCCTTCCTATTTTTTGCTACCAAAGTGGATACCCTCACATTCATCCACATTATCCTGCATCTGCCATGCATGTGCCCACTCACTCAGCCAGTCCAAATTACACTGAAGCATCACTGCATCCTCCTCACAGCTCACCTTCCCACCCAACTTCGTATCATCTGCATATTTGGAGATGATACATTTAGTTCCCGCATCCAAATCATTAATCTATAATGTGAGCAGTTGGGATCCTAGCACAGATCCCTGTAGTACCTTACTAGTCACTGCCTTGCGATGCAGCCGGGCAGTGCCAACCTGACACTCTGATAGTGCCCATGCCAGCTGTCAGTGCCACCTTGGCATGGGTACCATATTCTCCAAGCCTGTGCAATACTCCGGTCCCCTGGGCCAGTATTCACGTGGGCGAGAATTGGCACAGGTATTTGCAGACCTGGCCCTGAAGCAGTAGGCCTCGCGGTGGGTGAAAGGGGTAACACTTTAGAGGAGTTGCCCTCAAAGTCCATCTGAGGACTACTCTCCCCCCCCACAATGCAAAACCTGCTGACCCCACGACCACCAGACCCCACAATTACAGAGACCCCCACCAAAGCCTCCCCCACCATAAGAGAGGCTCTCCTCAGAGGCCCCCTTAATCCAGAGACCCCCCACCACAGACTGCCCCATTGCAGAGACTCCCACCAGAGATTTTCTCTTTTTCTCTGCAGAAAGCACTTAACTGTCTTTGGTGTGGTCTAGGAGTTGTCATAGCAAGATGTGTATAACCCATTGCAGTTAGTTTCACAGCTGACTGCTTGAAAGCCACTCAAGCCTTAAGGCAGGTGAATGAAACAATGCAGACAGCTGGTGTGTGTGGAAGCTGTCGATCACGTAAAAACGTAGAACATAGGTGCTGGAGTATGCCATTCGGCCCTTCGAGCCTGCACCACCATTCAATATGATCATGGCTGATCATGCAAATTCAGTATCCCACTCCCGTGTTCTCTCCATACCCCTTCATCCCTTTAGCCACAATTGCCACGTCCAGCTCCCTCTTGAATATATCCAACAAATTGGCCCAATAGCTTTCTATGGTAGAGAATTCCACAAGTTCACAACTATCTGAAAGAAGAAGCTCTTCCTCATCTCAGTCCTGAATGGTTACCTCTTATTCTTAGGCTGTGACCCCTCAGTCTGGACATCCCCAACATCGGGAACATTCTTCCCGCATCTAGCCTGCCCAGTACCATCAGGATTTTATATGTTTCTATGAGATCCCCTCTCAATCTTCTAAACTCCAGTGAGTACAAACCCAGTAAATCCAGTCTTTCTTCATATGTCAGTCCTCCCATTCCGGGAATTAATCTGGTGAACCTTCACTGGACACCCTCAAGATCAAGAATGTCCTTCCGTAAGCTAGGAGACCAAAACTGCACACAATACTCAAGATGTGGTTTTACCAAGGCCCTGTATAACAGCAGCAAGACATACCTACTCCTATTCTCAAATCCTCTTGCTAATGAAGGTCAGCATGCCATTAGCTTTCCTCACCGCCTGCTGTACCTGTATGCCAAACTTCAGTGACTGTTCCACCATGGCACCCAGGTCTTGTTGCACTTCCTCTTTTCCTGAACTGCCACCATTCAGACATGATGTAGAGATGTCGGCGCTGGACTGGGGTGAGCACAGTAGGAAGTCTTACAACACCAGGTTAAAGTCCAACAGGTTTGCTTTGAATCACTAGCTTTCGGAGCACTGCTCCTTCCTCACCTGAGGAGTGCTCCGAAAGCTAGTGATTCAAAACAAACCTGTTGGACTTTAAGCTGGTGTTGTAAGACTTCTTACCATTCAGATAATAATTTACCTTCCTGATTTTGCCACCAAACTGGATACCCTCACATTTCCCACACTATATTTCATTTGCCCACTCAGCCAGCCTGCCAAGTCACCCTGCAGCCTCTTTGCATCCTCGTCACAGTAAACACTGCCACCCAGCTTAGTGTCATCTGCAAATTTGGCGATATTGCATGCAATTCCTTTGTCCAAATCATTAATGTGTATTGTGAACAGCTATGGTCCCAGCACTGAACCTGCGGTACCCCACTAGTCACTGCCTGGCACTCTGAAAAGGACCCATTTATTCCCACTCTCTGTTTCCTGTCTACCAACCAGTCCTCTATCCACGTCTACATACTACCCCCAATATCATTTTGCCCACTAATCTCTAGGGTGTGACCTTGTCAAAAGCCTTTTGAAAGTCCAGATACACAACATCCACTGATTAACCCTTGAACACTCTACTGGTCACATCCTCAAAAAAGAAGATTTGTGAAGCACGATTTCCCTTTCGTGAATCCATGCTGATTTGGACTGATCCTGCCTCCACTTTCCAAATGCTCAGTTATTTCATCCTTAATAATTGACTCCAGGATTTTCCCCACCACCGACGTCAGGCTAACCGGTCAAAAATTCCCCTTTTTCTCTCTCCCTCCTTTTTTAAAAAGTGGGTCTTACATTAGCTACCTTCCAATCCAGTGGAAATCTTCCAGAGTCCATAGAATGTTGGAAAATGACCACCAATGCATCCACTATTTCTAGGGCCACGTCCGCATGTAATCTGGGATGCAGAGCATTCAGGCCGTGGGGATGTATCGGGTTTTAATTCCATCAATTTCTTCAATACAATTTCCTGACTAATAAGGATTAGTTTTAGTTCCTCCTTCATGCTAGCCCCTCTGACCCCTAGTATTCCCGGAAGGTTATTTGAGTCCTCTTTAGTGAAGACTGATCCAAAGTATTTGTTCAACTGGTCTGCCATCTCTTTGTTGCCCATTATGAATTCACCTGATTCTAACTGTAAGGGACCTACATTTGTCTTCACCAGTCTTTTTCTATTCACATAGTTATAGAAGCTTTTGCTGTCAGTTTTTGTTTTCTGCAAGCTTACTCTTGTATTCTATTTTCCCCTTCCAAATTTTAAATTTCTGCTAGTTCTCAGGCTTGCTGCTTTTTCTGACCAATTTATATGCCTCCTCTTTGGCTTTAATACTATCCCTGATTACTCGTGTTGGCCATGGTTGAGCCACCTTCCCTATCTTACTCTTGAGCCAGACAGGGATGTACAGATGTTGAAGTTCATCCATGTGCCCTTTAAATGTCAACCATTACCTATCCACCGTCAACCCCTTAAGCATCCTTTGCCAGCTTATCCTAGTCAATACACATCTCATACCATCAAAGTTAGCTTTCTTTAGCTTCAGGAACCAAGAGAAGGTGGACGGCCTAGAGAATAGGTCCCACCGGCAGAACTTGAGAATCGTTGGGCTCCCGGAGGGGTCCGAAGGTGCAGACACTGGGGCATACATCGCAGACATGTTTGAGAAGCTGCTGGGAATGGGGCATTTTCCTGGCCCTTGGAGGTGGACAGGGCTCACAGAGCACTCGCGAGGAAGCCACGAACGGGAGACCCCCCCCCCCCCCCTCCCGAGGGCAATGGTGGTGGGATTCCACAGGTACTTGGATAAGGAATGCATTCTACAGTGGGCCAAGAAGACACGGAAATGTAAGTGGGACAACAGTATCCTGCGGGGTTACCAAGACCTGAGTGTGGAGGTGGCCAGGAGAAGAGCAGGCTTCAACCAGATTAAGTCGATCCTTTTTAAGAAAAAGGTGAAGTTCGGACTGTTGTATCCGGCCTGTCTCTATGTCACGCGCGAGGAACAGCACTTTTATTTCGAGTCGCCTGAGGACGCGCTGAACTTCGCAAAAAGGAAAGGACTGGTGGTGGACTGAGAACTTTTGAACTTTGCTGCAACGTTCTTGCTTTTTTGTTTTGTTTTTCTGTTCTTTTAAAAAAGCAGTTTCTCGTTTTTGTTTTGTGGAAGCTGTTTTTAATGCCTTTTGCATTGATTTGGGACCAGCGGTAGAGCTGAGTGAGTTAAGGTTTTCATTTGCACTGTTGGGGGATGGAGGTGTGCCTGTTTAGATCTTGGTGTTTTTCTGTCGGGCAATTGTGTGGGGATTATTTGATGTTGGAGTATGTTTGTATGAGTGGGGGGGGGGGGGGGGGGGGGGGGGGGGGTGGGGGGGGTGAGAGAGAGAGAGAGAGAGAGAGAGAGAGAGAGAGACCCCAGAGGCAGGGCTTTTAAGGGAACGGTGGAGGCTACGGGCAGAGTTTGGCTTGTTAACCACAGGGAGGGTGGTGGAGCAGCTGAGAAAGGCAAGGGGGGCGATTTATGAGCATGGAGAGAAGGCCAGCAGAATGCTTGCACAGCAGTTTAGGAAGAGGGAGGCAGCCAGGGAGATAGGGAAAGTAAATGAGGAGACGGGAACCTGGTTGGAGATTCAGCAGGGGTGAATAAGGCGTTTAGGGATTTCTACAGTAGGCTGTACAGGTCGGAACCCCCTTCGGGGCCGGAGGGAATGAGGCACTTCTTGGTAGGGGCTGAATTTCCCAAAGGTGGACGGGGAGCTGGTAGAAGGGCTGGGGGCCCCGATCGGGTTGGAAGAGATAGTGGAGGGTCTGATGGCTATGCAGTCTGGTAAAGCCCTGGGGCCAGACGGGTACCCAGTGGAGTTTTATAAAAAGTTCTCTGGGATATTGGGGCCGTTGTTGATGAGGATGTTCAATGAGGCAAGGGAAAGAGGGGTGCTGCCCCTGACGATGTCACAGGCCACGATTTCGCTGATTCTGAAGCGGGACAAGAACCCAGAGCTGTGTGTGTCCCACAGGCCGATATCCCTGTTGAATGTGGATGCCAAATTGCTGGCCAAAATGTTATCGTCCAGGATTGAGGATTGTGTTTCGGATGTTATTGGGGAGGACCAGATGGGGTTTGTTAAGGGTAGGCAATTGGTGGCCAATTACGTGATCATGATGTCCCTGGAAGGTCGGGAGGTGGAGGTAGTGATCACAATGGATGCAGAAAAGGCTTTTGATCAGGTAGAATGAGATTATCTGTGGTGGGTACTGGGACTTTTCAGATTTGGGTGGGGCTTTACTGACTGGGTCAAGTTGCTGTATCAGGCTCCTGTGGCAAGCGTACGAACGAATAGGACATCGGACTATTTTAAACTGCTCCAGAGGACGAGACAGGGATGCCCCCTCTCCCCACTGTTCTTCGCATTGGCTATAGAGCCGTTGGCAATTGCTCTGAGAGCCTCAAGGGGCTGGTCTGGGAGTGGGGGGGGGGGGGGGGGGGAGCACAGAGTCTCGCTCTATGCAGACGACCTGCTTCTGTATGTATCGGACCCAATAGAGGGGATGGAAGAAATCATGAGGATTCGAGGGGAATTTGGCCGCTTTTCGGGGTACAAGCTAAATATGGGGAAAAGTGAGATGTTTGCGGTCCAGGCAAGGGGACAGGAGAGGTGACTGGGAGAGCTGCCGTTTAGATTAGTAGGGGGAAGCTTTAGGTATCTAGACATTCAAGTGGCGCGGGAATGGGACCGGCTGCATAAATTAAATCTGGCCCAGCTAGTAGACCAAATGAAGGACAATTTTCAGAAATGGGACGGGCTTACATTGTCACTGGCTGGGAGGGTGCAGACAGTGAAGATGACGGTCCTCCCGAGATTCCTGTCTGTATTTCAGTGTCTCCCCATCTTTATTCCGCAGTTCTTTTTTAAACAGGTCAACAAAGTGATCACTGGCTTTGTATGGGAGGGCAAGACCCCGCGAGTAAGGAAGGTAATGCTTGAGTGGAGTCAGGGAGAGGGCGGGCTGGTGCTGCCAAAGTTTAGTAACTATTACTAGGCAGCGAATATAGCCATCATCAGGAAGTGGGTGGTGGGAGAGGGGTCGGCATGGGAGCGTATGGAGGCGGCTTCATTCAAGGGCACCAGTCTGGGGGCGTTGGTAACTGTGCCTCTGCTGTTCCCGCCGGCACGGAACTCCACCAGCCCCGTGGTGGTGGCGGCCCTGAGAGTCTGGGGGCAATGGGGGAGACGTGGGAGCAGCAGGAGCATCGGTCTGGTCCCCAGTCTGTAATAACCACCGGTTTGCCCCGGGAAGTATGGATGGGGGGTTCCGGATATGGCAGAGAGCAGGGATTGCGAGGATAGGGGATATCTTTATGGAGTGGAGCTTTCAGAGTATGAGGGCACTGGAGGAGAAGTTTGGGTTGGCGAGGGGAAACAAATTCAGGTATCTGCAGGTGTGGGACTTCCTATGTAAACAGGCGTCAACCATCCCGCTCCTACCGCTAAGGGGGATTCAGGACAGGGTAGTTTCCAGAGGGTGGGTCGGAGAAGGGAGTGTCTCTGACATTTAAAAGGAACCTATGGGGTCAGAGAAGACGCAGACCGAGGAGCTGAAGCGCAAGTGGGAGGAGGAGCTGGGAGGAGAGATAGAGGAAGTTCTATGGACGGACGCGTTGAGTAGAGTCAACACGTCCACAACATGTGCCAGGCTCAGCCTGATACAATTCAAGGTCGTTCATCGGGCTCATAAGACAGGATGAGCAGGTTCTTTGGGGTGGAGGACAGGTACGCAGAATGTGCGGGAGGACCAGCGAATCATGTCCACATCTTCTGGGCATGTCCGAAGCTTAGGGGATTGTGGCAGGGGATTGCAGATGTCATGCCCACGGTGTTAAAAACAAGGGTGGCGCTGAGTCCAGAGGTGGCGATTTTCGGGGTGTCGGAAGACCCGGGAATCCAGGAGGGCAAAGGCACAGATGTTCTGGCCTTTGCTTCCCTGGTAGCCCGGAGACTGATACTATTAGCTTGGAGGGACTCCAAGCCCCCGAAGTCGGAGACCTGGCTATCGGACATGGCTAGCTTTCTCTGTTTGGAGAAAATCAAGTTTGCCTTGAGAGGGTCACCGGAGGTGGCAACCGTTCGTCGACTTCTTCGCGGAAAATTAATCGTCAGCAGAAGGGGGGGGGGGGGGGGGGGGGGGGGCGCGGCTTAGTTTAGCTTAGAGTAGGAGGTTAATAAAGGTGGACCTGTAAGGAAGGTTTTTGGACTATATTTATAGTTTCATGTACATTGTTTATTTTGTTGATGTTACAATACCAAAAATACCTCAATAAAATGTTTATTAAAAAAAAAGTACAGTCAAGGTGACTGAGTTGACTTCTCCCAGAATCCTCTTCTGCCACCTCTACTGGATATCACAGCTTAGCTAAAGCAATTTCACAGAGATATGAATAAAAAGCTTGCAGATAAATGATCTGTGCAGGTTTAAACCCAGCTGACTGTTTTTTTCTATGCAAGAATTGACAGGTGTTGCTTCCTCTGCCTAATCCAGCAGGCATATTGCCCAGGTGAGTTTTAAAGCAGTGATATTTTTCACTGCCTCTGTCTGAACTGCTCGACAGACTCCAAACAGGGGCCTTCTAATTGGGAGGGGGGGGGGTGCTTCCAGGCAGCGTCCAGGTCCCTCTTATGGGGGCCGCTGTAATGGGGGTCTCTGGTGAGTGGCCTTCTTATGGAGGATCACTCTGGCGCGGGCCTAGCCCTTAAAGGTGCGGAAAATTCCACACCTTTGGGGAGGCCCGATGCCGGAGTTGTTGGTGCCACTCCGCTACGCCGGGACCCCCCCCCCCCTCCCCCGGTAGGGGAGAATTTCGACCCTGGTTCTTTGTTATGCAATATTTATTATTTAGTTCTGTGCAAAACTGTCCAGGGGTTTCCAGCCCCGTCTGCAGCATGAATCAGCGTGGGAGGGACTGGAAAATTTGGAGAGCAACCAAAAGTCCATTGACTTTGGTGAGACCAGAAAATCCCACCCACTATCTCTCTTTGATGATGAGGAAGTAGTCAAGTTTTATGATAGAGTTGGATCAAGAGGACACATCAAAATAATATTCATTGGGACTTCCGGTGGAGGCTATGAGGGAGTAAGTCGCACATTTGGTGGCTCTCGCTCCGGCCTAACTTTAAGGCCTTTTTCCCCGACTTTTTCTAACTTTTGAGCGCTGGAGTGAAAAGCAATAGCACTCTAGATCTGAATCCATAGAGTTGTATGGACTTAAGGAGCAGAAGGGAGCAAAAACAGACGAAGAAGGGGCTGAACAAAGGTGGTGTGGAAGCTCAAGTGGGAGGAAAGATGGCCGATGAACGGACCACGGAAAGGACAGTCCAGGCAGCACTGGACAACATGCTGCAGGTCATGAAAGAGAGCTTCACAGCATTGAAGCGGGATAATTTGGAACCGCTCCAGAAAGCGGTGGAGCGACTTGACCAGAGGCTGGATGCTCAGGATAAGAAGGTCCAGGCACTGGAGAAGACAGTGGAAGAGCAGGCGGATTTCCAAACGGTAGCGGATGTGGAAATTAGTAAGTTGAAGGAGCAGCAAGCAAGGCTGATGGACAAGCTGGAGGTCCTGGAAAATAGGTCTCGCCGGCAGAATCTGAGAATCATTGGGCTCCCGGAGGGGGCCGAGGGAGTGGATGCCACGGCATATGTGGCAGACATGCTGCAGAAGCTGGTGGGGGATGATTTCTTCCCGCGTCCGTTGGAGCTGGACAGGGCACACAGAGTGCAGGTGAGGCAGCCACGAGGGATCCCCCCCCCCCCCCCCCCCCGGGCGAAGGTGGTCAGGTTCCATAGGTTCGTGGACAAGGAGCGGGTTCTACAATGGGCCAAGAGCACGAGGAGCTGCTCATGGAACAACAGTGTCCTGCGCATCTACCAGGATCTGAGCCAGGAGGTGGCCAGAAGGAGGGCAGCCTACAGACAAATTAAAGAGATTCTGTTTAAAAAGAAGGTCACGTTGGTCTACTTTTCCCGGCGCTGCTTCGGGTCACATACCGGGAACAGCAACATTATTTTGACGACCCGGAGGAAGCGATGGACTTCGCTAAGGGGCAGGGACTGGTGCCGAACTGAGGACCCATGGACTCAAGTTAGAGTGTACTAAGGGATGTCCGCAATGGTTCACAGATTGCCCTTCGTGTTAGCGATGTCGTGCGGCATGCTCTTTTATTTAAAATTGGGGGTGTTCTTGTGTTTGTGTTTGCCTGTTTGAAAGCTTTAAAGTTAAAGCCAAAGTGATAGTTAAAGTTTAAGTTGTTGGGTGCTGGGGGGCTGTTCGGGTTCTCTCTGCTTTTTCTTCTTCTGGGAATGTTGCTTTGTTCCTTGTTTGTTTTCTCTCTGTCTCGGTCCCAGAGCGATTGCTCGAACCGGGCTGTTATGGGGAGGTGGTGTTGATGGGCGGGGGGAGGGGAGCAGGGGGACAATAGGTGTGAGACATGGTGGCGCCGGAGTTGAGAGCCACCAGGCTAGCTGCTTTGAGGTAGTCAATGGGAGTGAGGTGGGGGGGTGTGTATACAGCCAGTATATGGCAGGGGTTAGGTTACAAGGGGTTGTTGCTGGGGGTGGGGTGGGGTGATCTGCTGACGAGGGAGGGAACTGAACCAGGTTACAGGGAAGGGGTCGGGGTGGGAGCTGCCAAGAGGCGGACGAGGGGAGGCGCGGCACATGGGCAGGGGGTGGGCCCAAGAAGGGGGATGGCTGATTGGCATGGGGGGGGGGGGAGAAGAGGGTGCCCTCCAAACAGGCTGAGCACCTGGAATGTTAGAGGATTAAACGGGCCGGTCAAGAGGTCACGTGTGTTCGCGCACTTACGGGCATTGAAGGCGGATGTAATGTTGCTGCAGGAGACACATTTGAAAGTGGCGGACCAGATTAGATTACGGAAGGGCTGGGTTAGCCATGTCTTCCATTCGGGGCTTGATGCTAAGACCAGAGGGGTCGCGATCAAGATTAACAAATGGGTTAAATTTGAGGCAGACAGCACAGTTGTGGATGGGGGTTGTAGATTTCTCATGGTCCGGGGCAAGCTTGGGGGGTGAAGGTGGTCCTAGTGAATGTTTACGCTCAAAACTGGGATGATGTAGATTTCATCAAAAGGCTGCTGGGGAAAATCCCCGACTTGGATTCGCACAAGTTGATTATGGGTGGGGACTTTAATACAGTCCTCGACCCCGACCTCGACCGGCCGTGCTCCAGAACGGACAGGGTCCCGGCAATGGCAAGAGAACTGAGAGGGTTCATGGAACAAATGGGGAGGGGGGGGGGGGGGGGGGGGGGGGGGGGGGGGGGGTAGACCCTGATGGAACCATCAATTCAGCGAACACATGTAGTTGGATCTGAACAGAGGCTTTAATACACTTACAACAGAGCCAGTCTATTCATCATTGAACTTCAGAGGAACTGGCAGGCTGGCTCTAAGGCACTGATCTTTATACATTGGTCCCAGGGGGAGGAGTCCTGGCAGAGCCAAGGGAGGAGCCCAGTACAAACTCTCACGTACTCCCAGAGCAACTCCCCCTGGTGGTCGGATAGTGCAACTGCACTTACAATGGTGGATAGTGAACATATATACATGGAGTTATATTGGCAACTATATACAGCATTGATCTTACAACTTAGAACAGTACAGCACAGAACAGGCCCTTCGGCCCTCAATGTTGTGCCGAGCAATGATCATCCTACTCAAACCCACGTATCCACCCTATACCCGTAACCCAGCAACCCCCCCCTTAACCTTACTTTTTAGGACACTACGGGCAATTTAGCATGGCCAATCCACCTAACCCGCACATCTTTGGACTGTGGGAGGAAACCGGAGCACCTGGAGAAAACCCACGCACACACAGGGAGGACGTGCAGACTCCGCACAGACAGTGACCCAGCCGGGAATCGAACCTGGGACCCTGGAGCTGTGAAGCATTTATGCTAACCACCATGCTACCATGCTGCCCTCAATACTCCCAATACTATACTCCCTATACACACACAACTGCATGGCAAAATTTGGTTCCAACCCCATCTACAAGTTTTCTGATGACACAACCATAGTGGGTTGGATCTTGAACAACGATGAGTCAGAATACAAGGGGGAGATAGAGAACCTAATGGAGTGGTGGAACAACAATCTCTCCCTCAACGTCAGCAAAACTAAGGAGCTAGTAATTGACTTCAGGAAGGAAAGTATTGCACACCCCTGTCAGCATCAATGGGGCCGAGGTGAAGATGGTTGACAGTTTCAAATTCCTAGGGGTGCACATCATCAGAAATCTGTCCTGGTCCACCCACATTGACGCTACAACCAAGGAGTCTCAACAGCGCCTATACTTCCTCAGGAAATTAAGGAAATTTGGCATGTCCACATTGACTCATCAATTTTTACAGATGCCCCATAGAAAGCTCCTATCTGGCTACAGCACAGCCTGGTATGGCAACTGCTCGGCCCAAGACCGTAAGAAACTGCAGAGAGTCGTAAACACAGCCCAATCCGTCATGCAAACCCGCCTCCCATCCATTGACTCCATCTACACCTCCTGCTGCCTGGGGAAAGCGGGCAGCAAAATCAAAGACCCCTCCCACTTGGGTTATTCTCTCTTCCAACCTCTTCCATCGGGCAGGGGTTACAAAAATCTGAGAACACGCATGAACAGACTCAAAAACAGCTTCTTCCCCGCTGTTACCAGACTCCTAAACAACTCTCTTATGGAGTGAACTGATTTCTTCACACATCTTCTCTACTGAGTCGCACTATACTCCGTATGCTTCACCCGATGCCTGTGTCTATGTATGTACATTGTGTATTTTCCTTTTGTCCTCTGTTTTTTCATGTATGGAACAATCTGTCTGGATTGTACGCAGAACAATACTTTTCACTGTACCTCAGTACACATGACAATAAATCAAATAAAAAACTTATTTGAATTTAAAACCAGAATGGTACATTATATTTATAGCAGATGCTAAATCATACTGGATAATCTATCAATTGCATTAATTTCAACAAGATTTATACCACAGGGAGTGTGTTGGTGAAGCAGTGTGACAGCTTTGAACACAGCTCCCTGGAGCTGTGAGGCAGCAGTGCTAACCGCTGTGCCACTGTGCCAGTGATAATCACAGGGCGTGTGTTGGTGAAGCAGTGTCACAGATGGACTGAACTGGCCATCCTTCAACTTCTGTTTTATGAGTTTGAATCCAATGCAGACCCCTGGCTAAAGGTGTCCTGCATGACCCTCGTGTGGCCAATCTCAGCCATCCCCCTGGCAAATACAAGTAAGCACTTATATACCTGCTTGTCTCATTCAGAATGTAACTAGGATAGTTGGGACGGGAAATAGGAAAACATATAGATAGATAGAGAAATACAGCACAGAACAGGCCCTTCGGCCCACGATGTTGCGCCGAACTTTTGTCCGAGGTTAATCATAGAATTTTGGACAATTTTTCATGGCCAATCCACCCAACCTGCACATCTTTGGACTGTGGGAGGAAACCGGAGTACCCGGAGGAAACCCACGCAGTCACGGGGAGGATGTGCAGACTCCACACAGACAATGACCCAAGTCGAAATCGAACTTGGGACCCTGGAGCTGTGAAGCAATTGTGCTATCCACAATGCTACCGTGCTGCCCTTAAGAAGTTAACCTACACTCCATTATTCTACCCTAATCCAAGTACCTATCCAATAGCCGCTTGAAGGTCCCTAACTTTTCCGACTCAACTACTACCACAGGCAATGCATTCCATGCCCCCACTACTCTCTGGGTAAAGAACCTACCTCTGACATCCCCTCTATATCTTCCACCATTTATCTTAAATTTATGTCCCCTTGTAATGGTGTGTTCCACCCGGGGAAAAAGTCTCTGACTGTCTACTCTATCTATTCCCCTGATCATCTTATAAACCTCTATCAAGTCGCCCCTCATCCTTCTCCGTTCTAATGAGAAAAGGCCTAGCACCCTCAACCTTTCCTCGTATGACCTACTCTCCATTCCAGGCAACATCCTGGTAAATCTCCTTTGCACCTTTTCCAAAGCTTCCACATCCTTCCTAAAATGAGGTGACCAGAACTGCACACAGTACTCCAAATGTGGCCTGACCAAGGTTTTGTACAGCTGCATCATCACCTCACGGCTCTTAAATTCAATCCCTCTGCTAATGAACGCTAGCACACCATAGGCCTTCTTCACAGCTCTATCCACTTGAGTGGCAACTTTCAAAGAACTATGAACATAGACCCCAAGATCTCTCTGCTCCTCCACATTGCCAAGAACCCTACCATTAACCCTGTATTCCGCATTCATATTTGTCCTTCCAAAATGGACAACCTCACACTTGTCAGGGTTAAACTCCATCTGCCACTTCTCAGCCCAGCTCTGCATTCTATCTATGTCTCTTTGAAGCCGACATCAGCCCTCCTCACTATCCACAACTCCACCAATCTTCGTATCATCTGCAAATTTACTGACCCACCCTTCAACTCCCTCATCCAAGTCGTTAATGAAAATCACAAACAGCAGAGGACCCAGAACTGATCCCTGCGGTACGCCACTGATAACTGGGCTCCAGGCTGAATATTTGCCATCCACCACCACTCTCTGTTTTCTATCGGTTAGCCAGTTTGTTATCCAACTGGCCAAATTTCCCACTATCCCATGCCTCCTTACTTTCTGCATAAGCCTACCATGGGGAACCTTATCAAATGCCTTACTAAAATCCATGTACACTACATCCACTGCTTTACCTTCATCCACATGCTTGGTCACCTCCTCAAAGAATTCAATAAGACTTGTAAGGCAAGACCTACCCCTCACAAATCCGTGCTGACTATCCCTAATCAAGCAATGCCTTTCCAGATGCTCAGAAATCCTATTCCTCAGTACCCTTTCCATTACTTTGCCTACCACCGAAGTAAGACTAACTGGTCTGTAATTCCCAGGGTTATCCCTATTCCCTTTTTTGAACAGGGGCACGACATTCGCCACTCTCCAATCCTCTGGTACCACCCCTGTTGACAGCGAGGACGAAAAGATCATTGCCAACGGCTCTGCAATTTCATTTCTTGCTTCCCATAGAATCCTTGGATATATCCCGTCAGGCCCGGGGGACTTGTCTATCCTCAAGTTTTTCAAAACGCGCAACACATCTTCCTTCCTGACAAGTATCTCCTCAAGCTTATCAGTCTGCTTCACGCTGTCCTCTACAACAATATGGCCCCTCTCGTTTGTAAATACTGAAGAAAAATACTTGTTCAAGACCTCTCCTATCTCTTCAGACTCAATACACAATCTCCCGCTACTGTCCTTAATCTGACCTACCCTCGCTCTAGTCATTCTCATATTTCTCACATATGTGTAAAAGGCCTTGGGGTTTTCCTTGATCCTACCCGCCAAAGATTTTTCATGCCCTCTCTTAGCTCTCCTAATCCCTTTCTTCAGTTCCCTCCTGGCTATCTTGTATCCCTCCAGCGCCCTGTCTGAACCTTGTTTCTTCAGCCTTACATAAGTCTCCTTCTTCCTCTTAACAAGACATTCAACCTCTCTTGTCAACCATGGTTCCCTCACTCGACCATCTCTTCCCTGCCTGACAGGGACATACATATCAAAGACACGCAGTACCTGTTCCTTGAACAAGTTCCACATTTCACTTGTGTCCTTCCCTGACAGCCTATGTTCCCAACTTCTGCACTTCAATTCTTGTCTGACAGCATTGTATTTACCCTTCCCCCAATTATAAACCTTGCCCTGTTGCTCACACCTATCCCTCTCCATTACTAAAGTGAAAGTCACAGAATTGTGGTCACTACCTCCAAAATGCTCCCCCACTAACAAATCTATCACCTGCCCTGGTTCATTACCAAGTACTAAATCCAATATGGCCTCCCCTCTGGTCGGACAATCTACATACTGTGTTAGAAAAGCTTCCTGGACACACTGCACAAACACTACCCCATCCAAACTATTTGATCTAAAGAGTTTCCACTCAATGTTTGGGAAGTTGAAGTCGCCCATGACTACTACCCTGTGACTTCTGCACCTTTCCAAAATCTGTTTCCCAATCTGTTCCTCCACATCTCTGCTGCTATTGGGGGGCCTATAGAAAACTCCCAACAAGGTGACTGCTCCTTTCCTATTTCTAACTTCAACCCACATTACCTCAGTAGGCAGATCCCCCTCGAACTGCCTTTCTGCAGCTGTTATACTATCTCTAATTAACAATGCCACCCCCCCACCTCTTTTACCATCCTCCCTAATCTTGTTGAAACATCTATAACCAGGGACCTCCAACAACCATTTCTGCCCCTCTTCTATCCAAGTTTCCGTGATGGCCACCACATCGTAGTCCCAAGTACAGATCCATGCCTTAAGTTCACCCACCTTATTCCTGATGCTTCTTGCAATAAAGTATACACACTTCAACCCATCTCCTTGCCTGCAAGTACTCTCCTTTGTCATTGTTACCTTCCCCACTGCATCACTACGTGCTTTGGAGTCCTGACTATCGTCTACCTTAGTTGCTGGACTACAGATCCGGTTCCCATTCCCCTGCCAAATTAGTTTAAACCCTCCCGAAGAGTACTAGAAAACCTCCCTCCCAGGATATTGGTGCCCCTCTGGTTCAGATGCAACCCGTCCTGCTTGTACAGGTCCCACCTTCCCCAGAATGCGCTCCAATTATCCAAATACCTGAAGCCCTCCCTCCTACGCCATTCCTGCAGCCACGTGTTCAACTGCACTCTCTCCCTATTCCTAGCCTCGCTATCACGTGGCACCGGCAACAAACCAGAGATGACAACTCTGTCTGTCCTGGCCTTTAACTTCCAGCCTAACTCCCTAAACTTGTTTATTACCTCCACACCCTTTTTCCTACCTACATCGTTGGTACCAATGTGCACCACGACTTCTGGCTGCTCACCCTCCCCCTTCAGGATCCTGAAGACACGATCAGAGACATCCCTGGCCCTGGCACCCGGGAGGCAACATACCTTTCGGGAGTCTCGCTCGCGACCACAGAATCTCCTATCTATTCCCCTAACCATTGAATCTCCTATTACTATTGCTTTTCTATGCTCCCCCCTTCCCTTCTGATCCCCAGAGCCAGACTCAGTGCCAGAGACCTGGCCGCTAGGGCCTTCCCCCGGTAGGTCATCCCCCCCAACAGCATCCAAAACGGTATACTTGTTTTGAAGGGGAACGGCCACGAGGGATCCCTGCACTATCTGCCTGTTAGTTTTCTTTCCCCTGACTGTAACCCAGCTACTCTTGTCCAGTACCTTTGGTGTGGCTACCTCCCTGTAACTCTTCTCTATGACCCCCTCTGCCTCCCGGATGATCCGAAGTTCATCCAGCTCCAGCTCCAGTACCTTAACACGGTCTCTGAGGAGCTGGAGTTGGGTGCACTTCCCGCAGGTATAGTCAGCGGGGACACCAGTGGTATCCCTCACCACCCACATCCTACAGGAGGAGCATGCAACTGCCCTAGCCTCCATCCCCTCTTACTTTACAGAATTAGCTGCCCCTTGGACCAACTGGACCTCCGCCCTCCGACTCTACTTCCAGTCAGCTGTACTCTAAACTCCTGGCTCTCTTCACGCTCTTTGATAAATATAGGAAATGAAATGTCAGGAGCACCTTACTCCCTCCTCACCTAACTCCCTCAGTCACCAAACTCTCACTGTAGCACTCAAATGCCACAAGCTCAGCACTCTAGTGGATAATAACGGGTGGATAACGAACATATATGCATGGAGTGATATTGGCAACTATATATAGTGTGAATCACATTCACCACATTCACTCCCTGTTAAAAAAATCAAGTCCGGCGGGGGTGATGGCTCAAAGAGTCAGTCTGTCCGGTGGACGAATTGTCTGTTTTGATCTGCGGAGCACCGGCGTTGCAGCCTCTTGCGGTGGCTGGGCGGGCGTCGAGGTCTCGGGTACGGTTGCCGGCTCCGGTGTGAGTCTTGTCCGAGCCTCATACACCTCCTGGTCGAATGGGGACTGGGGGCGGGCTGGTGCTGGCGCTCGGGACTGGTGGGGTGAGCTTGCACGATAGGGGGCGCAAGGGGGCGGCCGCATAGGGAACGGGGAAAGGAGTTCCTCGGTGGGGGTAGATGGGGGGCTGGATCCAGTGGGTGCCATGTCCCGGAGCAATACTGTGTCCTGGCCAGCGCCGGCCCTAGGGTTGCTGGCGCCCCGGGCAAGCTGAACTTCGGCGCCCTTCGGGGGCCGAGGGGGGGCGGGGCCGAGGGGGGCGGGGCCGAGGGGGGGAGGGGCTGAGGGGGGCAGGGCCGGGGGGGGCGAAGGGCGGGGCCGAGGGGGGGTGGGGCCGAGGGGCCCGGGGCCGGGGGGGGGGGGCGAGGGGGGGGGTAGGAGGAGGGGCTGGGGAGGGGGTGGGGCTGAGGGGGGGGGGTGGCCGAGGAGGGGGGGAGTGAGGGAGGGTGGGGCCGAGGGGCCCGGGGGGGCGGGGCCGAGGAGGGGGGGGGCGAGGGGCCCGGGGCCAGGGGGGGCGGGGCCGAGGAGGGGGGTGCCGAGGGGGGGGGGCCGAGGGGGGGGCCCGAAGGGGGGGGGCGAGGGGGGGCCGAGGGGACGGAGGGGGGGCAGGGGACGGATGGGGGGGCAGGGGACGGAGGGGGGGCAGGGAACGGAGGGGGGGCGGGGGACGGAGGGGGGGGGCGGGGGACGGAGGGGGGGGGGCGGCGGGGGACGGAGGGGGGGCGGCGGACGGAGGGGGGGCGGCGGACGGAAGGGGGGCGACGGAGGGGGGGCGGACGAAGGGGGGGCGGACGGAGGGGGGGTGAAAGGGGCCACCCTGGGGGAGGGCGGCCACCGCGCATACGCTGGTTGGCACCGGCCCAACTGCGCATGCGCGGGACCCGAGTCTCTGGCGCCCCCTAGCACATGGCGCCCCGGGCGACTGCCCGAGTTGCCGGTACCTTGGGCCAGCCCTGGTCCTGGCGACCATCCGGAAACTCAACAAATGCGTACTGTGGGTAGGAATGAAGCAGGCGCACCTTTTCAACAATGGGGCCGGTCTTGTGCGCCCTGACGTGCTTCCTTAGGAGAACCGGGCCTGGCGTCCTCAGCCACACCGGAAGTGAGACCCCTGTGGCAGTGCCCCTGGAAAAAATGAAGAGCCGCTCGTGAGGGGTTTGGCTGGTAGCTGTACACAGGAGGGATCTAATTGCAGCATGGTAGCATGGTGGTTAGCATAAATGCTTCACAGCTCCAGGGTCCCAGGTTCGATTCCCGGCTGGGTCACTGTCTGTGTGGAGTCTGCACGTCCTCCCCGTGTGTGCGTGGGTTTCCTCCGGGTACTCCGGTTTCCTCCCACAGTCCAAAGATGTGCGGGTTAGGTGGATTGGCCATGCTAAATTGCCCGTAGTGTCCTAAAAAGTAAGGTTAAGGGGGGGGTTGTTGGGTTACGGGTATAGGGTGGATACGTGGGTTTGAGTAGGGTGATCATTGCTCGGCACAACATCGAGGTCCGAAGGGCCTGTTCTGTGCTGTACTGTTCTATGTTCTATGCTTGGAGCGCGTCAGGGAGGACTTCCTGCCATTGGGAAACTTGGAGCTTCCTGGACCTGAGGGTCAGTAGGACGGTATTCCAGACCGGCGCTTTCTCCCTCTCCACCTGCCCGTTTTCTCGCGGGTTATAACTGAAGGTCCTGCTCGAGGCGATGCCCTTGTCGAGCAGGTACTGACGCAGCTCGTCACTCATAAAGGACGCACCCCGGTCGCTGTGCACGTAGCTGGGGAAACCGAACAGGGTGAAGACACTATGCAGGGCCCTAATGACTGTGTGGGAGGTCATATCAGGGCATGGGATGGCGAAGGGGAATCGGGAGAACTCGTCAATAATGTTAAGGAAGTAAATGTTTTTGTTAGTGGAGGGGAGTGGCCCTTTGAAATCGATCGCAAGGCGTTCAAAGGGCCTAGATGCCTTGATCAGGTGGGCCCTGTCTGGTCTATAGAAGTGCGGTTTGCACTCCGCACAGGTCGGTCAGTCCCTGGTGACCGCTTTTACCTCCCCGTTGGAGAAAGGCAGGTTTCGGCCTCTGATGTAGTGGGCGAGCCAGGTGACCCCTGGGTGGCAGAGGTCATCGTGGATGGCTTTTAGGCAGCTGATTTGCGCGCTGGCGCATGTCCCGCGGGATAGGGCATCCGAGGGCTCGTTGATCTTCCCCGGTCGATATTTGATATCGTAATTGTAGGTGGAGAGTTCAATCCTCCACCGAAGAATTTTGTCATTTTTAATTTTGCCCCTTTGCGAATTGTCGAACATGAAGGCGACCGACCGTTGGTCGGTAATGAGGGTGAACCTCCTACCTGCGAGGTAGTGCCTCCAGTGTCGGATAGCCTCCACGATGGCTTGTGCTTCCTTCTCGAATGAGGAGTGTCGGAGCTCTGAAGCGGATAGGGTACGGGAGAAAAATGCAACGGGCCGCCCTGCTTGGTTTAAAGTGGCTGCTAGCGCTACCTCTGAGGCGTCACTCTCAACCTGAAAGGGAGTGGATTCATCCACCGCCCGCATGGCTGCTTTGGCGATGTCGCCCTGTTGCAGCTGAAGGCTTGGCGCGCCTCAGTAGACAGGGGAAATAGTGTAGCCTTGAAGAGTGGGGTGGGCTTTGTCCGCATATTGGGGGATCCACTGGGCGTAGGACGAAAAGAGCCCCAAGCACCGTTTGAGAGCCTTGGGGCAATGGGGGAGGGGGAGCATGCGGTCCAGGTCTGGGCCCAGGACTCCGTTCTCCACGACGTAGCCGAGGATAGTCTGTTTGTGCGGAACAGGCATTTCTCCTTGTTATAGGTAAGGTTTAATTTTTGGGCCGTCTGGAGAAAACGGTGGAGGTTGGCGTCGTGGTCCTGCTGGTCATGGCCGCAGATGGTAACATTATCCAGATACGGAAACGTAGCCCGCACCCCGTACTGGTCTACCATTCGGTCCATTGCTCGTTGGAACACCGAAACCCCGTTAGTGATGCCGAAGGGAACCCGGAGGAAATGGAAGAGGCAGCCATCGGCCTCGAACGCCGTGTAGTGGCGGTCCTCCGGGCGGATTGGGAGCTGGTGGTATGCAGACTTCAGATCCACCGTGGAAAATACCCGATAATGGGCGATCTGGTTTACCATGTCTGCGATTCTGGGGAGGGCATACCCGTCTAGGAGCGTAAAGCGATTGATGGTCTGGCGATAATCGACGACCATGCAGAATTTTTCCCCGGTCTTGACGACCACCACCTGAGCTCTCCAGGGACTGTTACTGGCCTCTATGATCCCCTCACTGAGCAGCCTTCGGACCTCCGTCCTGATAAATACCCTATCCTGCAGGCTGTACCGCCTGCTGCGGGTGGCTACCGGTTTGCAATCCGGGGTGAGGTTGGCGAAGAGAGGAGGGTAGGCGATGCGCAGCGAGGCGGGGCTGCAGATAGTGAGTGGGGGCAGGGGCCCGCCGAAGCTGAGGGTGAGACTCTTGAGATTACATTGGAAATCCAAGCCTAAGAGGAGTGGCGCGCAGAGGTCGGGCAAGACATACAGTTTAAATTTGGAATAGCTAGCGCCTCGAATCGTTAGCGTTGCTGTAGTGCGGCCTTGGATTTGGATGGAATGGGAGCCCGAAGCGAGGGCGATAGTTTGGTTGACGGGATAAATAGGGAGGGAACAGCGTCTTACCAGCTCTGGGTGTACGAAGCTCTCTGTGCTCCCGGAGTCGAAGAGGCACGGCGTGTTGTACCCGTTGATCTGGACCTCCGTCATCGAATTTTTCAGATGCTTGGGGCGAGATTGGTCGAGGGCGACCGTGTTGAGTTGCTGGCCACGTGGTGGGTGCCCAGGGGAGTCGAATTCTTCCGATCGAGCGTCCTGTCGAGTAGATGCCGCTGCGTTCTGGCGAGCTTGATGCAGGAACATTGTGCTGAGTTGCGGGCCATGTGATGACTGCCCGGGGAGGTCGTACTCCTCCGATGAGCTGTTTGAGTCTGGGGTTGCAGCTGGGTCCCGTGGATTGCACGTGGAGGGTGGTGATGAAGATGACATCCAAGATGGCGGCCCTCATGAATCGCACGTGGCCGGCTGCATGGTGGAGGTTTGCCAAGATGGCGGCCCCCATGGATCGCACGTGGCGGGAGGGGGCGGAGCCTGAGCGTAGGCAGCAGCGTTGCGGGCTCCGCGGGCCTGCTGGTGCCGGGGGCAATGTTTTTGGACTGTTGGGGTGTTCAGGGCTGGGGGGGCTGGGGCCCTTCTGCCGAGGCACACTCTAGCATAGTGGCCTTTCTTCCCGCAGCTGCTGCAGGTCGCGGATCGGGCTGAGCAGTGCTGCCGCGGGTGCTGGCTTTGTCCACAGAAGTGGCAGGCTGGAGCAGTTGAATAACTGGTTTGGGGAGCTGAATAGTGGCAGGCTGGCGCAGTTGAATAACTGGTTTGGGGAACTGAATAGTGGCAGGCTGGAGCAGTTGAATAACTGGTTTGGGGAACTGAATAGTGGCAGGCTGGAGCAGTTGAATAACTGGTTTGGGGAGCTGAATAGTGGCAGGCTGGAGCAGTTGAATAACTGGTTTGGCCAGCTGAGTAGCTGGCTGGGGGAGCTGAGTAATTAGCTGGAGCAGCTGGATAGTTTGAGGAGTTGACTGGGACAGTAGGGCAGCCTGCTGTGGCAGTGCAATAGGGGGGGGGGCCTTGCGGCATAGGCTTGGGGGGTCCTCAGGTCGGGGGCCCATGCGGGGTTAGCGGGGTCCGCGGGAAACGAGTTGAGGCTGCGGAAGGAAACTTCCATTGTGATAGCAGCCTCTACGGTAGTCTCTAAGTCCTGCGCCCCATTTTCTAATAGTCTCTGGCGTACATAGCTAGATCGAAGGCCCGCTACAAAAACATCCCGCACAGCAAGCTCCCTATGTTCGGCCGCGGTTACGGCCTGGTAATTGCAGTCATTTGAGAGATTGTTCAACTCACGTGCAAATTCAGCTAAAGTTTCAGTAGCCCGTTGTCGGCGAGTCATGAACACATGGCGGGCAAAGACCTCGTTCATGGGCCTAATACACATTTTGTCCAAAATCGCCAGCGCTGCGGTAGGAACCGGCTGGATTTAGTTGTGTACAAATTCTGTGGCTTACCCTCGCGTGCAGTAGGCTGAGCTTTTGTTCCTCCGTAGTTTCAGTGGCAGAAGGTTTCTTTTGCCTCGGCATCCTGCGGATCGAGTTCTAGACGTCCTGGTTTTAGAGCGGATTCCATGCTTTACTTCGGCAGCTTCTTAAGTGTATTAAATTGATGGAACCGTCAATTCAGCGAACACGTGTAGTTGGATCTGAACAGAGGCTTTAATACACTTACAACAGAGCCAGCCTATTCATCGTTGAACTTCAGGTGAATTGGCAGGCTGGCTCTAAGGCACTGATCTTTATACATCGGTCCCAGGGGGAGGAGTCCTGGGCGGAGCCAAGGGAGGAGCCCAGTACAAACTCTCACGTACTCCCAGAGCGACTCCCCCTGGTGGTCGGATAGTGCAACTGCACTTACAATGGTGGATAGTGAACATATATACACGGAGTTATAGTGGCAACTATATACAGCATTGATCTTACAACGGGTAGATAACGAACATATATACATGGAGTGATATTGGCAACTATATATAGTGTGAATCACATTCACCACAGACCCCTGGAGAGTCAGCCAGCCGACGGGGAAGGAGTTCTCGTTCTATTCACATGTTCACAAGGTTTATTCTCATATTGACTTCTTTTTTATGAGTAGGGACTTTTTGGATACTGAATACTCGGCGATCACTATTTCGGACCATGCTCCACATTGGGTCGACCTGCTGATCTGCAAAGAAAGTTATCAGCGCCCACAATGGAGCGTAGAGGTGGGATTGTTGGCAGAGGAGAGGGTGTGTGAGAGAGTGGGGAAATGCATGCATGACTACCTGCAGGTCAACGATACAGGGGAAGTCTCAGCAGCGATGCTCTGGGAGGCTCTGAAGGCGGTGGTGAGAGGGGAACTGATCTCAATCCAAGCCCTTAGGGACAGAATGGATAGGGCGGAGATGGACAGACTGGTGCAGGAGATGACACGGACGGATAGGGAATATGCGGACTCCCTGAGGGCAGAGCTACTTAGGGAACGATGGAGACTGCAGGCGGAGCTGGGAGCGCTATTCACTGGGAAGGCCGTGGAGCAACTCAGAAAGGCCAGGGGCGCGGTGTTTGAGTATGAGGAGAAAGCCAGCAGAATGCTTGCACTGCAACTTAGGAAGAGGGAGGTGGCCAGGGAGATAGGGACGGTAGTGGATGGGGCAGGGAACTGGGTGGGAGACCCGGCAGTACTGAACAGGGTATTCAGGGACTTTTACAGCAAGCTGTATACCTCGGAACCACCCACGGGGCCGGAGGGGATGAGGCGCTTCTTAGATGGGCTGACCTTCCCAAAGGTGGGCAGGGGGATGGTAGAGGGGCTGGGCGCCCCGAATGGAGATGAAGAAGTAATGGGGGGCCTGAAGGCCTTACAGTCGGGTAAAGCCCCGGGACCGGACGGGCATCCAGTGGAGTTCTACAAAATGTTTGCGGGTATACTGGGGTCGGTGCTGGTTACGGTGTTTAACAAGGCGAGGGACAATGGGGTGTTACAAGTGCAAGCCACCATCTCGCTGATATTAAAACGGGATAAGGATCCGGAGGTCTGTTTGTCCTGTAGGCCAATCTCCCTGATTAATGTAGACGCTAAACTGCTGGCCAAGACCCTGGCGTCCAGAATCGAAGATTGCATACCGGACGTGATTGTGGAGGACCAAACGGGGTTTGTTAAGGGCAGGCAGCTAGTAGCCAATCTAAGAAGGCTATTCAATGTGATTCTGATGCCCCCGGAGGGCAGAGAGGTGGAGGTAGTGGATGCCGAAAAGGCTTTTGACCGGGTGGAATGGGACTATTTATGGGAGGTGCTGGGACGGTTTGGGTTTGGAGAGGGCTTTGTGGACTGGGTTAAACTGCTACGTCAGGCCCCGGAGGCTAGTGCAAGGACGAACAGGACGACATCTGAGTATTTTAGACTACACCACGGGACAAGACACGGATGCCCCCTCTCTCCACTGCTGTTTGCGTTGGCCATAGGACCGCTGGCAATTGCTCTGAGAGCGGCAAGGGGATGGAAGGGAATGATCGGGGGGGGGGAGGATAGAACACAACGTCTCGCTTTACGCGGATGACCTGCTTTTGTACGTGTCAGATCTAGCGGCAGGGATGGACGGGATTATGGAAATCCTAGGAGAGTTTGGCCCGTTTTCGGGCTACAAGTTGAACATGGCAAAAAGCGAGATGTTTGTGGTGCAGGCGAGGGATCAGGAGAATAGGCTGAGGGAGCTACCGTTTAGGCTTTTTTGGGAAAGTTTTAGGTATCTAGGGATACAAGTGGCGCGCGACTGGGGTAAGATGCATAGGTTGAACTTGTCCAGGCTGGTGGAGCAAATGAGGAGCGAGTTTCGGAGGTGGGATGCACTCCCTCTGTCACTAGTGGGGAGAGTACAGACAGTGAAGATGACGATCCTCCCGAGATTCCTGTTTATTTTTCAGTGTCTCCCTATTTTTATTCCGCGGTCCTTCTTTAAACGAATCAATAAAATCATCCTGGGATTTGTTTGGGCGGGGAACTCCCCGCGGGTAAAGAGGGGGATAGTGCAACGGAACCATAGCGAGGGGGGGCTGGCGTTGCCTAACCTCAGCAACTACTACTGGGCGGCTAACATAGCCATGATAAGGAAATGGATGGTGGGTACGGGGTCGGTTTGGGAGTGGGTGGAGGCTGCTTCGTGCAGGGGCACCGACTTGGCAGCCCTGGTCACGGCTCCCCTACCGCTCCCGCCGGCCAGGTACTCCGCCAGCCCAATAGTGGTGGCGGCTTTGCAGATTTGGGGCCAATGGAGGAGGCATGCGGGAGAAGTGGGAGCGTCGGTCTGGTCCCCAATATGTGACAAACACCGATTTGTCCCGGGGAAAATGGATGGCGGGTTTTGAGCGTGGCGGAGGGCGGGGGGGGGGGGGGGGGGGGGGGGGGGGAGCGACTTGTTCCTGGAAGGGGGCTTCGCGGCCATGAGGGTGCTGGAAGAGAAGTTCGGGCTGGCGAGAGGTAATGACTTTCGGTACTTTCCACGCCTGCCACCAAGGGGGATCCAGGGTAGGGTAATTTCCAGGGGTGAGGTAGGAGAGGGGAGAGTCTCAGATATTTATAAGGAGCTTATGGGAGCGGAGGACACAGGGACCGAGGAACTGAAACTTAAGTGGGAGGAGGAGCTTGGTGAGGAGTTGGAGGGAGGCGTATGGGCAGACGCTCTGAGGAGGGTAAATGGAACTGCAACATGTGCCAGGCTCGGTCTGATTCAGTTCAAGGTGGTTCACTGGGCCCTCATGACGGTGTCCCGGATGAGCAAATTCTTTGGGCTGGAGGACAAGTGTGCTAGATGTGGGGGAGGACCAGCGAACCATGTCCACATGTTCTGGGCGTGTCCAAAACTCAGGGGATACTGGCAGGGATTTGCGGACGTCATATCCCGGGTATTGAAAACAAGGGTGGCGATGAGTCCAGAGGTGGTGTTTTTGGGGTGTCGGAAGACCCGGGAGTACAGGAGGGGATAGAGGCCTACGTTGTGGCCTTTGCTTCCCTGATAGCCTGGCGACGGATACTGTTGGCCTGGAGGGACTCAAAGCCCCCAAAGACCGAAGTATGGCTGTCGGACATGGCAAGCTTTCTCGGCTTGGAAAAAATCAAGTTCGCCTTACGGGGATCACTATCGGGGTTCACCTGGAGCTGGTAACCATTCATCGACTTCTTCGCGGGGAACTAATCGTCGGGGGGGGGGTGTAGAATAGTGTAGAGTAGGGGGGAAGTATAGGCGGGTCTATCTGCGAGAGTGGTACTGTTATTTGCACTATGTTTTTTGTAATTGGTATCTACACACTAATGCATATAGTTACTGTTTACAATGCCAAAAATACCTCAATAAAATTGTCTGTTAAAAAAAAATAATGTTCATTGGTTTTAAAGAGAATTCACTTGAAAATGGACAAATGTACAACACCAAGTTTCAAAATGGATCAATTGTGGCCTATATCGGCTTCCTAACTTAACAAAGTATGTTGAAATAAATACAAAAAAGGAAAGTAAATCATTGTTAAAGGCATTCCTTTTAAAAGTTCTTCAATTGATGGTTACAAAATAAAGGTTGCCTTTCAATTTGGGCTATTGAATAGAATAAACTTTGGAGACCACCTTATTTGTAACCTTTTGCTTCCAGCATTCCTGAATGAATTGTGGCAATCGTAATACATGAATCATTTGAAAGCTTGTATCAGCTTAATTGATGTTAAGTGCACTATAATGGACAGAACTTGCATGACCTTCATTGACATTCTATTGTAAACCTGTCATAAGAGACAGCAAAGACTAAGAGGCATAAAATAATAATATAGGGCTAAAGTGTATCCTATTAAGATAATGGTAGGATATATTAATTCAAATTATTTAAGCATATCAACATTTCCAATCTACTTTCTTCACCATGGATTTCAAAAATACAAGAGACCATATTGTATTTTATATATATTGACGTATTCTTGTACCCACAGCCCATTTTTAAAATCACAATGCAATCAGGCAGCGTCAACATGGTTCTGTGAAAGGGAAATCACGTAATTCTAATTTATTAAGAGTTCTTTGAGAATATAATTGTCTGTGTGGAGTTTTCACTTTCTCCCAGTGTCTGTGTAGGTTTCCTCTAGAAGCTCCGGTTTCCTCCCACAGTCTGAAGATGTGCAGGTTAGGCTACAGGGATAGGGCGGGGAGTGGGCTTGGGAAGAGTGCTTTTTCGGAGGCTTGGTGCAAACTCGATGGGCTGAATGGCCTCCTTCTGCACTGTGGGGATTCCATGGAACCTGATTAGCATCGAATATAGTAAATGAAAATTTATGAGGGAGCTTAACGCTGCAACTTCCACCTTCTCCACATCATTCCAGCCAGCCAGCATGGCATCAGACTGGCACAATTCACAACTGGTTTGCAAAAATGAAAAGCTGTTCTGATGACCACGCTGTGGGTGCACAGGTGAGTGCAGCCCCTGGGTGGTGAGGGACATGCCCCTTGGCACTGCCCTGTGGCTGTCCTGCCAGTGTGATGGTGTAAATTGTGCCCCCAGATTTTCTGTACACTAAGTGCCAGAAAATATGGAATGAAAACTCAGCTGTACAGCTGGAGATACACGTCAGCCTTCAGTCTGAACCTGAAACTGACAAATTTCGGAAAGATTACACCCATAGTGTCGACAAAGGGATTTAGGAAAGTTAAGTAAGTTGGCAAAAATTTTGGATATGGGGAATGTGGGAAAATTTGCAGTTTGGATGGAAGAATAGAAAAGCAGTATATTATTGAAATGGTGACTGTGGGGAACCCGATGGTACATGAATAAGATTAATATGTAGGTGCAGCAAGTGATTGGGAAGGCAAATGGAATGTTGCAGTTTATTGCAAGGGAAATAGAATAGAAAAAGAGGGAAGTTTTACTGTGGCTGTACAGGGTCTCGGTGAGACCATCACATCAGGAATACTCTGTGCAGTTTTGGTTTGGTATAATTGCATGAGATGTAGTTCAGAAAGGTTCACTCAACCCGTTCCTAGGATGAAAGGCTTATCTTCTGAAGAAAGGTTGAACAGGTTGAGCCTATAGCCATTGGAGTTTGGAATGATGAGAGGGCTCAATACAGGAAGGGATTTGATAGGGTGGACATTGGATGGTTGTTTACTTTGTGGGAGACTAGAATTAGGGGACATAGTTTACACATAAAAGGTCCCCCTTTTAAGATAGAGATTAGGCAAATTTTTAAAAATAATTAACATTTCAGAGTTTTTTATTGTTGAATATCTTTATCGCACAATAGCAATTTTCCCTCATTATTTACACATCATGTCCTGGAGAGGAAATCTGTGGGTTGTTTCATGGAAGTAACGCATGTTAGTCCACTACTTCCACATCTTAATAGTTTCTTCAAGATCCATTTTACCCTTAATCACCAGAAAGTCAATAATCCAGGGGTCGGTAACGTGGGCATTTTTCATGAACATTTCCCGCACTTCATCCTGCCCCTGTTTCACCGGAGTTATCCAGGTTGAATTCCGGTATGTTATTGGGCACCTCTTGGTACCAGGTCCAGAAAAGCTCCTGAACTCGCTGCTTGGCTTCACTTTGGCTCCAGAACAAAAACTTCACAACCTTGACCGAACCCATCACATGTGCCCCCCCAGCTTACCCATCTCTCAGAGTTGTAGGTCTGAGGAAATCTCTTCCGCAGAAAATAATGCAGGCTGAGTCATTGAATTTATTCAAGACAGAAAGATTTTTGATAGACAAGGAAGTCAAGAGTCTGGTTGGGGGGAAGACAGGAAAGTGGAGTTGAAACCATAATCAGATCAGCCGTGATCTTATTGAATAGCCAAAGCAGACTCAAAGGGCTGAATGGTCTACTCCTGCTCCTAAGTCCTCTGTTCGTATAAGCGTCATGAAGTCAAATAACAATTAGTTTCCAAGGGCAGCGCGGTGGCACAGTGGGTTAGCCCTGCTGTATCACAGCGCCGAGGTCCCAGGTTCGATCCCGGCTCTGGGTCACTGTCTGTGTTGAGTTTGCACATTCTCCCCGTGTTTGCGTGGGTTTCACCCCCACAGCCCAAAGATGTGCAGGCTTGATAGATTGGCCACACTAAATTGGAAAAAATGAATTGGGTACTCTAAATTTATTTTAAAAAACAATTAGTTTCCATTTTTGGCTTATAAGAAACTACTGAGACAAGCAATAGCTAGTTAGAAAGAATATTCTAGATTTGCTAGCATAGTTTTATCATGCAGTATGAAGTATGCTGTAACAACAATCAGTAAAGTTCTAGTCCTGCCAAATTGCGATATCTGGATCAACAAATGCAATGACTGTTGCCTTACTACCATCAATCCGGTAGCATAGATTTGGATTGCCTTGAGGAAGGATTCCCTCCTCTCTCTTTAATTTTTTTTATAAATGTTTTTATTCAGTTTTCATATTTTATATTGAACAAATTACAAATTGTTAGGAGAGAAAAAGAACAAAAAAAAAACAACAAACAAACACGCAAAAATTAACATACATATTTACAGGTAAGCATCTTCGTAGTAGTAACTGCGCCCGCCCCCCCCCCCCCCCCCCCAACATGTTTATTTAGTTTGGTTTTGGGCCTTAGCTAGCCATCGAACCCCCGTACCAAACCTGTAGCCCCTCCCGCTACCTTCCCCCGACTATTCTTCCTCTTGTACATTGGCCACAAATAGGTCCCGGAACAGTTGCATGAATGGCTCCCACGTTCTGTGGAAGCCGTCGTCCGACCCTCGGATGGCAAATTTGATTTTCTCCATTTGGAGAGATTCCGAGAGGTCGGACAGCCAGTCCGCAGCTCTGGGCGGTGCTGCTGACCGCCAGCCAAACAGGATTCTACGGCGGGCGATCAGGGAGGCAAAGGCAAGGGCGTCCGCCCTCCTCCCCAGGAATAGATCTGGCTGTTCTGAAACCCCGAAGACCGCCACTATCGGGCATGGCTCCACCCTCACTCCCACCACTTTGGACATAACCTCGAAGAAGGCTGTCCAGTACTCCACGAGTCTGGGGCAAGACCAGAACATGTGGGCGTGGTTGGCCGGGCCTCTTTGGCACCGTTCACATCTGTCTTCCACCTCCGGGAAGAACCTACTCATACGGGTTCTTGTTAAGTGGGCTCTATGTACCACTTTTAGTTGCGTCAGGCTGAGCCTTGCGCACGTGGAGGTGGAGTTGACCCTATGCAGTGCTTCGCTCCAGAGTCCCCACCCTATCTCCATCCCCAGGTCGTCCTCCCATTTCCTTCTTGTTGCGTCCAGTACGGTGTCGTCCCTATCTACCAGTCGGTCATACATGTCACTACAGTTCCCTTTCTCTAGGATACTTGCGTCCAGTAGGTCTTCCAGTAGTGTCTGTCGTGGCGGTTGTGGGTACGTCCTTGTCTCCTTTCGTAGGAAGTTTTTGAGCTGCAGGTACCGTAGCTCGTTCCCCCCAGCTAGCTGAAACTTCTCTGTCAGTTCGTCCAGTGTTGCGATCCTGTCGTCCGTGTATAGGTCCCTGACTGTCAGTGTCCCCCCGTCCTGCCTCCACCTTTTGAAGGTGGCGTCAGTCAGTGCTGGTGTGAACCTATGGTTGTTGCAGATGGGAGCCCTGTTCGACATTTTGGTCAGGCCAAGTTGCTGCCGCAGTTGGTTCCAGGATTGGAGGGTGGCTGTCACCACTGGGCTGCTGGAGTGTTTTTTGGGTGGGGATGGGAGTGCTGCCGTGGCGAGGGCCCGGAGGGAGGTTCCCATGCAGGAGGCCTCCTCCGCACGCACCCACTCAGCCTCTGGCTCCTGGATCCATCCCCTTACTCGCTCGGCTGTTGCTGCCCAGTGGTAGAATTGTAGATTCGGGAGGGCTAGCCCTCCCCTGGTTTTTGTTTTTTGTAAGACCTTCTTTGGGATCCTAGCATTTTTACCCCCCCATACGAACGCCATGATGAGTTTGTCCAGCGCTTTGAAAAAGGCCTTGGGGATGTAGATCGGAATGGATCTAAACAGGAAGAGGAACTCCTCTCTCTTTAATAATGAATTCTACTATTTTCCCCAATGACAGATGTTTGGCTAACGAGCCCTAGAGATTTCTGCTTTCTGTTTCTCTCCTTTCATGAATAGAGGTGTTACATTTGCAATCTTTCAATCTGTTGGGACCTTTCCAGAATCTAGGGGTGACTTTTGGAAGATTACAACTCATATATCCACTTTTTCTTCAGCCATTTCCTTAAGATGCAGGTCATGAAGTCCAGGGGACTTGTCAGCCTTTAGTCCCCATTAGTATTCCAAGTGCTTTTTCTCTAGAGATCGTGATTGCTTAAGTTCCTCTTTCCAGTTTGCTCCCTGTTTTCCTATAACATCTTTAAAAATTAACTATTGATCAAATAAATGGGATATTTAAAAATCTAATAAACCAAAGTTTTTACGTTTTAACAAGATTCAGCAGCCTTTCAAAAGGCTTCATGTTAAAAATAATCAATTCATATTAACTTCTGAAATGTTTGGGCCTCTTTATTAGGTATTCACAACTTGAGAGAGGCCCTTTACATCTGGAAATATTTCTCCCATCAAAGGAGAATTACACCTGTTTTATGATCCCCCTGGGAACACAAACCGGGATGCAATTCAGTATCCCTTGCCACCGGGAATCTGGTTAACGTGCCACCAATTTGAACGGGTGGCCCGATAAGGAAGTCCCATGACCGGCCACCCCACCAACCCCCCCTTCCCGGCACCACAAATCAGCCTCAAACCCCCAGATTGGGTGGGTTCCCCCTTCCCCCAAGTACGGGAATGATCCTGCAATAGGGAGACTCCCAGGCCCCTGCACTAGGGAGACCCCGCACTATTACAGGGGTTCCTGGAGGGTCTCCCTATTCATGGATCCCGGGGGTGGGGGTTGGGGCTTGGGGGAGGTCTAGTGGAGAAGGAGTGGACAGGTAGTGCATTGTGGTGGGGAGGGAGGATGGCCATCGGATGAACTCTGGGGCAGCTCCCCTATGGAGTTACCCCCTTGGCCCACCACACCAGGGCCACACTGGTAGAGAGCACAAGTGATCCGCGCCCACGTGATTCCCGGCCCCGGGAACTGGAGAATCACAGTGGGCTGCAGCATAGGGCGCCGGGCCCGCTAAATGGATGCAAACAATTCATTAAGACACATTTGCATTCATTTATATCCTCCTACTTTCGAGAGGCCGTGGACCTCAATTCCGGTGCCAGCAGGGGATTGGAGTATCCCATTCGGATTGGCAGCCGCTGACATCTGCCGCAATCCTGATTTTGCGATTCTCCGCTGCATCGTGGACCCTGATACCGGCATTTGCCGACGGAAAATCCAGCCCATAGTTCTGAATGTTAAAGTGCAATTAATTTGGAACTAGAGGGCAATTCATCCAAATTTGTGCAGGTTCCTTACTTGCCATTTGAAGTAGCTGATGTTATGTTTCAAGTCCTGGTAGCATATTATATTACCCTTGGTGCGAATATGTTGTGTTCTTTGTTTTTTGTTCCAGAATGGTCCGTTGAGTTGATGACAAAGAATCCACCAATCATTAGATTGAAACAAAACAAATTTATTGTATAACGATTAATTAAATGAAGTTCATACACGCTGAGCTATAGTTCATAATGAAGTAATATTGAATCTATCTAGCAGTAATCAATAATCTAAATAGTCACTAATAATAACCTTGTGTTAAGTCTCTCTAATCTAATCTTATCCTAGTGCTGTTCTCAGGTTTTCTCCTTCACTAACGCTACCCAGCATTCCCTGAGGTCTGATTTATATACAGGGAACTGGTGGTGCCCTCTAGTGTTTGATTTACACTGAGATGCAATAATTAACCCTTCACTAACTTGTCTATATACATATCATTACAGCTGACTGTTTCTCCACTGCTGGCAGTGCAAAATCTGGCCTATCTGTGTGTACCCTCTTACCAGACACTCAAACATCATCCCCAAGCCATGCCAGAATAGTGACTAGGTCAGTTGACAGCGTAAATTACCTTTCTGTGCAATTAATAACATTTCTGTCAATGGGTCCAATCTGCTAATAATCAATGTACTGACCCGAAGAGACCTTAAACAAACCATCAGTGCAGAAAGCATGTATCAAATTATGTTGGATACGGTATAGAAAGGATTAAGCCCCGTCCTTAATGCCGTGCAGAAATATTTCAACAATAAAATTAAAAGACGAATAAGATTGAAGGGTTAATCTGCTCCCAAGACTAGAAAATGATCTATGCGTCCTCCTAATTCTCAAATTCATCTGTAACTTTCCATCGGTTATCCATATACATCATTGCTGTTGATTTTGTATGAGGAGAGATGTGTATAATTTGAAAGAAGCAGAGTTGCACCTGGGCTGCTGTTCACCTTTCCTTAACTTTCAAAAATGTACAAAAGCCGAAACACCAAGCTCGATTCGATTCAATTCATTTAGAGACTCAATGGACCGAATTTTCCCAAAATTTGGTTAAGTGTCACCCTTGGCACGAAGACTGATGTGAACCTCACCAGCCCCGGCAGTGAGATCCGGAGCACAATTATTTAGGCACTTTGAAAAAAAATTCACCATCTGAAAACCGCTGCGCCTGTGACGTGAACTGTCTGATTCACCTGCCCTGGAGAATATCTGAGTGCTTCTGTCAAGGGAGTGCTGCATTTAAACTGCTCCACAGCACTTGTTCTCATTCAAGCCAGGAAGATGGCAGTGAAGAGGCGGCTCACCACTTCACAGAAGGGGCCCTAACCAGAATATTGGATATTGGGAGGAGAGAAGAGAACCAATCTACCCTCAAGCTGGCAGCAGACCCTCCAGTAAAATCATGAACCCCGCCTGGGAGACGGTGGCAGCACTGATCAGTGCCAGCAGCCTCCACAAGAGGACAGGGGTGCTATGCCGCAAGAAGGTGAATGACCTACTCTGTTCTGCCAGTATACATGTTCCCTGTCTCCTCTCTGTACCCCTCAGAATGTAACCTCTACCCCACATGCTGTCACTGAGCAGGCCTCCAGCACTCGACCTCCCACAAGCTTACTCACACTAATTCCTCTGTTCAAAATCCCACCCTACACAAGCACAGTGCCCACACCTGCCAGGTTTCATGGACATCTGACCCACCAGCTAACATCATCACTATTTGGGTCCCTATAGGAGAAACGTTCCCACAACCGCTGTGAGTGAGTGAAGACGGACGGCGAGATGCCAGAGCTGAAGATCCTGACTCCTTTTGTGGAGAGAGCCCTGGAGCTCACGGGGGAGGAGCAGGAATGGGCCTGTTCGGAGAGCGAGGTGGGCCTGTGCGAGAAAAATGAGGAGCCACGAGCACTTGGATGGAGGAGGAACTGCTGTAGCACAGCCGGGGTCTTCCACCCAGGAACAAGACATGAGTCCAGTAGACCCTTGGTCTTCTTCAGCATCTTCGTGCTCCCTGCACGGTTGGTGGGGCCTCCAGCCCCTAATCCTAGCCTCGCAGTCCCCTGGTTTTGTTCTGCAGAGTCTCCCCTCAGAGCCACTGGACATTGCTGTTGGAGTTTATGACCTGGAGGAAGCCAATTCCAGAGCTTCGCCAGCAGCAATCGAACGTTCACAGCTCTAGTGCATCTCCAGGAGAGGGCTCCCACTCACATATACCCTCACCCACTTAGCTCGCTACCTCTGGGGGTTCTTTCAGGAAGGTAATGTGCTCGCCATGCTAAATTGCCCGTAGTGTCCTAAAGAGTAAGGTTAAAGTGGGGGTTGTTGGGTTACGGGTATAGGGTGGATACGTGGGTTTGAGTATGGTGATCATTGCTCGGCACAACATCGAGGGCCGAAGGGCCTGTTCTGTGCTGTACTGTTCTATGTTATAGATAGATAGAACAGTACAGCACAGAACAGGCCCTTCGGCCCTCAATGTTGTGCCGAGCCATGATCACCCTACTCAAACCCACGTATCCACCCCATACCCGTAACCCAACAACCCCCCCCTTAACCTTACTTTTATTAGGACACTACGGGGAATTTAGCATGGCCAATCCACCTAACCCGCACATCTTTGGACTGTGGGAGGAAACCGGAGCACCCGGAGGAAACCCACGCACACAGGGGGAGGACGTGCAGACTCCACACAGACAGTGACCCAGCCGGGAATCGAACCTGGGACCCTGGAGCTGTGAAGCATTTATGCTAACCACCATGCTACCCTGCTGTTCTATGTTCTGTGTGCAGGGTAGGTGGATTGGCCACGCTAAATTGTCCCTTAATTGGAAAAATGAATTGAGTACTCTACATTTACATTAAAAAAAGAAGGTCCTGGTAAAAGGGCCTGCAGGGAGCAACAAAGGCCCCTGGGGTCTATGAAGAGGAGCTGCACGTCGCAGGTCAGGCCGTGCAACTGGCAGAAGAAATACGTTGCTAGGGCACACCATCGTGGAGGGGCTCAATGTAGAGGTATCACTGCTAGGTCCAAAGGCACCAGCTGGATACGAAGGCACATCAGCGCCTGACAACACTCCCCAAGCGGGAGACTTAGAACCTCAGCAGCGACCCAGTTCAGCCTTTTGTCCCAGAAGAAGTGAATGAGCATTCTCTGGGCTTTCATGACAAAGTCATGGGGAGGGATCAAAGTGACCATTCCTCGACTTTGAGACTATGGGCTGGATTCTCCGCCCCGCGAGCCACATTTCTGCCTCGACCTGGCGGCAGGATTCTCAGTTAAGCCAGCTGGTCAATGGGGTTTCCCATTGTGGGGAGCCCCACACTGTCGGGAAACCCCCGGGCGCCGGCAAAACGGAGAATCCCGCCGGCGGAGAATCCCGCCCTATGTTGATAAGGGTTCATTCTTGATTCCAATTAGTGTCACAAACATGAGTCTCAGGAATGCAACAGTTCACACTTGTTTTCTCCCTCAGGGAGAGGTAGAGCTAAAGGCAGCCTGCTTAGTCAGGCTGGATAATTCCAAGAACTCGTTGCTGTCATCTCTCCAAACTTAAGCCTCCTGGACAGATGATCCATCGTCTGATGTCCACTGGCAGGGCCAACCGGGAAATCTGGGATTTTGGCCACGCAGAATTCCTTCCGTTAGGAATAGAAAACTTTATATTGCACAATTGCAACCCGAGCCATAAAGTGCGTATTGAAATTGTGTTGACCCTTTCATGTATATGCTGCATGACGCATATTGGTGTCGGTCGCGATAATAAATTTTTTCTGTAGTGACACTAAAGCTCCACTTCAGTGGCATCGTGATGGCTTCTTGCCTAACAGCTTTAAAGCATTAGGCAGAGTGACAGGATAAGTGCACAAGTCCCTTCTTTTAGAATTTTGTGGCAATTTAAAGTTTTCCTTTGAAGAAAGTAAGATATGCCCCTTTCTATTGTTCATCAATGAATTCCCACACTGTTAAATAAGGATAAATTATAGTTCAGATAAAATTACTCTGCATGGACCTGCTGAAAAATGTATTGACCTTTACTTCTTGAAACATGCCATTGACAATGTTTGATATTTAACTAGTGATGCATATTAAAAGAAAAATAATTCTACTTGGAATTACCCATCTGAGGAAGCTTTACTTTTGCTATTTTTTGCCTTTTCATCCTGTATATTATTAGTACTTCCAGAAATGTTTCTTCTCCATGGAGAGAACAGCTAGAAAGCTCTACTGAAAGCAAATGTTGCTATCTTTAGACAAGCTTGGAATTAATTATATTCTCTGAGAGTAGCTGCACATTCTGGGGGTAAATTTCAACTTGTCGCTTGGAAGCTGACAATTGATTGCTGCCTGTTGTAAAAAAAATGGTAAAGTCACCATAGTCCCAGATGGCCAATGGCTACTTTCACTTTGAAGGGGGCGAGCTGACTGGTGGTGATTTAACCTGAGGATCACCACACCTCAGGCAAGGGGCAAGGTTGAGAAGGCGAGGCCTTCATGAATAACCTGTTGTAGAATCCTGTCCACTACGTCCAATTTTTATGGAATTAATGAGAACACAATTAAATGGGTTCTGTAAAGGGAAGATGATAAAGTTATTGCTCTGTTAGCTAAGGTCAAATTTACCCCCATTTAGTGTCCTGAGATTCACTTTCAATGCAAATATATGTGACTCCGCAATCTGCAAATGAAACTCTTGATTTAGTTTTCCATTTTTGTGGTTACCTGAAGTGGGTCACATTTGGATTTTTCAGGTGATTATTTGGTGCAAGCAGTTGCTTCAAAAATTGTTTCTAAAATACAAGCAAAATGTAGTGGATGTAATATGTTGGAAGGGCCATATGGGAGGTGCGGCGCCTTTAGGATGGGGGGGGGGGGGGGGGTGATCCTGCTGGTTCATGTGACCTTCTTGGGGCGAATTGTGCAGAAGCACGCTAACCCCGGGCGATAGCGAGTAAGATTAGGGCACTGGAAGCAGGAGCCTGGGAAGTGTGGACCCTGGAGTCAAGTGAGTTGAAACCCATCCATTAGTGTTCTGAGTCTGTGCATATACCAGCCTTTGCCTTTAGTTAATAAACCCCTTTGTTTCTACTGGAAGTCTCCAGAATGTTGTCTCGAGTCACCACATTGGTGACGAGGTAAAAGGTTCAATCGCAGCCTGCAGTACTTAATCATTTGAAAGGGGAAGGAGCATTCAAAAAAAAAGAAAGACCAGAGTCAGGAGCTATCAACTCTGACACCCAAAATGTGAGTGAAGCTGCCCATTAATGGTAAACCAGACTTGTTTGACCAAGGGGCTGAAGATTGGAGCCAGTCCATAGAACGGTTCCGCTATTTCTCCACTGCGAACGAGATCACAGAGGAAGACAAGCAGAATGTGAAACTTCTGACAATTTGTGTGCCTCAAACCTATAATTTGATAATGAACCTTACGTCACCAGAAGCACCCAAATCAAAGACCCTCGACCGATTAGTCAAGTTGGTTCAGGAATATTTTAACCCCAGGCTCTCGATCATCCTCCAGGGGTACAAATTCAATTCTGCTGTTAGGGATCCTGAAGAGTCCATCTCAGCCTTCATAGCCAGGCTTTGCAAGCTCGCTGAACACTGTGAGTTCGGAACCATGCTTCACGACACGTTGCATGACCGTTTAGTATGTGGAATCTCAACATCCAAAAGAAACTCTTGGCTGAAACTGCCATTATGTTAGAAAAAGCAATCAAGATAGCTCAGGTGACAGAGTGCAACAATAAAGACACCACTGAGCTCCAAGGCGCGGCCGAAGGAGAAGTTGATCAAGTATGGGGCAGTATGGTAGCACGTGGCACAGCAGGATCAACAGGCAGAGCAGAGATCCAGTCAGCGTCCTTGGGACTGGACCAGAGTCAAAGGACTGGGAAAAGAACAGGTCATCAACCTACGACAGAGGTGGACTGCTAACGCTGTGGTGGGGACCATCCCCAAGAGACTTACCATTGTTGCGGGTTTGTGCGTTTCTGTTGTAATCATAGAGGCAATATTAAAGCACGTTTCCATGCAAGACAGAACGGCCCACACAAAAAAAAACAGCAGCAGTAGTTTATGCTGCAGCTGAACCAAGTGGAGAAGAGCTCTGAGGAGGAGCACACAATGTCCCGCCTGAATGGAGCCCAGGTAAACAAGATAGGATAATTTCCTCAGTGTGAATGGTAAACCCTTGAAAATGAAAGTCAACACTGGGGCCTCAGTGACAGTTGTGGGGGAGCAGACTTTCAATTATACCCATGAAGGAGCTCAAACTTTCAATTTAAGGAGCACCACGGCCAAGGTTTCAACTTGCATGGGGGGAAACCCTGAAAATCCTTGGGACCACGAACACACCAGTGGCTTATAAAGAACAAGAGGCCCATTTGGCCCTGGTTGTTGTCGAGGATCACAGACCCAGCCTAATGGGGAGCGACTGGTTACAGCAAATCAAAATCAATTGGCTGGAAATGTTTTAAGATGTCCTGCGAAGATATGAGGACATTTTCCACAGTGAGCTAGGCCGGATCAAAGGGATGAAAGCCAAAATTTCTGTGAATCCAGATTCGACACCCTAATATTTTAGAGCCAGACCAGTTTCCTCTGTCCTGCATCAAAAGCTTGGAGCTGAGCTGAAGCAATTCAAAGAACTGGACATAAATAGACCAGTTCAGTTTTCCGAGTGGGTAGTCCCCATAATCCCCGTCCTCAAGCCCATTAATCCATAAGAATTGGTGGGGACTACAAATTGTCCATCAATCAGACTGCCCAAGTGGATAGGTACCTGACGCCCAGGATCAAAGACCTCCAAGCCAAGCTGGCAGGGGGCCTTATTTACTCTTATTTACAGCCCAAACTTCCAAAAATGATTGTTTGCCTCGATGATGTTTTAATCACCGGGACTACTCCGGAAGAGCACCGGTTGGATTCTCCGGTCGCCAACGCTGAAATTGCGTTGGGCGAACGACCGGAGAATCTGAATTCCCGACCAAATCGGGGGCGGGCGTGCTTTCATGATGCTCTGCCCCCTCCAAAGAGTATGCCGCGCCATGTATCGTTGTATCAGAACATTGACTGAGGCCTCCCCCCACCCCCCGATGCTCCACCCCTGACTGGCTGAGTTCACGACGGCGTGGGACACGTGTGGTCTCACCCGTTGGGAACTCGGCGTGGCGGCTACGGACTCAGTCCAGTTGGGGGAGGGCTGATTCGTGGACGGGGGGGGGGACATTATTCAGGGCTGGAGGCACTGTGGGGGAGTGGTCCAGTGCACGTGAGCCGGCCGAGGGGGGGGGGGAACTATTTCATGGGCAGGGTCCTCTGCAGGCTGCCACCGTGCACATTCGCGGTCACGGTCACGGCAATCTCCGGGGTGTATCAGCAGATAGAGCCAGGTGTTTTCCGCTGCCATCCTGCTAGCCTCCAGCAAAACGGGGAATCGGTGGATGTTTTGCGTTAATTTTCCTGGCGTAAGCGTTCCCACGCTGGTGTGGGGACATAGCCCCAGAATCGGAGAATCCTGCCCCACATGTCTAGCCTGGAAGAAGTGCTGAAAAGGTTCCGGGACTTGGGGGAGGAAGTCTCTCACCCCGGGGCTGGGCCAGAGAATCGCTGCGACCGGTGCGAATCGCGCCACTCCGCCCTGACGCCGGGTCACGATTCTCCGGAGAGCGGCGAATCGGCGCCATTGGCGCTGTTGGCGCGGCACCGGTCGGACGCTGCTCTACAGGGCCCCCTCGGCGATTCTCCACCCGGGATGGGCTGAGCGGCCGTACCAGAAAACCCAAGTCCCACCTGGTCTTACCCAGCGGGAAGGTTCTGGGGGCTGCCTGTGGAGTGGGGGGGCGACCCCGGGGAGGGCTCTGCTGTGGTCTGGCCCACGATCGGGGCCCACCGATCAGCGGGCCGGCCTCTCGGGCTGGGGGCCTCCTTTGTTCCACGCCAGCCCCTGTAGCCCTACACCATGTTGCGTCAGGGCCGGCGCGGAGAAGGGAGGCACGCGCATGCGCGGAAATCGCGTTGGTCCCACTGCGCATGTGCGGACCCCGCGGCATCCATCTGATGCCAGGCTCGGCAGCTGGAGCGGCGTGGGTCACTCCAGTGCCGTGCTGGCCCCCTGTAGGGGTCAGAATACCTGCTCCCGAAGCCATGGCGACGCCGTCGGGAAACGCGACGGCGTTTACGACGGCGTCAACACTTAGCCTCAGGATCAGAGAATCCCACCCTGGGTGTCTACCTCAGAAAGAAAAAATGTACATTCTGGGCCTCAGAAGTGACGTATTTAGGATTCAGTGTGGATGCAATGCGTCTACATCCTCTCAGCACCTGGGAATGTAACTAAATCATCGCCTTCTTAGGCATGGTGAACTATTACAGCAGGTTCATTCCAAATTTGGCCATAACATTGGCACTATTACACCAGCTGCTACGGAAACACCAATGGTGGCAATGGAGGGAGCCTCCAAGGAAGCTTTCTGCTTGGTAAAACAATTTCTCCAATCCTCAAACCTTTTAGTTCATTTCAACCCTGGGAAACCTATTGTCCTCACATGTGAACTATCTTTATAGGGGCAGTGCTGTCCTTCAAGATGGAGGATAGATCTGAGAGCCCCATTGCCTTTGCCTCAAGGACTCTCTTTGAAGTGGAGCAAACCCGACCATAAGCCACTATTGGGCCTCTTGAGAAATGATAATTGATGTACCATCAATAACGACAGAAGATGAGTTGAGAGTGAAACCATGGCTTTAATTAGGTTAAAGATACCTGCTAGCATCTGGCCCCAGACTGAAGGCAGGGCCGGAGGTTGGCCACCTTTATACCTGAGCCAGAGGGGAGGAGCCACAGGCGGAGCCAGCAGGGCCAAGCCCAGGCATGTTACATACAGCAGGTATAATATAATACAGTGGTTTACCACATTCACCCCATGTTAAAAAGGAGTCCGGCGGGGGTGAAGTGGATGGGTTGAATTATATATTCGAGTCTGTTGGGGGCCTTGACTTTCCGCTGTGACCGCCGCAGTTCCAGCTGTGGTGTGGATATTGGTGTCAGATGAAGTGTTGAGGCCTGCGTGTCCAGGAGCCTGTCATCTTCTGCGTCACCAAGTCTCATGAGGGGTCACATTGGTGGCGGTACACAGGAGCGACCGGATGGAGTGGAGCGCATCGGGAAGGACCTCCTGCCAGCGGGAGACTGGGAGACTTCTAGACCGTAGGGCAAGAAGGACGGCCTTCCAGACTGCCGCGTTCGCCCTCTCCACCTGTCCGTGCCCCCAGGTGTTGTAGCTGGTAGTCCTGCTTGAGGCAGGTACTGCCGCAGCTCATCACTCATGAAGGAGGAACCCCGATTGATGGAGTTGGGGAAACCGAACAAGGTGAAGAGGCCATGCAGAGCCTTGATGACTGTGGCAGAGGTCATGTCAGGGCCTGGGATGGCGAAAGGAAAACGTGAGTACAGTAGTCCCCCGTTATACCGCGGGTGTTCGGGTCCAAGACAGCCACCCGCGTTGTAACCGAGCCGCGGATATCCAAGATGGCGGATATCCAAATGAATGAACGAGAGGAAACATCGCTGACTATGCTGAACATTGCTGAATGGAAGGGCGTTTTAAATAAAAAACATCAAAGTTCGTTCAAGTCTTAAATCAAGTTTTAAATTTATTAAAATATACACAATAATATATACATACAATAATATACTTAAAATTGTACTTACAAGCATATTTTTAAAAATCATTTTAAAAAGTCTGTGAGTTTCTTCTGGCACATCCCCTTCCTCATCTTGACTTGTGCTTGCCTCTGGAGGTTCTTCAGGTGTAGGATGTATATCGGGTCGAAGTCTTGTTGCTCTGTGTATGCTATGAGCCACTTCAGGTGCGTGATGGCATCCGAGTGGCTCTTTGCCACTGTGGGCTGGGGTTCTTCTTCTTCTTCTGCCTCCTCTTGGGTGACCTGGTCGATGATCTCCTCCTCTGTGAATATTTCTGCGGGTGCCATCTCGTCCTCAGCTGCTGCCCACCTGTTCACCCAATCCTGGAGTGTTAGGTTCTCATCCAGGTGGTCCTCTAGCCTCTCCTCAGCTGCCCTGATCTCTGCTTCAGTAAAGCCTACGAAGTCCTCTTCATCCGGGTAATGTTGGGGTCGTGGGAGAGCTGCTCCTAGGGCCTTGTTCCAGCAGTTGGCGATGGTCTTCTCCGTCACAGCTCCCCAGGCCTTCCCTGCCAGATAACAGGCATCCTTGATGGTGATGGCTTTCAGGTAATCTGGGACAGTGAGAGGAGAGTATCATTTCCAGGATCAGTTCCTTTTTGTATACAGACTTGAAGGTCTGAATGATGCCAGCATCACATGGCTGGATCTTGCTGGTGGTGTTCTTTGGGAGATAGAGCACTTGGATCTGCCCATCCCTGGTCTTGAGAACATCTCCCTGAGGGTGGGCTGAGCAGTTGTCCAGTAGGAGTGTGGCCTTCTGCGGTAAGTTGCGGGCACTAAGGTGGTCCCTGACACTGGGTACAAAGAACTTGAAGAACCACTTCTCAAATAAGGAAGCTGTCATCCAGGCTTTGCCAGAGTTCCGGTAGGTAATGGGTAGGTTCTCCATGTTGATGTGGTGAAAGCATCTAGGAGACTTGAATTTGCCCACAATCAATGGCTTCAGCTTGTGTGTTCCCGTGGCATTGCTGGCAAACAGGATGGTGAGCCTGTTCTTGGCTTGCTTGTACCCCAGAGTCTTGTGGGCATCATCCTTGACAGCTAGGGTCTTGTCAGGCAGCATCTTCCAGTAAAGCCCTGACTCATCTGCATTGTAGAGTTGCTCTGGGGTCAGCTCCTCTTGCCCCATGTAGTTCTTGAGGATGTCGGGAAAGGCTGCTGCTGCTCCTGAGTCGGCGGATCTCTGTTCACCACTGATGGTAACTGCACCTATCCCATGTCTTTTCTGGAACCGATGGAGCCAACCCTTGCTGGCTACGAAATTGCAGTCCTCTGGGTGGAGCTGGTGATGGAACTTCTCAGCCTGAGTCCTGATGATAGGTCCAGATAGGGGGGTGTCACCAGACTGTTCCTGGACAAACCAGGTGAACACAGCCTTCTCCAAGTTAATGTCACTAGCGTTTCTTGCCTTTTTCCTGGTAAGCCCTTCACTCTGAGAAACTGTCCCAACATATGTTCTTAAATTGGGCTCATCTTTCACCCACCCACGGAGGGTTGACTCTGGTACACCAGTCTCTCTGGATAATTTTGCCTTCGTTTCGCCGTTTCGAAGCCGGTCTATCAAATGTATCTTTTGCTTCATTGTGTAAGACTTGCGCTTAAACATTTTGAACGACAGTAACTGAACTCGAAGGTACCTGCACTGGAAAAGGTATCCCTTTTATGGCTGGGTGATCGGGCTAATCGGTCGCGGCTACTCATCGCTGCTAATCGTTCTAATCATTGCGGCTAATCATCGCTGCTAATCGGTCTAATCATCGCGGCTAATCGGTCTAATCATCGCGGCTAATCATCGCTGCTAATCGGTCTAATCATCGCTGCTAATCATCGCTGCTAATCATCGCTGCTAATCGGTCTAATCATCGCTGCTAATCATCGCTGCTAATCGGTCTAATCATCGCTGCTAATAATCGCTGCTAATCGGTCTAATCATCGCTGCTAATCGGTCTAATCATCGCTGCTAATCATCGCTGCTAATCGGTCTAATCATCGCTGCTAATAATCGCTGCTAATCGGTCTAATCATCGCTGCTAATCGGTCTAATCATCGCTGCTAATCGGTCTAATCATCGCTGCTAATCGTTCTGATCATCGCTGCTAATCGATCTGATCATCGCTGCTAATCGGTCTAATCATCGCTGCTAATCGGTCTAATCATCGCGGCTAATCGGTCTAATCATCGCTGCTAATCGTTCTGATCATCGCTGCTAATCGGTCTGATCATCGCTGCTAATCGGTCTAATCATCGCTGCTAATCGGTCTGATCATCGCTGCTAATCGGTCTGATCATCGCTGCTAATCGTTCTGATCATCGCTGCTAATCGGTCTGATCATCGCTGCTAATCGTTCTGATCATCGCTGCTAATCGGTCTAATCATCGCTGCTAATCGGTCTAATCATCGCTGCTAATCGTTCTGATCATCGCTGCTAATCGTTCTGATCATCGCTGCTAATCGTTCTGATCATCGCGGCTAATCATCGCTGCTAATCGGTCTAATCATCGCTGCTAATCGGTCTAATCATCGCTGCTAATCATCGCTGCTAATCGGTCTAATCATCGCGGCTAATCGGTCTAATCATCGTGGCTAATCGGTCTAATCATCGCTGCTAATCGTTCTAATCATCGCTGCTAATCATCGCTGCTAATCGGTCTAATCATCGCGGCTAATCGGTCTAATCATCGCGGCTAATCATCGCTGCTAATCGGTCTAATCATCGCGGCTAATCGGTCTAATCATCGCGGCTAATCATCGCGGCTAATCGGTCTAATCATCGCTGCTAATCGGTCTAATCATCGCTGCTAATCGGTCTAATCATCGCGGCTAATCGGTCTAATCATCGCGGCTAATCATCGTGGCTAATCATCGCTGCTAATCGGTCTAATCATCGCGGCTAATCGGTCTAATCATCGCGGCTAATCATCGCTGCTAATCGGTCTAATCATCGCTGCTAATCGGTCTAATCATCGCGGCTAATCGGTCTAATCATCGCGGCTAATCATCGCGGCTAATCATCGCTGCTAATCGGTCTAATCATCGCGGCTAATTGGTCTAATCATCGCGGCTAATCGGTCTAATCATCGCGGCTAATCGGTCTAATCATCGCGGCTAATCGGTCTAATCATCGCGGCTAATCGGTCTAATCATCGCGGCTAATCATCGCGGCTAATCGGTCTAATCATCGCGGCTAATCGGTCTAATCATCGCGGCTAATCATCGCGGCTAATCGGTCTAATCATCGCGGCTAATCATCGCTGCTAATCATCGCTGCTAATCGGTCTAATCATCACGGCTGATCATCGCTGCTAATCATCGCTGCTAATCGGTCTAATCATCGCTGCTAATCGGTCTAATCATCGCGGCTAATCATCGCTGCTAATCGGTCTAATCATCGCGGCTAATCGGTCTAATCATCGCTGCTAATCGGTCTAATCATCGCTGCTAATCATCGCTGCTAATCGGTCTAATCATCGCTGCTAATCATCGCTGCTAATCGGTCTAATCATTGCTGCTAATCGGTCTAATCATCGCGGCTAATCGGTCTAATCATCGCTGCTAATCGGTCTAATCATCGCGGCTAATCATCGCTGCTAATCGGTCTAATCATCGCTGCTAATCGTTCTAATCATCGCTGCTAATCATCGCTGCTAATCGGTCTAATCATCGCGGCTAATCGGTCTAATAATCGCGGCTAATCATCGCTGCTAATCGTTCTAATCATCGCTGCTAATCATCGCTGCTAATCGGTCTAATCATTGCGGCTAATCGGTCTAATCATCGCGGCTAATCATCGCTGCTAATCGGTCTAATCATCGCGGCTAATCGGTCTAATCATCGCGGCTAATCATCGCGGCTAATCGGTCTAATCATCGCTGCTAATCGGTCTAATCATCGCTGCTAATCGGTCTAATCATCGCGGCTAATCGGTCTAATCATCGCGGCTAATCATCGCGGCTAATCATCGCTGCTAATCGGTCTAATCATCGCGGCTAATCGGTCTAATCATCGCGGCTAATCATCGCTGCTAATCGGTCTAATCATCGCTGCTAATCGGTCTAATCATCGCGGCTAATCGGTCTAATCATCGCGGCTAATCATCGCGGCTAATCATCGCTGCTAATCGGTCTAATCATCGCGGCTAATTGGTCTAATCATCGCGGCTAATCGGTCTAATCATCGCGGCTAATCGGTCTAATCATCGCGGCTAATCGGTCTAATCATCGCGGCTAATCGGTCTAATCATCGCGGCTAATCATCGCGGCTAATCGGTCTAATCATCGCGGCTAATCAGTCTAATCATCGCGGCTAATCGGTCTAATCATCGCGGCTAATCATCGCTGCTAATCATCGCTGCTAATCGGTCTAATCATTACGGCTGATCATCGCTGCTAATCATCGCTGCTAATCGGTCTAATCATCGCTGCTAATCGGTCTAATCATCGCGGCTAATCATCGCTGCTAATCGGTCTAATCATCGCGGCTAATCGGTCTAATCATCGCTGCTAATCGGTCTAATCATCGCTGCTAATCATCGCTGCTAATCGGTCTAATCATCGCTGCTAATCATCGCTGCTAATCGGTCTAATCATTGCTGCTAATCGGTCTAATCATCGCGGCTAATCGGTCTAATCATCGCGGCTAATCATCGCTGCTAATCGGTCTAATCATCGCGGCTAATTGGTCTAATCATCGCTGCTAATCGGTCTAATCATCGCGGCTAATCATCGCGGCTAATCATCGCGGCTAATCGGTCTAATCATCGCGGCTAATCGGTCTAATCATCGCGGCTAATCATCGCTGCTAATCATCGCTGCTAATCGGTCTAATCATCGCGGCTAATCATCGCTGCTAATCATCGCTGCTAATCATCGCTGCTAATCATCGCTGCTAATCGGTCTAATCATCGCTGCTAATCGGTCTAATCATCGCTGCTAATCATCGCTGCTAATCGGTCTAATCATCGCGGCTAATCGGTCTAATCATCGCGGCTAATCGGTCTAATCATCGCGGCTAATCGGTCTAATCATCGCTGCTAATCGGTCTAATCATCGCGGCTAATCATCGCTGCTAATCGGTCTAATCATCGCGGCTAATCGGTCTAATCATCGCGGCTAATCGGTCTAATCATCGCGGCTAATCATCGCGGCTAATCATCGCGGCTAAAAAAGGTGCTGTTTCAAAAAGAGTTTAAAATGAGTCAAGTAAGTTGGGGTCCATAAGCCCCCCCCCGCCGTATATCGCGAACCGCGGTATTGCGGAGCGCGGTATAACGGGGGACTACTGTACTCATCAATGATGTTGAGGAAGTACATGTTGCGGTCAGTGGAGGGGGGGGGGGGCCCTTTGAAACCGACGCTGAGACGCTCAAAGGGGCGGGAGGCCTTTACCAGGTGTGCTCTGTCTGCCCGATAGAAGTGTGGTTTGCATTCCACGCAGACCTGGCAGTCCCTGGTCATGGTCCTGACCTCCTCGATGGAATAAGGCAGGTTGCGGGCCTTGATAAAGTGGAAAAACTGGGTGACCCCCGGTGACAGAGGTCATTATTGAGCGCCCGAAGTTGGTCTACTTGTGCGCTGGCACATATACCGCGGGTCAGGGCATCTGGGGGCTCATTGAGCTTCCCAGGGCGATACAAGATATCATAATTATAGGTGGAGAGTTCGATCCTCCACCTTAGGATCTTGTCTTTCTTGATCTTGCCCCGCTGTGTGTTATTGAACATGAACTCAACTGACCGTTGGTCAGTGAGGAGAGTGAATCGCCTGCCGGCCAGGTAATGCCTCCAATGTCGGACAGCTTCCACAATGGCTTGGGCTTCCTTTTCGACGGAGGAGTGTCGAATTTGGCAAGCCCCAGGCATGTTACATACAGCAGGTATAATACAATACAGTGGTTTACCACAATAAACCAATACCACAACTAGCCTCCACAAGGGTACAAAGTTGGGCCTTGCTGCTACAGTTATACTTTCCAGGCCTAGTTATACTTTCCAGCACAGTCCCGACATGCAGCTTTCAAATGCAGATGCATTGAGCCGAGTGCCCCGATCGAAAAGCATGCCACCTCGGCCACTACCCCAAGAGATCGTCTGGGCATTGAACTTCTTGGACACCTTGCCAGCCTCGGCTGGCCATATCCAAACCTGGGTCCAGCGTGATCTGATATTGTCAAAAGTAAAACCAATGATACAGACCGGGTGGCACCATGGGAATCCGAAGCCCTATTTAACCTGACCTGTGAGGAGAGTGTGATCCTGTGGAGCCCATGAGTCATTATCCCACTACCAGCCAGGGAACCCCTCTTACAAAGGTTACACAGTGCTGACCCCGGGCAAACATAGGTGAAGATGCTGGCATGCATTATGGCCAGGAATTGATAAAGCCATTGAAAGATGGTACAGCAATGAATTCTTGTCAACTCAACAATCACTGCCTCCATCGGCCAGTCTCCATCCCTGGAAGTGGCTTGGTCGCCCGTGGAGAGGGTCCATGTTGCCTCCACGGCCCTTTATGGGCCGGATTTTCTTAGTTTTTATGGATACCCACTCCAAGTGACTGTCTATAGAGGTGATGAGGACCCTGACCTTGGTGGCTGTGGTGGATGCCTTATGCCAAGTGTTTGCCAAACACGGACTGCCGGAATCCATTGTACTCCTTTTATAGGAGAAAACTTCAAAGTTTTGTTTTAGCAAACAGCATTCGCCACACCAGGACGGCCCCATACCATCCTGCGGCCAATGGGTTGGCCGGGAGGGCCATACACATTTTTAGAATGCCATTAGGAGACAATCAGACAGACCGCTGTGCTAATTTTCTGTTATCCTACAACACAACACTCACACCACTATAGGGGTCATGCTTGCCGAGTTGCTGATGGGCTGTCACCTCAGAACCCGTTTGGATTTGGTATTTTCTAACTTGGCGGGGAGGGTGGAGGCATTTCAGGCCTCCCAGAGAAGGCAATGAACTACACAAAGGGGCGACAGATCATTCCGGGGTGGGGGGCCCAATCTTAGAAACATTGCCACGGGTCCCCTATGGCTAGATCCAGGGACCCGGGTTCAATTCCGGCCTTGGGTGACTGTCTGTGTGGAGTTTGCACTTTCTCTTCGTGTCTACGTGGGTTTCCTCCGGGTGCTTCGGTTTCCTCCCACAGTCCAAAGATGTGCAGGTTAGGTGGATTGGCCATGCTAAATTGCCCTTAGTGTCCAAAAGGTTACTGAGTTATGGGGATAGGGTGGAGGCATTGGCTTAAGTAGGATGCTCTTACAAAGGGCCGGTGCAGACTCGATGGGCCGAATGGCCTCCTTCTGCACTGTATGGATTCTATGATTCTGTGAAGGCTGCCACTCCAGAGGACGGCCGCCAAAGGGGACCCAGGTTGCAGGGTGAGATACGCAACAGGCTGCCTCCATTTCTGATGTACCCCCTGGAGGGCGGTGTGCGAGGGTGAGACGGGACATTCAGGCTGTCAGTGGCCAAGCCCCTAAGTCGATGAACCTGGAGGAGATCAGATTGTCCCATGCATGGCGACCCCGGTGCACGCGTTGTGCGCCATCCTGTGGCATCCAGGCCCCAGGCCTGCCTGGCCCTGCTCTGCATCCTCCTTGTCAGATGAGGCCTGCCGTTCACCCTCCTCCTCCAGCATGTTGCCTCTTTGCTGTCGGATGTTGTGAATGACGCAGCAGGCCACCAAGATGTTGGAGACCCTCCTAGGGCTATACTGGAGGGCCCCACCAGAACATGGCAGGTACCTGAACCTGATCTTCAGCACGCCGGTACACCGCTCGATCACACTACTGATTGCAGCATGGGCATCGTTATAGTGGTTCACTTCATTGGTCTGTGGCTTCCGGATAGGCATCATCAGTCACGAAGACAGTGGATAACCCCTCTCGCCCAGAAGCCGGGGAGCGCCTCAAATGTGTCGGGCACCATCGTGTTTGCCAGGATGAAGGAGTTGTCATCAGCTGGCTCCTGCACCTCCTGTTCATGCAGCCTCAGTACATCCACCAGGACTGCGATGGCTCAGCAGATGCCAACCACTCGTGGTTCAATACCAAAATCCATTCTCTGCACGGGGTGAAGGGCAGACATGTTAGCATGGTGAGTACTCCCATGCCCAACCAGATCTAATGAGCTACACGGTGGCCCTGGCCTGCACTGCAGCCCCATGCCCAGCATTTCTCCCCCCACCCATTCCCACCTCCACCCTTGGCTGTTCCACCTCACACTTTGCCCTCCGCACTGCACCCCTTGCCCCGTCAGTGCCTGGCACCAGGGGCATCTTTCCTGCCACCTGTCTCTGTCGGCAGGGGTAGCCAAGGATCGATGGGGGCAGGGGCGCAGTGGACAGGCAGTGCTTGCTCACAGCCAGTGGTCATGCGGGATGGGCTAGCTGAGTGTCACTGGCTAGACGTCTGCCCTGTAAGGGCAGTGTGCCAGGGTGGGTGCCAACGGCCACTGTACATGCATCCACTGGTCGGGGCACGTTCTGCGACTCCCCTGCTGCCCCTGCAGTTGGGCAGTGCCTTGGATAGGTACACAAAGGTGTGCCAACACCTTGTGGGTCATGGACTGTGCTGATCTGCGCCCATTCTGCTGATGGGTCGGCTGGTGTCTGTGGGCTCCTAGACAGGTGGCCTGGGAGGGGGAACCCATATGTTCGGTGGCACTCTGCACATCTATGGGGGGCAGTCAGTGGGGTACGCAGCCAGATGGCTGCCTTGCAGGCCGCAACAATGGAGGTCTGTGCCCGGACACCCCAACCCTACAGTCTGTCTCCTGGTGGCCACCCACCACTCCCCCTGGCCCTGGCAGACGCTCCCCTGCCAGCAGCACAACTGGCAGTCCACCATTGTGTCATTGGTAACTTGGCTTACTTCCTTGCTCTCCTTCATTGGCCATGGTGCCTGTTTCCCATTTTTATATACCACAAGTAATTGTGCCATCATGACTTCCGCCTGGTGGAAGCTGAGCATTGTGGGAGGCCGGAGATTACCGGGCCAAGCCCGCTAATAAGAACATAAGAACATAAGAACTAGGAGCAGGAGTAGGCCATCTGGCCCCTCGAGCCTGCTCCGCCATTCAATTAGATCATGGCTGATCATTTGTGGACTCAGCTCCACTTTCCGGCCCGAACACCATAACCCTTAATCCCTTTATTCTTCAAAAAACTATCTATCTTTACCTTAAAAACATGTAATGAAGGAGCCTCAACTGCTTCACTGGGCAAGGAATTCCATAGATTCACAACCCTTTGGGTGAAGAAGTTCCTCCTAAACTCAGTTCTAAATCTACTTCCCCTTATTTTGAGGCTATGCCCCCTAGTTCTGCTGTCATCCGCCAGTGGAAACAACCTGCCCGCATCTATCCTATCTATTCCCTTCATAATTTTAAATGTTTCTATAAGATCCCCCCTCATCCTTCTAAATTCCAACGAGTACAGTCCCAGTCTACTCAACCTCTCCTCATAATCCAACCCCTTCAGCTCTGGGATTAACCTAGTGAATCTCCTCTGCACACCCTCCAGCGCCAGTACGTCCTTTCTCAAGTAAGGAGACCAAAACTGAACACAATACTCCAGGTGTGGCCGCACTAACACCTTATACAATTGCAACATAACCTCCCTAGTCTTAAACTACATCCCTCTAGCAATGAAGGACAAAATTCCATTTGCCTTCTTAATCACCTGTTGCACTTGTAAACCAACCTTCTGTGACTCATGCACTAGCACACCCAAGTCTCTCTGAACAGCGGCATGCTTTAATATTTTATCGTTTAAATAATAATCCCGTTTGCTGTTATTCCTACCAAAATGGATAACCTCACATTTGTCAACATTGTATTCCATCTGCCAGACCCGAGCCCATTCACTTAACCTATCCAAATCCCTCTGCAGACTTCCAGTATCCTCTGCACTTTTCGCTTTACCACTCATCTTAGTGTCATCTGCAAACTTGGACACATTGCCCTTGGTCCCCAACTCCAAATCATCAATGTAAATTGTGAACAATTGTGGGCCCAACACGGATCCCTGAGGGACACCACTAGCCACTGACTGCCAACCAGAGAAACACCCATTTATCCCAACTCTTTGCTTTCTATTAATTAACCAATCCTCTATCCATGCTACTACTTTACCCTTAATGCCATGCATCTTTATCTTATGCAGCAACCTTTTGTGTGGCACCTTGTCAAAGGCTTTCTGGAAATCCAGATATACCACATCCATCGGCTCCCCGTTATCTACTGCACTGGTAATGTCCTCAAAAAATTCCACTAAATTAGTTAGGCATGACCTGCCTTTTACGAACCCATGCTGCGTCTGCCCAATGGGACAATTTCTATCCAGATGCCTCGCAATTTCTTCCTTGATGATAGATTCCAGCATCTTCCCTATTACCGAAGTTAAACTCACTGGCCTATAATTTCCTGCTTTCTGCCTACCTCCTTTTTTAAACAGTGGCGTCACGTTTGCTAATTTCCAATCCACCGGGACCACCCCAGAGTCTAGTGAATTTCGGTAAATTATCACTAGTGCATCTGCAATTTCCCTAGCCATATCTTTTAGCACTCTGGGATGCATTCCATCAGGGCCAGGAGACTTGTCTACCTTTAGCCCCATTAGCTTTCCCATCACTCCCTCCTTAGTGATAACAATCCTCTCAAGGTCCTCACCTGTCATAGCCTCATTTCTATCAGTCGCTGGCATGTTATTTGTGTCTTCCACTGTGAAGACCGACCCAAAAAACCTGTTCAGTTCCTCAGCTATTTCCTCATTTCCCATTATTAAAACTCCCTTCTCATCCTCTAAAGGACCGATATTTACCTTAGCCACTCTTTTTTGTCTTATATATTTGTAAAAACTTTTACTGTCTGTTTTTATATTCTGAGCAAGTTTACTCTCATACTCTATCTTACTCTTCTTTATAGCTTTTTTAGTAGCTTTCTGTTGCCCCCTAAAGATTTCCCAGTCCTCTAATCTCCCAGCAATCTTTGCCACTTTATATGCTTTTTCCTTCAATTTGATACTCTCCCTTATTTCCTTAGATATCCACGGTCGATTTTCCCTCTTTCTTCCGTCCTTCCTTTTTGTTGGTATAAACCTTTGCTGAGCACTGTGAAAAATCGCTTCGAAGGTTCTCCACTGTTCCTCAACTGTTCCACCATAAAGTCTTAGCACCCAGTCTACCTTAGCTAGTTCTTCTCTCATCCCCTTGTAATCTCCTTTGTTTAAACACAAAACACTAGTATTTGATTTTACTTTCTCACCCTCCATCTGTATTTTAAATTCCACCATATTGTGATCGCTCCTTCCGAGAGGATCCCTAACTATGAGATCATGAATCAATCCTGTCTCATTACACAGGACAAGATCTAGGACCGCTTGTTCCCTCGTAGGTTCCATTACATACTGTTCTAGGAAACTATCGCGGATACATTCTATAAACTCCTCCTCACGGTTGCCTTGACCGACCTGGTTAAACCAATCGACATGTAGATTAAAATCCCCCATGATAACTGCTGTACCATTTCTACATGCATCAGTTATTTCTTTGTTTATTGCCTGCCCCACCATCTCGTTACTATTTGGTGGCCGATAGACTACTCCTATTAGTGACTTTTTCGCCTTACTATTCCTGATTTCCACCCAAATGGATTCAACCTTATCCTCCATAGCACCGATGTCATCCCTTACTATTGCCCGGATGTCATCCTTAAATAACAGAGCAACACCACCTCCCTTACCATCCACTCTGTCCTTCCGAATAGTTTGATACCCTCGGATATTTAACTCCCAGTCGTGACCATCCTTTAACCATGTTTCAGTAATGGCCACTAAATCATAGTCATTTACGATGATTTGTGCCACCAACTCATTTACTTTATTCCGAATACTACGAGCATTCAGGTAAAGTACACTTATGTTGGTTTTTTTACCTCTGTTTTGAATCTTAACATCTCCAGTTTTATTCCTTTTGTTATTACTGGGCCTATTCACTGTGCTCCCCTCAGTCACTGTACCTTGTACTGTCGCCCTTATGGATTTCTGACTATGTCTTCTCTGCCTTGCACTTTTCCCCTTACTTCCTTTTGTTTCTGTCCCTGTTTTACTACCTTCCAGCTTCCAGCATTGGTTCCCATCCCCCTGCCACATTAGTTTAAACCCTCCCCAACAGCTCTAGAAAACACCCCCCCTAGGACATCGGTTCCAGTCCTGCCCAAGTGCAGACCGTCCGGTTTGTACTGGTCCCACCTCCCCCAGAACCGGTCCCAATGCCCCAGGAATTTGAATCCCTCCCTCTTGCACCATCTCTCAAGCCACGCATTCATCCTATCTATCCTGAAATTCCTACTCTGACTAGCTCGTGGCACTGGTAGCAATCCTGAGATTACTACCTTTGAGGTCCTACTTTTTAGTTTAACTCCTAACTCCCTGAATTCCGCTTGTAGGACCTCATCCCGTTTTTTACCTATATCGTTGGTGCCTATGTGCACCACGACAGCTGGCTGTTCACCCTCCCCATAATGATATGCTAATGGCCGTTACTTAACAGTTTGCTTGCCCACGCCAGCACGCAACGCATTCACACCGGTATGAGACGCCAGAACATAGTGTTCCGTTGGGCATTCGGTGCGACCTTGATTTTCGGCTGATGTGCGATTCTCTGCCTGATCGTAATTCGCGATTCCATCACTGGACACAGAGTCCCGCCTTACATTTTCAAACTTCTGTAAACTATATTACTGTTACATATATTATCCATCTCCAACTTCTACTCTTCCCCCAAAGTCACTGTCATAAAGGTTTCAAACTGCCACAGTGTTCTTGACACTGGGAGGGCATCGTGGACATATGGGTGGTTTCAATGGGACATTTTATTGACAAACGGCGGGAGTAGAGAAACCTGCCATCAGCAAACAGCGCACCGCTGAAAAACAATTGTCTGGGGGACGGGAGAATCCAGCCCTATGACCTCCTTACTGCACATGGATACTGCTTCCACTCACTGAAGGCAGTGATAAAATTGCCACATTTGCTTCAGCATGAAGCTGCTCTGTTGGAGGCAAAGGGAAGACCGTCAGAATAAGAAAGTAAGACAACAACATCTTCTCAATGGAACGAATCTCCAGAACTAAATCTAGGCAAAGTTTCTCTATAGGATTCTTCAGCTGTAGAGGCTCTGGGCGATGAAAAAAATCTTTAATAATCAGGTATCATGACATAATGCAAGGAACCGCAAGGAACTTCAGAGAGTCGTGAATACCGCCCAGTCCACCACACGAACCTGCCTCCCATCCATTGATTCCATCTACACCTCCCGCTGCCGGGGGAAAGCGGGCAGCATAATCAAAGATCCCTCCCACCCGGCTTACTCACTTTTCCAACTTCTTCCATCGGGCAGGAGATTCAGAAGTCTGAGAACACGCACGAACAGACTCAAAAACAGTTTCTTCCCCACTGTCACCAGACTCCTAAATGACCCTCTTATTGACTGACCTCATTAACACTACACCCTGTATGTTTCAACCGATGCCAATGCTTATGTAGTTGCATTGTATATATTGTGTTGCCCTATTATGTATTTGCATGTATTTTCTTGAATTCTGTTTAATTCCCTTTTCTTCCATGTACTGAATGATCTGTTGAGCTGCTTGCAGAAAAATACTTTTCACTGTACCTCGGTACACGTGACAATAAACAAATCCAATCCAATCCAATAATGCTGGCCTCTGATGTATTTTGGGGTCAATCAACTGAATAGAAATTAACTGAGGGATAAATTGAAAGGGGCCGCTCCTAAAAAAGGCAAATGGAGCACAGCCCAAAAAGAACAAAGAGGAACAGAAACTTATAAGCATTAAATCAAAATGTGAAAACTGGGGTCGATAAAGTAATCCAACCTCTGTGGTGCTCACCGAGCACGGCAGGTCTTGAGTGTGCCCATGGACACCGCATGCTCCCTCTCCAGGGACATCAGGCCACGATTGAATCTGCAGAAGAGGGGCAAACCCTCTTGGTCCCCTTGGTCGCCCACTCCTTGGATCTGTTTATGGCAAGTCGCTGGCCTCTGATTCGCCCGCCCCGGCAGAAACTTAGACAGTTAAAAATGAAGCATCATTTTTAAAGACCTCCTCAGTGCAGATGAGCAAAGCAGTTCACCCTGGGATGCCCCGCGCAATGCTTGGCATGTCCCCCTCCCCGCTGAGTTCAGTACTCACATGAGCACCCCTGGGAGGTCTGTTGGCCAGGTGCATACCTTGGGAGACCTGTCGTGATTCAGCCGTTCTGGCAGTATGGATGGATGGATTTTCTGACTGGGGATGGGAGGGAGAGGGGGGTGAATGATTCAGCGTAGGTAATGATATGGCAATGTATTCAAATAACATTTCCAACATTGAACATCAGAAAACTAACGTGAAGAGTTGGCAATCGCGCCACGCCCTTACATCAACGTAAAACTCAATTTAACAGTTGTTGCAATATTTCCGTTCCCGTAAGCCCAACCCGCCCGACACAAAGGGGGAGCGGAAAATCCCAGCCTGTTTGTTTAGACTCTGCTTCGGCACTGACTAACAGCTTTAGTGCAAGGATTACTTCCAGACGAGATTGAAGTGTGGCTGTCAACCTTCTTTCACCCTAATTGACTTTACCATCGCTCCGGCAATTGTATCCCTCTTGGAATCAAACACTTTTTTTCTCCCTGGATGAACCATCGTGGTCAGCCAATGAAATACTCTGCATTTCATTGGTGCGTTCAGTGGGTCAAAGACACTAATTCAGCTCTTCAGCGGCAAACACAGTATTCTTATCAAAAAAGTCAACAGAGACGGCAAATGCTTTGGCAGTAGATTCAAAGAGCATACCAACCTCTAAGATCTTCCAACAGAATACACATTGCTACAACTACCACTTTCTCACAGCCTTCTTCAGGAAAGAGCCAACTTAGGTCTAGAAAGTTATTTTGTGGAGGGTCACCATCTTCTTCAATGCCTCTGATTTCTGCACCTTCCGGTCTATCTTCAAAAATGACTGAGAGATTTACATCGCCTTCTGGGAATCAATGGATGGTGTCTCTGTAACCGAATGATCCACCGCTCACTGAATAAACCTCACCGGCCGCTGCTGAATGGAAAGCTGTTGGCTTGTCACCCAAGCTCAGAAATTCCTTCCTGAATAATACTGGTAGACTTGCTGTAGGACTTTATCTATTTTTCCAGACGACCCTAGGGCAGCACGGTAGCATAGTGGTTAGCATAATTGCTTCACAGCTCCAGGGTCCCAGGTTCGATTCCTGGTTTGGGTCACTGTCTGTGCGGAGTCTGCATGTTCTCCCTGTGTCTGCGTGGGTTTCCTCCGGGTGCTCCGGTTTCCTCTCACAGTCCAAAGATGTGCAGGTTACGTGGATTGGCCATGCTAAATTGCCCTTAGTGTCCAAAATTGTCCTTAGTGTTGGGTGGGGTTATGGGGGTAGGGTGGAGGTGTGTGCTTGGGTAGGGTGCTCTTTCAAAGAACCGGTGCAAACTCGATGGGCCGAATGGCCTCCTTCTGCACTGTAAATTCTATGATATACATAAACACGTGCTTTGATTGTGCATGATAATAAGAGTCTCACTAATCTCTCCCTCCCTGTGGCTAATGGTGGTGGTTATTTGACATTTGTTATGGACCAGGGTTTAGAAAACCAAAGTATATCATGGAGTTCACCTGACCTACAACTGTTTATAGAATTTGGCTAGGATGAGCACAAGAGCCTGCCTTTCAAGTGTTATTCAACTGAGGTCTTAGACATTTTTAATCAAAAAAACAAACTTTATGCCACAAATTTAGTTAACATTTGTATAAACACACACATGCAAGAATTTTTATCAACTACAAACATAAATACCCACACAGCTACAGTAATCTATTTATAACCCTTAATGAATGTCCCTTAACTGTTCCAATTTAATAACAAGATCCACGTAAAAAAACAGATCCCTCTTTTCAAAGGTGTGGCCCAGTACACGGCACTCTTACTGGTATATGACTTGGTGTTGATGCTCTTGTTTTCTTTCCCAACAGCAGGTTTGAATTCCTTCCAGATAACAATTATTTCTTTTGAGTTATCAAGCAGTCTGGAAACACCTTTTAAAATAAAGATTGAGAAACCTTTCTTTCAACCTGTGCAGTCCAAACTCAAAGCAGAAGTAAAAGTCAAAAGCGAAAGTACACGCACAGAGCTACAACCCAGCTCCACCCACACAATGGCATCACTGAAGACATGTGATGAAACAAAAACATTTCTTAAAGGGACAATTAAAGGGAAAATCCATACCACCTGTGCTTTGCGATGTAATTCTTGATGGCTAGATGTTTACTGCTTAGAGCCATTCCACATATTCAGCCAGTAGTGTAACACAGGCTCCAGTATCAAGTCTGATGTCGGTTTTAAAGCCTGTAATCTCTAAATCTTTTTGTTCTTGATCCTTTATTATTCCCAGGAAATCTGTATTCTTATTTCTTTCCTTATTCCTAATTTCCTGAATTGTCAGCGTTTCATAAATGTTTTCTTGCTTTCTTTCTAAACCCCACACAGACAGTCACTGAAGGCTGGAATTGAACCCGGGTCCCTGGTGCGGTGAAGTAGTAGTGCTAACCACTGCGCAACCATGCCGCCCATTGCTCCAATGACCAGACCCATCTCGAGCCTCGGTGTTTCAATGGATTAGGGTTTGATTTTCCTCCCTAAGTTCAGCCTGCTGAGTGTATTGAATTGCTTACTATGTAGTTAGGTAGTCTGTAAAAAATCTGACATGGACTCCGACGACAATGTGGTGGCGAATAAGTTCATCTTTCAATTCACCATAACTGCAGCAACTGACTAGTATGTACAGGTCTGTAAGGAGAAACTCAATGGATTTCCTGAGCAATTAGGGGGGTGGATGCTTCTATTCTCAGATGTAGGAATGGTGGCCTTTTATGACCAAACATTTGCCGCAAAACGGCCGCCGATCCTCTGTTTGGCTGGGGTCCAGCAGGAAGGCAGAGGTAGAGCTCCCAGCTCTAGCTGCCGATATTGGCTGGAGAATTGCCGGATCCGTGGCCACGCATGTGCACGGTGGCGGCCTGCAGCGGCCACGCCATGCAACATGGTGCCAACTTGGCGTGGGTCCGGCCTGCAAAATAGTGACTCGCCTTTGGCCGGCTCGTGAGCCCTGGATCACCCACCAACAGTGCCCCCAGCCCCTGCCAAAGTCTCCTATATCCGCGGATCAGCTCTCCCCCTACTGTGGCAGTGCTGGACTGAGTTCACAGCCGCCATGCCGCGTTCCCGACAGGTAAGACCATGAGAGACCCACGCCATCGGGAACTCAGCTGATTGGAGGGCAGAGCATTGGGGGGTGGGACAACATCCTGAGGCCATCAATATGATGTGTGGCATACTAGAGTATGTCGCTTTGGAGGGGGCAGAGCATTGTGAAAGTAGCGGCGCCCCGATTTAGTTGGAAATGGGGATTCTCTGGCCGATCGCCGAACGCAATTTCGGCGTTGGTGACCGGAGAATCCCGCCCCGGATCTCTGATTGAATCACGCTTGCTCGATTGCAATTTTGTTTCAGGCTGAAGAATATATTGTACACTTTCATGATAGTTTAAAAATCTGTAGATGTTTCTTCCACCCTATGTTCAGGAGGATATCATTAGAAACAGGTCCCACTACTTAGAGCAATGAACTAACCAGGTGCTTCTGCTCTTTGACATGCAAACCCAATGCTACTTAATATCTCCGGACACTTTGCAATTGAAAACCTCTATTGGGAAGGTTTGCCTCTACTTTGAGTGACTTTGGTCTAACCCAGGCAGGTTTCTTAGAAACGGCTTTATTTGCACAATATATATATATATTTAATAAGCTTCTAGGTAAGTGCCTCTCTCTTGGGTACAAGCTCAAAGGCAACATAATTGCTGCCCCCTTTCCTGTTGAAGCTCTTGTGTCGACAGGTCACCTACTCCTCTGCCTTCCCAGTGAGGATGCAGTAACACTGTAACAAATCCAGCATTTTGGCCTCTGGAGCATGACTTTGCAATTGAAAACATTGTCACAAATCCAATTTTGGGCCCTGGCCCTTGAAGGAGCGACAGTGCACTTGCAGCCCAACGACAGATCTTTGAAGAGTAATGAATGAATTCATACACAAGATTTATGCGATCCAAATTTGGAATCCTGGCATTGCGTCAGTTGCTTAGCTATGTGTGAAGTCTGCCTAAAGTCTTCTGGCTCACAGAGAGGATGCATGTGCCCCATTTCTGCGACAAAGCCTCCTGGGCTGTGGAGGAAGCAGCCAGCAGTGCTTTCTGTCCCCAGAAAGTGTTTTTATGTCTCTTTAGCACTACTTGAGGCAGTACTACATAATCAAATTTCTAGCCTGTGAAAAAATCTTGACAAGAGAGTTTTTTAGTGCATCAAACAAGCAATTCAAACATTCCAGGGTCACCTAAAGTGGCACACGGCCACACAAATCAACAAGGTTCCATATTCATTCCATGTGTGTTGTTCCTCGTGTCTTAATAAAGCTCGCAGTCTCAAATGTGGAGAAGATGCTTTATTGTGAGTTCGTTCATTCTTCAGAGCTCTACGTACGGCTACCTTCAGTGCTATCCTAGCTGCTGTGTGTCCAGCTATTAGCTCTGCCTGCTGTGTAGTGTTTTTCACTTCCTGTCCTGATCTATTTATATGGCTCTCCCGTGCTCCCTCTAGTGGTCGCTCAGTTGTGTTGCATCTGGTTAACTTGTGATCACCACATCCCCCTTTTTCTCTTAACATATTTTCTGAACATCGTTAAAGAAAATTGTACATCCTGTCCCAGTGTATTTATAGCTCTCCCGCTCGTGTTTGCTCTGTTGTTTTGTATCTAGTCAATCTACGATCACCACATCCCCCTTTTTCTCATTACATAGTTTCTGTACATCATTAAAGAAAATTATACAAAACAGTAACTTATGATATGCGTATCTATACAAGTGATGATGCTATTGCCTTAGTTAACAAAGCCAATGTATTTATATGTCCAATCTTAATAAAAACATTTATGAGTCCAAACTTGATGAATTTGTTCAGAGCTTTTTTTCTTTTTGTTGTTGATGACGTGGTGATATTGATATTGCAAGTCCGCTGTGAATGTTGTTGGTGTTCCTTGTTATCTTAAGTACCCAATGCATCATCCCGAGGTGTCTGCATGGTCACATCACTGATGTTGACTGGCATGGACTTTTTTTTCTGTGCTTGTGGTGTTGATTTATTGTCTCATCCGCCTTGGATGCTGGTGTGCTTGCTCGTTCTGGAGCAGACGTGTGTTTATGCGATTCGTCGTCATCCCATGACATGTTTGTAGTCTTGTCATCGTTTTGCCATGCGCTGTGGCATTGTCCGTCATGTGCCAAGTAGTGCCATTGTGTACAAGTCGTTGTTTCATTGCTGTTGTTTCTGTCGTTCTTGTTTTTGTTGTTTTCGTTGCCGTACTTGTCGCTGTTTTTGTCGTTTCCGTCTTTGGTGTTGGCACGGTCGTTGTTCCTGACTTTGTTGTTCTCGTTGCCGGTCTTGGTGCTGTTTTTGTCGTTTCTGTCTTTGGTGTTGTCGCTATCTTTGTTCCTGACTTTGTTGTGTTTGTTGCCATTCTTGTTGTTTCTGTCCCTGTCGTTGTCGCTATCTTTGTGCCTGACGTTGTTGTTTGTCTTGTTGCGCTTCATGTTGCTTTTATTCTTGCTGTTGTCGTTCTCGTTTCTGCTGTGCTTCTTGCTATTGTTGTTTGTCTTGTCGCGCTTCATGTTGCTTTTCTTCTTGCTGTTGTCGTTCTCGTTTCTGCTGTGCTTCTTGCTATTGTTGTTGGTCTTGTCGCGCTTCATGTTGTTTTTGTTCTTGCTGTGTTTCTTTTGACTTTTGTTTTTCTTGTTATACTCTATGAGTGTCCCGAGTGGATAATTTGAGTCATTGAGCATTCCGTCTCGCGAGTGGTGCGAATGATCTGATGTTGCATCGGTGCAGGTGACATCAATCAGTTGTGGAGAATTGGATTCCGCATCTTTGCTTTCTTGGTGCTCGTCTTCTCGCGAGTGGTGCGAATGATCTGATGTTGCATCGGTGCAGGTGACATCAATCAGTTGTGGAGAATTGGATTCCGCATCTTTGCTTTCTTGGTGCTCGTCTTCCGGAGTCAAAGTCTTCTTGATTACATTTGACGCGGTGTCTGTGGACTCTCGGCGCTCCTCTTCTGGAGTCCAAATCTGCATGATTTCAGTTGACGTGGTTTCTCTAGACTCTTGGTGCTCCGCTTCTGGAGTTTAAATCTTCATGATTTCTGTTGATGTTATCTCACTGGACTCCAGGTGCTCCTCTTCTGGAGTCAAAATTTGCATGGTTTCTTTTTGTTTGATGTCTCTGGACTCCAGGTGCTCCTCTTCTGGAGTCAGAATCTGCATGGTTTCTTTCGGCATTGTCTCTGTGGACTCCAGGTGCTCCTCTTCTGGAGTCAAAATCTGCATGTTTTCTTTCGGCGTTGTCTCTCTGGGCTCCAGGTGCTCCTCTTCTGGAGTCAAAATCTGCATGTTTTCTTTCGGCATCGTCTCTCTGGACTGTTGGGTGGCCCGACTCTGTGCTTCTGTACAGACAAGCTGAGAACTGTCAGTCTCACTGTGATCCTGTACGTCGAGTGCGAGCACCTTGTCACTGTTTTCGCTCTGTGCTTCGGTACAGACAAGCTGAGAACTGTCAGTCTCACTGTGATCCTGTACGTCGAGTGCGAGCACCTTGTCACTGTTTTCGCTCTGTGCTTCGGTACAGACAAGCTGAGAACTGTCAGTCTCACTGTGATCCTGTACGTTGAGTGTGATCACCTTGTCACTGTCTTCGCATGCAGTGGGCAGAGGTGCATTGTCTTCTTCATAGTCTTTGTCTTCATAGTCCGCTCTTTCTTCTTGTTCCTGTGAGCGTGTTGGACTTTCATAGTCTGCTCTTTCTTCTTGTTCCTGTGAGCGTGTTGGACTTTCATAGTCTGCTTTTTCTTCTTGTTCCTGTGAGCGTGTTGGACTTTCATAGTCCGCTCTTTCTTCTTGTTCCTGTGAGCTTGGTAGACTTTCATAGTCTGCTTGCGGTTGCTCAGGTACAGCGGGTTTACCTTCATGGTCTTGTTCATGCTTGGTGTCCGCCCGGGAGTGTTTGCTTGCATCCCTGTTGGCGTCTTTCATCACTCGCACTGTGGAGCCTGTCATCGCTCGCTCCGTGGAGTCTTCCTGTGCTCTCTGTGTGGCGTCGTCTTCGTCTTGGGTATTGCTGTCATCCAATGTATCGACGAGCTGCCATGGCACCATGGTGTTGGATTCATCCACCATGAGTAGATTCGTGTTGAGCTTTGCAACGGTGTCGCTGATGCTGTGATCAGCATGTCCAAATAACTCCTCCATGTCTGAGTAGTATTCTTTGAAAGCCATTTCATCTTGGTTGGCTTCTTCTACCACGAGTTGGTTCGTGTTGAACTTTGCGACCGTGTCGCCGATGCTGTGATTAGCATATCCGACTGACTCAGCTATGTCTGAGTAGTATTCTTCGAAAACCAAAGCATTTTGGTTGGATTCATCTACCACGAGTTGGTTCGTGTTGTACTTTGCGACCGTGTCGCTGATGCTGTGATAAGCATATCCGACTGACTCAGCTATGTCTGAGTAGTATTCTTCGAAAACCAAAGCATTTTGGTTGGATTCATCTACCACGAGTTGGTTCGTGTTATACTTTGCGACCGTGTCGCTGATGCTGTGATAAGCATATCCGACTGACCCAGTCAGGTCTGAGAGGTAATCGTCGAAAAACAAATCATCTTTTGTTGTTTCGGAATTCTTTTTGTTCGCTTCACTGTGTGTGGTGAAGGCAGCTTTTTCCAAGGTTTTGTGCAAGTTGTTTTTCACTGTTGGTTTAAGTTCAGGCGTTTTTCTGTGTTCTGAGGCAAGAAAATTTGGTTTTACCACTTTAAGTGTCTTGTTTTCAATTTTCGGGCATTTCCCTTTTAAGTGGGCGTGGTCAGGATTCTCAGACGTCATGACGTCACGCGTAGGAACGACTTGCACATGCGCAAATCGGCTTTCTTTCCTTGTGCGGTTCGGTGTCCATTGCGCATGCGCGGCTTGCGCATGCGCATGACGGTCCGCGACGAAGACTTTTTTTGACTGCGCATGCGCGGCTTGCGCATGCGCATAACGATCGGCGCCGCGATCTTTTGTAAACTGCGCATGCGCGACTTCCGGTTCCGGCGCATGCGCAGACGCGATTTGTAGTTCTTTGCTTACCATAGACTGCAAAATGTGCTCCGACGCCATTTTATCGCGGATTTCAGCGTTTTTTCTTTCTAAAAGTTGTAAGTTACCTTTTCTTTCCGATCTGGACTGGATTTCAGCGTTTTGGCTTTGTGAAAAATTCATGTTATTTCTTCTTTTTGATCTGTACTGTGCATTCGCGATTTCCTGATCTTTTTGTGATTTTTTAAGTCTTGCATCACTCAGTCTCTGTGCAGGTTGGACTATGAGCATGCCTTGCTGTTCAAATTTCTCACAGTACTCTTCAAATTTGTTTAGTAACGTTTGTAAGCTGTTCCTGTCTTCACCTTTTGAGTATTTAAATCCATTATACACTTTCCTATTGACAGGCCCTTCGATGAGAATTGCTATTTTAATTTTGTCTGAGGCTTCTGCTACATCATTAGCTATGAGATAAAAATCGAACATTTGTTTAAACCTTTTCCAGACATTTCTTACATTACCAGTCGTGTCCAGCTGAGGTGGGTATCCATGCCACATCCTCGAATTAGCGATGTCTTCCCCAGTCAAATGTCCAGTAGGAGATTTCCATGCCATTTTGTGCTTTCTGTATCTGCAGCTGAGTTGTCCTGTCGTAAGCGTCTGAAATCACTGCTGGTACCATGTGTTGTTCCTCGTGTCTTAATAAAGCTCGCAGTCTCAAATGTGGAGAAGATGCTTTATTGTGAGTTCGTTCATTCTTCAGAGCTCTACGTACGGCTACCTTCAGTGCTATCCTAGCTGCTGTGTGTCCAGCTATTAGCTCTGCCTGCTGTGTAGTGTTTTTCACTTCCTGTCCTGATCTATTTATATGGCTCTCCCGTGCTCCCTCTAGTGGTCGCTCAGTTGTGTTGCATCTGGTTAACTTGTGATCACCACACCATGGTCTGTGGTGATTTATTTGATCTCAATCATAGACATTTCTGGCACACGGGGAGGCCATTCAGCTACTGTGTCTGTGCCAGTGTAAAGAGCTATTTAGCCTAATCTTATTTTCCAGTGCTTACTTTTATGAAATTTTGAGTGCTATTTGCATATGACGAGAGCATCTACCTCTACCAGCGTTTCAGTCAGTGAGTTCCGGGCACCCCACCCCACTACACTCTGAATGAAAAGGTTTTCTCCTCAACTCCAACGATGTGCAGGTTAGGTGGATTGGCCATGCTAAATTGCCCCTTAGTATCCAAAAGTTAGGTGGAGATATGGGGATAGGGCGGGAGCAGGGCCCGGATGGAGTGCTCTTTCAGAGGATTGGTATGAACTTGATGGGCCAAATGGCCTCCTTCTGCACTGTAAGCATTGTATGATTCTACGAACTCCCCCATAATCCTTCTACCAATTACTCCAAATACATAGATATTGACCTCTCTGGTAATGCAAATAGATCTTTCCTATCCTGTATATGGGTCCATCGTACACAATATATTTTTAAATTCATTTATAGGGTGTGGGCATCACTGGCTAGGCCAACAATAATTGCCCATCCTTAACTATCCTTGAGAAGGTGGGAGTGAGCTGCTTCTTGAATGGCGGCAGCCCATGTGGTGTAGTCCACCCAAACAGCTGTTAGGGAGGGAGTTCCAGGATTTTGACCCAGCGACAGTGAAGACATGGTGATGTATTTCCAAGTCAGAATGGTGAGTGACTTGGAGGGGAATTTCCAGGTAGTGGTGTTTCAATGTGCCTGCTGCCTTTGTCCTTCTAGATAGTAATAGTAGTGGGTTTGGAAGGCGCTGCCTAAAGAACCTTGATGAGTTCAGCTTCCTCTGTTCCAAAGCAAACAATCCTAATCTATTCCAACCGTAGCTCATGGTTAAAACTTCTCAGTCATGGCAATCTCCTTGTAAATCTCCATGATATCCTCTCTAGTACGATCACATTAATCCAGGAATGTGGTAACCATAACCGTGCCCACTACTCTAGTTGTGGCCTAACTAGTGCTTTTATTTGGTTCTAGTATAATGGCCCAGCAATTGGAAAATATCCTGTATATTCTTAGTCATTTACCTGTTCTTGCACCTTCTGGAATCTATGAACATTCACTCTGAGGTCTCTCTGCTCATCTACACTTTTTTATAGAACAGTACAGCACAGAACATGCCCTTCGGCCCTCGATGTTGTGCCGAGCAACGATCACCCTACTTAAACCCACGTAACCCGTATACCCGTAACCCAACAATCCCCCCATTAACCTTACACTACGGGCAATTTAGCATGGCCAATCCACCTAACCCGCACATCTTTGGACTGTGGGAGGAAACCGGAGCACCCGGAGGAAACCCACGCACACACGGGGAGGACGTGCAGACTCCACACAGACAGTGACCCAGCCGGGAATCGAACTTGGGACCCTGGAGCTGTGAAGCATTGATGCTAACCACCATGCTACCGTGAGGCCCCTCAATGATCTCATGATCCTACCATTTATTGTGCATTCACTTGCCTTGTTGCCCTTCTCAAATATATTACTTCAAACTTCTCTGGATTGAATTCCATTTGCCACTTTTCTGCCCACTTGACCAGTCCATTGATAGCTTCCTGCAGTGCACAGCTTTCTTTCTCATGCTTAACCACACAGTCAATTTTTGTGTCTTAATCATGACCCCTATGTTTAAGTCAAAATCATTGATATGAACCACAAAAAGCAAGGCTGCTAATTCTGAGCCCTACAGAGCCTTGCTGGAAATGTCCTTCCAAATGCATCCAAAGATGATTGCCATTTGTTTTCTGCCATTGGGCCAACTTTAGATCAAACTCCTGTCATGAGAATGTCGCTTTAAGAAATGTTTGGCTGCTCATATTACTGCAGTGATGTCAGAGTGTGGGTGGAGCTGGGCTGTCCTGTCAGCTTTTTACTTTTGTTTTGAGCAGGCTGCAGGGTGTGTTTCAGTTTTGTTTTCAGATCTGGATAGCTGCAGTCACAGCCAAAAGGTGTATGAGTTTCTCTCTGTAATCTAAAGACTGTCTCTTGATCATTTGGTGAATTCAGAATTATAAATGTTCTGTGTAATGATTTTAACCTAATGTGCTACTGTTGAAAGGTGTTTCTTCTGTTTTCTGGATGTTGTTTGGGAGATTATTGAGCATTACTTAGTGTTGTATTCTTTGGGGGTTGTATTTGATTTACTGGTTGCTAAGATGTTCAGTGTTTGTTTTAAAAAAGTTAACTTGAGTTCATAGAATAAACATTGTTTTGCTTTAAAAACTACTTTTCCATTTCTGCTGTACCACACCTGTAGAGTGGGCCGTGTGCTCCCCATACCACAATCTATTAAAAGTTGTGGGCCAGGTGAACTCCATGACACACTTTGGGGTTCTCTAAACCCTGGCCCATAACACTCCAACATGGAGGCATACACTATTTTCGAAATGGGAAAAGGCTTAAGAAATCAGAAACACAAAGGAACTTTGGATTCCTAGTTCAAGATTTCCCTAAGGTTAACGTGCAGGTTCAGTCGGCAGTTAGGAAGGCAAATGCAATGTAAGCATTCATGTCGAAGAACAAGAACAGGGATGTACTTCTGAGGCTGTATAAGGCTCTGGTCAGACTCCATTTGAAGTATTGTGTGTAGTTCTGGGCCCCGTATCTAAGGAAGGATGTTTTGGCCTTGGAAAGGATCCAGTGGGGGTTCACAAGAATGATCCCTGGAATGAAGAGCTTGTTAGATGAGGAGTGGTTGAGGACTCTGGGTCTGTACTCGTTAGAAGGATGAGGAGGGATCCAATTGAAACTTACAGGGTACTGAGAGGCCTAGATGCAGAGAGGATGTTTCCACTAGTAGGAAAAACTGGAACCCGAGGCCACAGCTTCAGACTGAAGAGACAATCCTTTAAACAGATATGAGGAGGAATTTCTTCAGCAGTAGGGTGGTGAATCTGTGGAACTCATGGCCACCGAAGGCTGTGGAGGCCAAGTTATTGAGTGTCTTTAAGACAGAGGTAGATAGGTTCTTAATTAATAGGGGGTTCGGGGTTATGGGAAGAAGGCAGGAGAAGGCAGGAGGATGGGGATGAGAAACATCTCAGCTGTGATTAAATGACGGAGCAGACTCGATGGGCTGAATGGCCTAATTCTGCTCAAATGTTTTATGGTCATGTCACTTTCCCTTGGATCCCATGGGCTTTTACTTTACTGACCAGTCCACCATGTAGAGCCTTGTCAAAAACTTGCGAAAATCCATGGAGACTACATTAAATCTGTCATCCTCATCGACTCTCTTTTGATTTATTTAATTGTGCCTTTCTAAATGAAGATTAGCCCGTAACCCTTGCAGACTAGCTGTCTCCGTCGGATTGCACTCTCACCAGACTAATCTTCGCTGTGATTCCTAAGCCCCTGTCTTGCCCAATCTTCCTCTCTCAGGCTGGGGGGGCGGTTAGTCCAGGAGGGAGGCAGGGGTTCAATCAGTGAGGGAGGGAGGCTTCTCAGTCCAGGGGGAGGGGTGAGTCCAGGACTGGGTCAGTTCAGGAGGAGGTGGGGGGTGATAGGTCCATCAGGCCACATCGGGGGGGGGGGGGGGGGGGGGGGGGGGGAGTTCGGAGGAGTAATCAGAGGGGTTTGGATCGGCCCTGGTCAGGTCGGGGGGGGGGGGGGGGGTCAGTCAGGTTGGGGGAAAAGGGGGAGGGGTCAGGCTGGAGGCGGGGGTGATGTGGTGGTCCGCTGGGGGGCTTGTGTTTGTGTGCGGTAATCTGTGCGAGGCTAGGTCTTGGTTTTTTGAATAGCTATTGTGGAGTGAGATGGATTTCTTTCCTCTAACTCTTTTCAGAGTAACTATCAGGTAAAACTGGCAGAACCATCTAAAGTTAAGTATCAAAGTCACTTTGTTGGATGGTTGTCAGCCACAATTGTTCATAGGCAGTTAGCACTTCTGGACAGTTGCCGGGTAAATCCTTATATGGGAACTTCCGAACGGGATTCCCAGTGCATCATAAGGGTATCCCTTAAATGCGGTGCTGGGGAACCCAGAAGTAATGAGCCATTAAGACTTTCTCTCAGCTGTAATAGTTTCTTTATCTTTTTACTACCCTCTCCTTTTTAAAAAAAAACTCCCCCTCCAATTTGTCAGAAAACCCTTTGACCAACAATGTGGAGCTACCATTCCTGCCCTTCATCATTTGTATTTCAGTCATAGCTATAATGTAATATTTCCAAGTCTTTATCTGCATGCTCAGCTTATCTGCCTTACTCACTCAACACCTTACATTGAAGCACTGGCAAACTCCTTTATTATCTGTTACTCCCTCTGCCTTCAAAACTTGCGAGTTGGTGCAGGACGGTGGTCTGCACATTCCTGGGGAATTGGCACCAGTTCTGAGGGAAGGATGCGGGGGGAGTCCTGTACAAGGTGGATAGATTAAACTTCCACAGTGCAGAGAACCATATCATTCCAGGAATATTTGCGAGTGTCATTGGGGAGGGTTTAATCAAGCTCAGCAGGGGAAGGAGCCCCTGAGAGTAGATTCAGAAGGGACATAAGCAAAGCTATCAAAGGCAGAAAGTTAGTAGGCTTCTTTACCAGAACATTCTGTAACCAACACCATCCCAACAATTGCTACCTTAATTGCTACCTTTGAGGTGCTGCTGATTAATTTCTTTCCTAGCTCCATAAAATATTTCCGTTGGACCTCATCCTTCTTTCTAGCTATATCCTTCTTGTAGATGTAGGCTACTGCCTCTGGCTGTTGACCCCCCCCCCCCCTCCCCCCACCGAGAATGATTTACCAGGTGCTTAGTGACATCATTAACCCTAGAGGCAACACCCCATCTTGAAAGTACAGTGATGGCCACAAAAATGCTGGCTATCAGTCCCCCCCCCCCCCCCCCCCCCCAGCGTGTTTCCTAGCAGTGGAGGCAGATCACTATTGACCGCTGATGTCTGTGGAATTTTGTGTGGCTCATCTGTACCCCTACCATGAGGGAACCCGCCATGGAGGGTCACCTTCGGCGAGAGTGGAAAATCCCACTGGCGGGAAGGACCGAAATATCCCATCCACTGCCTGCTCCCCTAATGATTGAATCCTTAAATCTTTTTTTTTTTAAATAGTTTTTATTGGAATTTTTTACAGAAAATATAAAATATAACAACAAACAATGAAATGCAACAAAATTACCCATAAAAACTATAACACCCCCCAAACCGTAACAACGCATGTATCCCCTCCCTCCCACCCCCCCAACCCCAATGAACAACAAGAGAACTTAAAAATAAATTTAAATTAAATAAACAGACATCGTCCTCCCCCACCCTCCCCCCCCCCTGGGTTGCTGCTGCTATTGTCCCCAGTACCCTATCGTTGAGCCAGAAAGTCGAGGAAAGGTTGCCACCGCCTAAAGAACCCTTGTGTCGATCCTCTCAGGGCGAATTTGACCTTCTCTAGCTTAATAAAACCCGCCATGTCATTGATCCAGGTCTCCACGCTTGGGGGCCTCGCATCCTTCCATTGTAGCAAGATCCTTCGCCGGGCTACTAGGGACGCAAAGGCCAGCACACCGGCCTCTTTCGCCTCCTGCACTCCTGGCTCCACCCCGACCCCAAAAATCGTGAGTCCCCAGCCTGGCTTGACCCTGGATCCCACCACCCTTGACACCGTCCTCGCCACCCCCTTCCAGAATTCCTCCAGTGCCGGGCATGCCCAGAACATATGGGCATGGTTCGCTGGACTCCCCGAGCACCTGACACACCTGTCTTCACCCCCAAAGAACCTACTCATCCTCGTCCCAGTCATGTGGGCCCGGTGCAGCACCTTGAATTGGATGAGGCTAAGCCGCGCACATGAGGAGGAAGAATTAACCCTCTCCAGGGCATCAGCCCATGTCCCATCTTCGATCTGTTCCCCCAGTTCCCCAAATCCTCCAATCGTTATTGCTTTGCTGACCTTCCTCCTCCATCTCTGTAAAGCTGAGTCATCCAAGGTACCATGGACTTGGCTCTAATTGTATCCCCAGAGGATACAATTCTCTTCAGCGATCAGAACTGAACACCAAGAGCAAGGTGCACTCGGGGAACTCTTGCATTTTATAAATGCTATCCATGTAGCTTTTAGTCTACTGGATGCACTGCTGCTGCTCACATGCTGAAACCCAGAGCTCATAAACTCTTTCATCTGATGATACTTCCTGCACTTGTGGTTGTTCAGGTCAGGAAATGCATCCTAGAGTTCCCACGTGTTACAGGTGTTCTACCATGTCTCCATTTAGTAGTATACTTTCTGCAACTTACCAGAAATACAGTTAAGATTTTTTTCTCGATCTGGTAAAAAAAAGACACTTGCCAGCTATTCACCAAACTCCTTCCCTTGAGCTAACGTCACTTTGACAATTTTTACCCCAACCCAGATGCTCATAATTCCTTGCTTCTTTACCGATTTTTGTTTATAGATTCTTTTTAGCTTTAAGGCTTTTTTATTGTTTCGCTAACACAAAAGCACAATTTCAAGTTCATTCCAATTAACAAAAATAGTGAGCTAGTGAATGGAGAATTGAGCCCGAATTCCCATCAATGATGGTTATTACTGACCTGGTCTGGGTATCATGTGACCCAGCTGTGATGCCCCACAGTTAACTCACCAACTTTCACTAACTAGGCAGAATCATCACAAATAGTCACTTGAGCAAGATCCTGGAGGGCTGTCCGTTCATATAGAACTGTATTCAAGTACAAATCAGCGCTTTGAAAAGACTGCAACAATGGGGGAAAACAAGCCAAATACCTTTTACAGTAGCAACTATAAGATTCATGCTCCTCTTAGCCATTATGTTCTGTGAAAATTGTTCACCCCTCAGGGAATTTGTTAGATTGCGTCAAAAATGAATGCTCTGTAACAATGTCTCAATTTGTTTTCTTATTCAAATTTCAGTAGGACTCACATAGCATCTCAGATAAAAGGGTGCAAGTGCAGAGCTGGCAAATCACAGAAATATTATTTAAATGTTTCAACCTTTGAGGACAATAGGAGTTTTTTTGATTTGTATATAAAGGTCGAACGTCACAAATTTTATTACTCGCCTGAAACACGCAAAAACATTTTGTTACGTCGTGAAGACAAGCAAAAAGGTGATTCTCCCAGTTTGCTCTATAAAGAATTGCTATGTGCATGACATCCAATCAGAACAATTAGAAACCAAATTTGATATTTGGTTATTTTGGCTTGAAATGTAAGAAACCACCTGTGGGATGAGCAATTTAAATGTGACATAATGGATAGGACACATTTGAGTTTGACAGTCACATCTAATGCTTTAGAGAACTGATTAATATTTGTGACGTCCGTGATCATAAAGCCAGAGGAATTTCATCCTGCCAAACCATGTTATTATGCACAGTTCCGAGTGACCATGAATCATAGCACAATCAAGTTAGCTGAAACTCTGAACTCTGGAACACTCCTTTGAAATTAAATGTTAAACTCATATTTACATTTTGTATCGGAACGTCTATAATTAAACGGCGAAATGCTAATGTCAAATAAGCACATTTGTACATTAAACATATGCAAAATTGTCAGAAAATATATGCATCACAAAGGATACACAAATTTGGGATTTCACATAGACAGCTCTTAAGAGAAAATGTGGATACAAAGTCGTTTCATAAGTGGAAGTACAGTGCTCAGGGGCACTGCCATAGTACCAGGCCGGCAGTGCCAAGGTGCCTGGGTGGCAGGTTGGCACTGCCAGCAGTCAGGTCCGGGGACCTTGCCCAAAAGAGCGGGGATGAGAGCGGACTTGTAGCAGGGCCCCAGAAAAGGTTGGGGTTGGGAGGAGGGGTCCTGAATGCTGGGGGGTGGAGCTGAATGGGGGAGGGTGAAGAGAACGGGGCAGCCTTCCAAAATGGGGCCCCCATCTGCAAGGAGCTACTCCTGCTGGTGAAATCAGCTCGCCAGTGCAGGCCGGCTACAAAGTGTGGCCTCAGCAGGGACAAGCTCCCCGAGGCCCAAAAAACGGGCAAAGTGCTGGTGAATAACGGGGTTAATCGCACCGCTGCAGCCACTGAGAAACACTCCGCCAAAAAGCAGACTTCACTTTTTACTGCTGAATCACGCCCTAAGTTTGCCTCCTGTCTTTCTGCTATCAGTGCGCTCATTCCCATCCTCATGATGGAGTCTGCATTGAGGGCTTTTGAACTTGGACCACTGTGCTGGGGTGGCGGGGGGAGGCAGAAACAGCAGGTGGGGTGGGGGTGGGGTTTTGGCAGGGCTGCTGTGAAGATTAAAGTGACAAAGGCTTCACATGTATCAGGTGTGAGATATTTTAATGGTGAACATTTTAATATTTCAGATAGATTCCTATCCCCCCTAGCTACGGATAGTGACCTCACCAGTGACCACTCAGTGCTCCTCACTCTTCTTGATCTTGTGTGTTCTAGTGCTATATCTAGGTGTGTCCCCGGGATGAACATTAGAGGTTGAGGCAGCCTGCTGCTTCCACACTCTGTGGCCTTTAGCAGTCGTTCTCTGGAGGGCCTTGAGCTGGGGGGCCTGGCCAATGTACCGGTGTTACAGGTGTGCCATGCCACCCTGTCCTGCTCACTCCCCTTGAAAACCTCGTGTCAGGAGGGGGGATTTAGTAGAACTGGAGATCACCTTAGTCTCCTTGGTGGCAAGCCCCAGGATGGGCTCCAGGGCTTCCTCCATCCTGAAGGTGCTCGTGGTGCCTTGGGTGACTGCATGGGATGGAGGGGCAGATGGAGTAAGCTCCAGAGGCCTCTCAGTCATCTGGTACTGCCAGTCCTGGAGGCTCCCCTTTGTTTGCACCATGGTGTTGACGCTCTCAGTGATGCTCCTCAGAGACTGGGCCACGCTCTGGAGCGCTTGGCAATGTCAAACTGCATCTAGGACATGTCCCTCAGTGACTGGGGCATGATGCCGAGGCCCTCAGACATGGTCATCACAGACTGAGCCATGCCTTGGACGCCACCACTCAGGGCATTGACGTTGTTCTCCAGGTTTCCCGCTGCGGGCGTCATCCTAGCAGTGTTGGCCTGGGTGCCACGCATTGTCTGCACCCGAAGGCTTTGGGACTCCTCCACTCGGCTTTGTAGTCACTGGAATGTCACTAACATCCCTTCTTGAATGTCACGGCTGTGTCCTATCATCTGCATCAGCTCTGGAAGAACCTTGTCCATAGTCTTGACATCTGACTGGGACCCAGATGAGTCCTGGGATCCAGCAGATCTCCTACTGCTGTCTCCTTTGGATGTTCCTATCTCCCTCCACCTGATGTGATCCTCAAGCTTGCTCTTCCATTTAATATGACCTCATGGCCTCACCTCCACCTTCTTGCCTGTTCCCCATATCTCTTTACTCCCCAGATAGTTCTAAAATCTGTCTTTCGCAGCTTTGAATCTATTTAATAACTCAGCCTCCATTGCTCTCTGGGGTAAAGAATTCCAAAAAGCAGCAAAGGTGCCTGAGAAAGAAATTAATAATTTTATCTGCAAGTGAGAAGATCTGTCACTGACGGGTATTATAAAATGTTTTTATATTTTTGGCTAATATGATAAATAGTTAAAAGTAAAACCAACTGTTAACCAGTTCAAGAAGCAAAAAATATTCTCCTCTGTGGAAACTTCTTGCTTAATCATGTGATCCAGTTATATAATCTGAATTTTAGAGGCAATTAATTTACCCCTGAACCTGCTAGTCCAGGGAAGTTGCTTTAGTTGCAAAGCACTGACAGACGCAAACTGCACAGCTTAAGAACATCAAGGGAAATATTTTTTGTGGGTGTAAAATTTAATGAGTAGATATGTCTAAACGAGGCTGGACAAGCAGTTTTACGAATTTCTTTTATGATTACCATGAGTTTCGGTTTTGTTGCAGGAAAGAGGATCAGTTGCTTGTGAAGTGTTGAGAAGAATGTCCTCGAGGCCTGTGGTACAACTTTGCTCTTTGGGGTATGTTCAGTTTCATTTAGAATGGGAGCCTAAATGGGAAAATAGTGATACCAATCAACGTAGCATCACCTAAATGTAATTGGGGTAAGGATTTCTGAGTCTCACACAATAGTGCAGTGCCAGTGCAGCAGCAGCATGAGAAGCCAGCGCAAGATTGCAGAACAAACTGGCCCAGGGTCATAAGTACAACATTAAATTACCATGGATGTTAGAAGTTGGAAGCAAAAACAGAAAATGCTGGAAGTACTCAGCAGGTGAGGTTGTTTATGTGGAGAGAGAAACAGAGTTCTGATGAAATGGCCTACTTCTACTCCTAATTCATATGTTCGTATGCATGTTCCAGTATTTTCTGTTTTTACTTCAGAAATATGGATGTAGAACATCAGAGGCAGCTATCTGTGCACGTTTAGAAGGCCAGTGCTGATCAGCTGCAAGATCTATGTAACACATTTTATAACCTCAGGACATGCCAAAGTGTTCAAAGACAATAATATAATTTGTAAAGTTATTGCAATTTAGGAAACATGGCACCAATTGGCAAACACCAAGGTCACACAAACAGCACAGTGATGTTGGTTGAGGGGTAAATGTTGCCAGCAATTGTTGCCTGCTCTTCTTCAAATAGAGCCGTAGGGGGCGCGATTCTCCAGCCGGATTGTGTTCTCGCTTGAGCGCAACCTTGGCGGAGAATACCAGGTGAGCCTGCAGCGAGCCTCCCGACAGGCTCTGTGCATTCCAGGATTGTCCCAAGTCCGGCGAGATGTTGGAGTCAAACCCTGCCCCAAATGGGCAGGACCAAATGACGCTCACAGAAGTAGGTCGTAAACCCACTTACGACCTACTCACGCGGGATTCACAGAGCTCTCTCGATTTTTCAGCCTCCCCAGGAAAGCTGCAGCCGGGCGCCGATTAGTGCTGATCCACACAAACGTAGGCCCGGCAGAATGGCAGCTGCAAAGGGTGGCAGTGTAAGGGTGCCCCAGTGCCAGGGTAGCAATGACAAGGGCCAGGGGGTGAGGGGGGCTATGCCCATGAAATGGGGGTGGAGGCAGGGTTTGAAGGGTGGGGGAGTGCAGGGCAGGTAAGTACGGGCCTCTGGGAGATTGAATGGGTGATGGGTGGAGGTCCTAGAAGAGAGAGGGTGCTGTAAGGGGGCTTGGGGTGGTCTGAAGAGGGGGGACCCCCAGGGACCCCCATAGCGGGGTGTCCTCACTTGGGGGCTGTGGGGTAGTATCCATGTGTATGGGGGGTGACATTGCCCATGGGTGAGGGTGTGGGGGACCCACAAGCTCACTTAGAGATCAGGGCACCCTTTCAAAATGGTGGCCTGATCTCTGAGTTTAGTGCTAAAAAAATTCTAAGCGTGGGCTAAACCGGTGAGAAACTCCCCAGGTCCCAAAAAAGTGACTAAGTGTAATTGGATAAAAATGGGGAACTCACCGGCAGAGCCGGTGGGAAACTCTCTGAAAAACCTGCCACAAACTGGGCAGGATTCTCCGATCCTGGGGCTAAGTGTTGATGCCTTACGACGGCGTCATCTGCCCCCTAGGAACAGCAGTCCTGTGCCGCACAGGGGGCCAGGATGGCACTGGAGTGCTTCACGCAGCTCCAGTTGACGATACAGGCGCCAGCACGGCCGGCGCGAGTTCCCGCATGGGCGCCACGACGAGTTTGCGCATGCCTGTGGGTTGCCTTCTCCGCGCCGGCCTCCGATCAACATGGCGGAACCCTACAGCAGCCCGGCACGGAGGAACACATGCCTTTCCTGGGATATGCCCGCCCACCGATCGGTCGGCCCTGATCTCGGGCCTGGCCAACGTGGAGACCCCCCAGAGTCGGATCACCCCTCCCCCACACCAGGACGGCCCCCGGAGCATGAACGGTGAGGTCCCGCCAGGTAGGACCACATGCGAAACGTGCCGGCAGGACTCGGCCGAACTCGGCGGGCATTCGGCCCATCGAGCGTGGAGAATAGATGGGGGGGGGGGGGGCGGGTGTGGTAAACCACTGTTACACCTGTATTAGCTGATGTAAGGTAGGACCTGTACTACAGGTTTGCCAGCAGTCCCTGTTTGCTGGCTCCGCCCAGTCGGCGGGATATAAATAAGCGTGTCCTCATTCAGCAGCCATTTTGCCAGCTGCTGTGGGAGCAACTCATCTTAGAGCAATAAAGCCTCAGTTGTATCCAACTCTAGTCTTTGTACAATTGATCGTGCATCAATTTATTGCTCTAAGGTTTTCTAAAAGATGGACCTCTGAATCAAACCGGATCGCCTGCAGCTGGATCCACAATCAAGCGATGCCAAAAAAGACTTTAATCACTGGCTAGCTTGCTTCGAGACGCATATCAACTCAGCGACCACCCCTGTTTCGGAGGCTCAGAAGATACAGACCCTGTACTCAAGGTTGAGCTCCAACGTGTTTCCGCTGATCCAGGACGCCCTGAACTACGCTGAAGCCATGGCGCTCCTCAAAGAAAACTACGTACAGAAAATGAACATGCTCTTTGCCAGGCACGTACTCGCCACTCGCTCTCAACACCCTGGTGAGTCCATAGAAGACTTCTGGCGGGCCCTAATCCCGCTCGTCCGGGACTGTGACTGTCAGGCCATTACGGCCACCAAACATTCCAACCTTCTTATGCGGGACGCGTTCGTAACGGGGATTATGTCGGACCTCATACGTCATCTTCACCTCCCAGGGCCACGCGCGGCCAGTGGGCGCCGCCATTTTCTCCCCCCAGTCCACGTGTGGCTCATGGGTGTCGCCATCTTGTCCAATCCCCGCTATGTACGGCCCATGGGCGCCGCCATTTTGTACCCCGCAGGAACTTCAGGCGCTGCCATTTTGTCTTCCCCACGGGACATGGACACCGACAGCATCCCAGGACCTGGGCCCCCAGGCTCCCCATCATCCGAAGTCAGCGACGACCGACCACGACTCGCCTCAGTAACGATCGACCAGTCTCGTCCGCACAACCTAGCCACCGCATCGACCAGTGTGAAAATCAACGGCCACGTGACCTCTTGCCTGCTGGACTCGGGAGCACCGAAAGCTTCATACACCTGGATACAGTAAGGCGCTGCTCCCTCGCGGTCCACCCCGCCAACCAAAGAATTTCCCTGGCTTCCGGATCCCATTCCGTCGCGATCCGGGGATTCTGCACGGTCACACCCACGGTCCAGGGCGTAGAATTCAGCAGCTCCGCATCTACGTCCTCCCTAACCTCTGCGCTGCCCTGCTCCTAGGCCTTGACTTCCAGTGCAATCTCCAGAGCCTAACCCTCAAATTCGGCGGGGCCCTACCACCCCTCAGTGTGTGCGGCCTCACGACCCTAAAGGCCGATCCGCCTTCCTTCTCCACCAATCTAACCCCGGATTGCAAACCCGTAGCCACCAGGAGCAGACGGTACAGCACCCAGGACAGGACCTTCATCAGGTCCGAGGTCCAGCAGCTGCTTCGGGAGGGCATCATAGAGGCCAGCAACAGCCGCTGGAGAGCCCTAGTGGTAGTGGTTAAAACTGGGGAGAAACACAGAATGGTCGTGGACTACAGCCAGACCATCAATCGGTATACGCAGCTCGCGCGTACCTCCTCCCACACATATCTGATATGGTCAATCAGATTGCACAGTACCGGGTCTTCTCAACGGTAGACCTTAAATTTGCCTACCACCAGCTCCCCATTTGGAAATCATACCGTCCATACATGGCCTTCGAGGCAGACGGTCGTCTCTACCACTTCCTCAGGGTTCCCTTCGGCGTCACTAACGGGGTCTCGGTCTTCCAAAGGGAGATGGACTGAATGGTCGACCAGTACGGTTTGCGGGCCACCTTCCCGTACCTAGACAACGTCACCATCTGTGGCCATGACCAGCAGGACCACGATGCCAACCTCGCCAAATTCCTCCACACAGCCACTCTCCTCAACCTCACCTACAATAAGGCGAAGTGTGTGTTTAGCACGACCCGCTTAGCCATCCTCGGCTATGTGGTCCAGAACGGAGTTCTGGGGCACGATCCCGACAGCATGCGCCCCCTCATGGAGCTTCCCCTCCCTCACTGCCCCAAGGCCCTCAAACGCTGCCTGGGGTTCTTCTCATACTAGGCCTAGTACGTCCCAAACTATGCGGACAAGGCCCGCCCACTCATTCAGTCCACCCACTTTCCCCTAACGGCCGAGGCACAACAGGCCTTCGCCCGTATCAAAGCCGATATAACCAAGGCCGGGATGCATGCAGTAGACGAGACACTGCCTTTTCAAGTAGAGATCGACGCATCGGACGTCGCCCTAGCCACCACCCTCAACCAGGCAGGCAGACCCGTGGCATTCTTTTCCCGCACCCTTCATGCCTCAGAAATTCGGCACTCATCCTTCGAAAAAGAGGCCCAGGTCATCATTGAAGCTGTGCGGCATTGGAGGCATTACCTGGCCGGCAGGAGATTCACTCTCCTCACTGACCAACGGTCGGTAGCCTTCATGTTCAATAACACGCAGCAAGATCAAAAACGATAAAACCTTGCGGTGGAGGATCAAGCTCTCCACCTATAATTACGAGATTTTGTATCGCCCCGGCAAACTCAATGAGCCCCCAGACGCCCTATCCCAAGGTACATGTGCCAGCGCACAAGTAGACTGACTCCGGGTCCTGCACGACAGCCTTTGTCACCCGGGAGTAACTCAGGCTTTGTGTGGGCGGGCAAAATCCCGCGAGTGACGAAAGTGTTGCTGGAGTCCAGTCGGGAGGATAGTGGGTTGGTGCTGCTGAACTTTTGCAATTACTACTGGGCGGCTAATGTAGCCATGATCAGGAAGTGGGGGAGGGGTCGGTGTGGGAGTGGATGGAGATGGCGTCATGTAAAGACACAAGTTTGGAGCACTGATATCGGCACCTCTTCCGTTCTCGCCGGCTCGATACTCCACAAGTCCGGTGGTGGTGGCGGCTCTGAGAATCTGGGGGCAGTGGAGAAGATATAAGAGAGTGGAGGGTGCATTGGTTTGGACCCCGATTTATAATAATCATCAGTTTGTACCAGGTAGGCTGGATGGTGGGTTCCGGAGATGGCAAAGGACAGGAATTAGGTGGATGGGGGATCTATTTATAGATGGAAACTTCCCCAACTTGAAAGCCTTGGAGGATAAATTTGAATTGCCAGCAGGGAATGGGTTTGGGTATCTGCAGGTGCGTACGAGACTTCTTGAGAAGGCTGCTGCTGCCACGGGGGTTACAGGACAGAATAGTCTCCAGTGCCTGGGTGGGAGAGGGGAAGGTATCAGATATTTACCAGGAACTTTTGGAATCGGAGGAAACTCCGGTGGAGGAGCTTAAGAGCAAGTGGGAAGACGAGCCAGGAGGAGAGATGGAGGCGGGTCTGTGGGCGGATGCCCTAAGCAGGGCTAATACATCCTCATCATGTGCCAGGCTTAGCCTGATACAGTTCAAGGTAGTCGACCGGGCACATATGATGGTGTGAGCAAGTATTTTGAGGTATAGGACAGGTGTGCGAGGTGCGCAGGAAGCCCAGCAAATCATGTCCACATGTTTTGGGCATGCCCGAAGCTTTTGCATTGTTTCGCTAAGGCAATGTCCATGGTACTCAAAACACAGGTGGTGACGAGTCGGGAGGTAGCGATCTTTGGAGTGTCGGAAGAGCCGGAAGTTCAGGGGGCGAAAGAGGCCGACATCTTGGCCTTTGCCTCCCTGGTAGCCTGGAGACGGATCTTGTTAATGTGGAGGGACTTGAAGCCCCCGAGTGTAGAGACCTGGGTTGGTGACATGGCTGGGTTTCTCAGCCTTGAGAAAATAAAGTTCACCTTAAGAGGGTCAATGGTTGGGTTCACCCGGAGGTGGCAGCCGTTCGTCGACTTCCTCGGGGAAAATTTAAAATGTCAGCAGAAGCAAAATTCCAAAGTGGGGGGAGGGGGGGGGGAAGAGGGCCTGATTGTTGTTTTGTGGGTGGGGTGTGTGAAGATTGTGATGTGGTGGAAATGTTTATTGTGCCATGTTTATCATAGAATCATAGTATTTACAGTGCAGAAGGAGGCCATTCAGCCCATTGAGTCTGCACTGGCTCTTGGAAAGAGCACTCTACCCAAGGTCAACACCTCCACCCTATCCCCATAACCCAGTAACTCCACCCAACACTAAGGGCAATTTGGACACTAAGGGCATTTATCATGGCCAATCAATCTAACCTGCACATCTTTGGACTGTGGGAGGAAACCAGAGCACCCGGAGGAAACCCACACACACACGGGGAGGATGTGCAGACTCCGTACCGACAGTGACCCAAGCCGGAATTGAACCTGGGACCCTGGAGCTGTGAAGCAATTGTGCTATCCACAATGTTACCGTGCTGTCTGGTCACTGTTTATGTCGCTATTATTGTTATTATAAAAACTTGCAAATACCCTAATAAAAATATTTTTTTAAAAAGCATGTGAGCCCAGTTTTCCATTATTGAAAAACTTTAAATTGTGTACAGTGGCAGTTATGAAAATAAGATTCTGGGATGGAACACCTATTTTTCCCATGGTTGCTACTCTGTGGTGTATACTGATGGAACCATCAATTCTACGGACACGTGCTTGTAGGATTAGAATAGCGGTTTTAATATACCTACAATAGAGCCAGCCTGTTCGCCGTTGAATTTTCGATGAACTGGCTGGCTGGCTCTGTGGCACGGATCTTTATACAGCAGCTCCAGGGGGAGGAGTTCTGGGCGGAGCCAAGGGGGAGCCCAGTACAAACTCTCGAGTATTCCCAGAGCTACTCCCCCGGTGGTCAGGTAATGTAACTGCACTTACAATATCGGTACGTATATACAATGGGAACAGAGTGACATTGGTAACTTATAACACCGTGTGAATCTTGTTCACCACATTCACCCCCTGTGAAAAAAATCAAGTCCGGCAGGGGTGGTGGCTCACAGAGTTAGTCTGTCCGGTGGATGAATTGTTCGTTGTGATCTGCGGAGCACCGTGGTTGCAGCCTCTTGCAGTGGCTGGGTGGGTGTTGTGAGCTGGGGTACGATGGCAGACTCCGGGGCGGGTCTCGTCCAAACTTCATACACCTCTGGCTCGACCGGAGACTGGGGGCAGGCTGGTGCTGGCGCGTGGAACAGGTGGGGCGAGCTTGCGGGATCGGGGGCGCGAGGGGACGGCAGCATAGGGAATGGGGTAAGGGGTTCCTCAGTGGTGGTGGTGGGGGGGCTGGATCCAGCGGGTGCCAGGTCCCAAAGGGATACTGTGTCCTGGCGGCCATCCGGGAACTCGACGAATGCGTACTGGGGGTTGGAATGGAGGAGGCGCACCTTTTCAACAAGGGGGTCGGTTTTGTACGCCCTGGCGTGCTTCCTCAGGAGAACCGGGCCTGGTGTCCTCAGCGATGCCGGAAGTGAGACCCCCGTGGTAGTGCCCCTAGAAAAAATGAAGAGCCGCTCGTGAGGGGTTTGATTGGTCGCTGTACAGAGGTGGGATCTAATTGCGTGGAGCGCGTCTGGGAGGACTTCTTGCCATTTGGAGACTTGGAGTTTTCTAGACCGGAGGGTCAGTAGGCCAGTCTTCTAGACCGTCGCATTCTCCCTCTCCACCTGCCCTTTCCCCCTGGGGTTGTAGCTGGTAGTCCTGCTCGAGGCGATGCCCTTGTCGAGCAGGTACTGACGCAGCTCGTCGCTCATAAAGGACGAACCCCGGTCGCTGTGCACGTAGCTGGGGAACCCAAACAGGTGAAGATACAATGCAGGGCCCTAATGACTGTGTGGGAGGTCATGTCGGGGCACGGAATGGCAAAAAGGAATCGGGAGAACTCGTCTATGATGTTGAGGAAATAAATGTTCTTGTTAGTGGAGGGGAGTGGCCCTTTGAAATCGATCGCAAGGCGTTCAAAGGGCCTAGAAGCCTTGACCAGGTGAGCCTTGTCTGGTCTATAGAAGTGCGGTTTGCACTCTGCACAGATCGGGCAGTCCCTGGTGTCCCTGGTGACCGCTTTTACCTCCTCGTTGGAGAAAGGCAGGTTTCGGGCTCTGATGTAGTGAGCGAGCCGAGTGACCCCTGGATGGCAGAGGTCATTGTGGATGGCTTTCAGACGGCTGATCTGCGCGCTGGCCCAGGTGATCAGATCGGATAAAGACCCTATCCTGTAGGCTGTATCACCTGCTGTGAGTAGCTACTGGTTTGCAATCTGGAGTGAGATTGGCGAAGAGAGGAGGGGGGGAGTTGCGCAGCATGGCTAGGCTGCAGATGGTGAGTGGGGGCAGGGGCCCACCGAAACTGAGGGTGAGGCTCTTGAGGTTGCACTGGAAATCCAGGCCTAATAAGAGTGGCGCGCAGAGGTCGGGCAGGACATAAAGTTTAAATTTAGAATAACTAGCGCCCCGAATTGTGAGCGTAGCGATGGTTCGTCCTTGGATTTGGACTGAGTGGGAGCCCGAAGCAAGGGCGATAGTTTGGCTCACAGGAAAAATAGGAAGCGAACAGCGTCTTACCAGCTCTGGGTGTATGAAGCTCTCGGTGCTCCCGGAGTCAAAGAGGCATGGCGTGCTGTACCCGTTGATCTGGACCTCCGCCATCGAACTTCGTAGGTGCTTGGGGCGGGATTGATCTAGGGTGACCGCGTTGAGTTGCGGGCCGTGTGATGGGTGCCCGGGGAAGTCGTAGTCTTCTGAGTGGGCATCCGGTCGAGTAGATGCCGGTACGTTCTGGCGAGCTTGATGCAGGATCGCTGTGCTGAGTTGCGGGCCGCGTGATGAGTGCCCGGGGAAGTCGTAGTCTTCTGATGAGCTATCTGAGCATGGAGATGCAGATGGGGCCCGTGGATCGCACGTGGTGAGCGGCGAGGAAGATGGCGTCCAAGATGGCGGCCCCCATGAGTCGCACGTGGCCGGCCGCATGGTGGGGGTTTGCCAAGATGGCGGCTCCCATGGATTGCACGTGGCAGGAGGGGGCGGAGTCGGAGCGTAGGCCACAGAATTTCGGGCCCCGCGGGCCCGCTGGTGCTGGGAGCGATTTGTTCTCTCTACTGGGGAGTTAGAAACTGGGGCCCTTTTCGCGAGGCAGACTCTGGCATAGTGACCTTTCTTCCCGCAGCTGCTGCATGTTGCGGATCGGGCTGGGCAGTGCTGCCGCGGGTGCTGGCTTTGTCCACAGAAATGGCAGGCTGGGGCAGCTGAGTAGCTGGCTGGAGCAGCTGAGTAGCTGGCTGGGGCAGCAGAGTAACTGGCTTTGGCAGCGTGGTAGCTGGGGGCCGTGCGGCACAGGCCTGGGGGTGTTGTTGGTCGGGGGCCCACGATGGGGTCGCGGGGTCCGCGGGAAACGAGGTGAGGCTGCGGAAGGAGACTTCCATTGTGGTAGCAGCCGCCACAGTAGTGTCTAAGTCTTGGGCCCATTTTCCAGCAGCCTTTGGCGCACATAGTTTGATCTGAGGCCCGCTACAAAAACATCCCGCACAGCAAGCTCCCTATGATCGGCCGCGGTAACGGCCTGGTAGTTACAGTCATTGGAAAGATTGTTAAGTTCCCGTACGAATTCAGCTAGTGTTTCTGTCGGCCGCTGACGGCGAGTCGTAAACACGTGGTGTGCATAAACCTCGTTGATGGGCCTAACGTACATTTTGTCCAATATCGCCAGCGCTGCGGTGTAAGAACCGGCCGGGTTTAGTTGCGTGGAGATTCTGTGGCTTACCCTCGCGTGCAGTAGGCTGAGCTTTTGTTCCTCCGTTGTTCCAGCGGTGCTGGCTTCTGCCAGGTAGGCCTTAATACATCTCAGCCAGTGGGAGAAAATTTCTTTAGCCTCTGCATCCTGCGGGTCGAGTTCTAGGCGTCCGGGCTTGAGGGCTGCTTCCATGATTTACTTCGACTGTTTCGTAAGTATATTAAATTGATGGAACCATCAATTCTACGGACACGTGCTTGTAGGATTAGAATAGCGGTTTTAATATACTTACAACAGAGCCAACCTGTTCGCAGTTGAACTTTCGATGAACTGGCTGGCTGGCTCTGTGGCACGGATCTTTATACAGCAGCTCCAGGGGGAGGAGTTCTGGGCTGAGCCAAGGGGGGAGCCCAGTACAAACTCTCGAGTACTCCCAGAGCTACTCCCCCTGGTGGTCAGGTAGTGCAACTGCACTTACAATATCGGTACATATATACAATGGGAACAGAGTGACATTGGTAACTTATAACACCGTGTGAATCTCATTCGCCACATATACCACTAACTGGGACTTTCCATGTGCATGGTTGTCAATGGTGCTAAAGATCCCTGAACACATTGGACTGAATCTCCAATGTGGCAGTCTGAGGTGGTGGGGGGAAGTATGAGAGGGAAGGATGGATGTCAAGGGTAATTTAAAATAAAGGAGGTTCACAAAGAACAGCAAATTTTGTGTGCACCGCACAAACATTGGCGGGGACACTGGAAGTGAGGATTAGTGGCCTGGAGGCACAATGGACAAGAGGACCAGGGGCGGGCAGGTGGGTGGAAGGATGTTGTGGGGGTAATGAGATGCCAATCTCCATGTCACCTGACTGAAAAGCAGTTGCTGGTGCCAACCTGGCAGGCAGTGGGGACTTCCGGCTGCGGTGATGCGGAGCTAAGCCGCATGTTTGGTAGCTCCCGCTATTTTTGGTCTTTTGGGCTCTTTTAAGGGCCCGCAGCGGTGCTGGTTGGACTTTTCCCCGGGTGGAAACGCATCCACTGTGCTTATCTGCCGGTGGATGGACTGGACCAGGAGCGGAGCGGTCAAAAAATCGGCTTTGGAGCACAGAAAGGTGCGAGGCAGGAAAAACAAGATGGCGGTGGGCGGGGAACCGGCAGCGTGGCAGCAGTGGGCGCAGGAGCAGCTCCATCGCTGCTTCAGAGAGCTGAAAGCTGAGATCCTGGAGCCGTTTAAGGCCTCGCTGGACAAGCTCATGGCGACTCAGACGGCTCAGGGTGCGGAGATCCGAGAGCTACAGCAAAAGACCTCGGAGAGCGAGGACAAACTCCTGGGCCTGGCAGTGAAGGTGGAGTCACACGAGGCACTTCACAAGAAATGGCTGGCAAGGATGGATGAGATGGAGAACCGTTCCCTTCGGAAGAACCTGCGGATTCTGGGCCTCCCGGAGGGGCTGGAAGGCTCGGATTTGGGGGCCTACGTTGTTGTGATGCTGAACTCGTTAATGGGCGCGGGGTCGTTCCAAGGACCCTTGGAGCTGGAGGGGGCCCATCGAGTGCTGTTGAGGAAGCCCAGGCCGTACGAGCCGCCTAGGGCTGTGCTGGTCCGTTTTCACCGCTTCGTTGACCGTGAGTGTGTGCTGAGATGGGCGAAGAGGGAGAGGAGCAGCAGGTGGGAGAACGTAGAGATCAGGATCTATCAGGACTGGAGTGTGGAGGTGGCGAAGAGAAGGGCTGGTTTCAATCGGGCGAAGGGAGTGCTTCATAGGAAGGGGGTGAAGTTTGGCCTGCTACAGCCGGCTCGCCTCTGGGTCACTTACAAGGACTTCCAGCTCCACTTTGATTCTCCGGAGGAGGCCTGGGCCTTTGTTCAGGCAGAGAAGTTGGACTCAAACTGAGGACTGGGGAGGCTGGGGAATGATGTACATAGTCCGGAGGCTCTGTCCTCCTTGGTATCCTTTCATTTTTATTGGTTGTGTTTGATGTTGCCTTTTTGCTGTTCTGCTTTTTCGCTTTTTGGGGCTGTTATTTATTTATTGGGGTGCTTTTTTGTTTTTTCACTGGTGGAGGGTTGGGGAGCTGTTCGGGGTCCCGCTGGGTCATGTGCCCGTCCTTTTCCCGCGTGTTGGGTCGGGTGGGCGGGGTTTGGGATGGAAGCGCGGGTTTTCTTCCCGCGCTGGAGGAGAAGGGGGCGGGGCCGGCACTGGGAGGGGGGATTGGTGGTTGTGTTGCATCGGGGGGGGGGGGTTGTCGGGATGGCGGGAGCAGCCGGGGTCAGCAGGAGTCGGCTGACTTACGGAAGTACAATGGTAGGGGTTACGCAGCTAGGGGGGGCCCTAGCTTGGGGGGGGTTGGGGGGGCTCGGGGGGGGGGGGAAGTAGGGGGGTACCGGGTTGCTGCTGCAGGGGTCGTAGGGGAATGGCTGGTGAAGGGGGAGGTTGGGAGGGGGGGGTCTGCCACAGTCGGGAACGGGCCTGGGGGGTTCTCCGGGCATGTGGTGAGCCGAGGGAGAGCTATGGTTGACCGGAGCAGGGGGAGGGGGAAGACCCCCCCAGATTCGGCTGGTCACATGGAACGTGAAGGGGCTGAATGGACCGGTGAAGCGATCCCGGGTCTTGGCGCACCTGAAGGGGCTGGGAGCGGACGTGGCTATGCTCCAGGAGACGCACCTTAAGGTGGCGGATCAGGTGAGGCTGAGAAGAGGCCGGGTGGGGCAGGTGTTTCACTCGGGGCTTGATGCGAAGAATCGAGGGGTGGCGATCTTAGTTGGCAAGAGCTCGTCATTTGTGGCGTCGAGTGTGGTGGCGGACAGTGCAGGGAGATACGTAATCGTGGGTGGTAGGCTTCAAGGGGAACGGGTGGTTCTGGTTAATGTGTACGCCCCCAACTTGGACGATGTGGGCTTCATGCGGCGAATGCTGAGCTGAATCCCAGACCTGGAGATGGGCGGCTTGATCTTGGGAGGGAACTTTAATATTGTGTTGGATCCGGCTCTGGATCGTTCGAGGTCAAGGACGGGCAAGAGGCCGGCGGCGGCCTCAGTGCTGAGGGGGTTCATGGATCAGATGGGAGAGGTAGACCCTTGGAGGTTTTTGAGGCCGGGGGTAGGGAGCTTTCCTTTTCTCCCATGTCCACAAGGCTTATTCCCGGATTGACTTTTTTGTCCTCAGCAGGGCTAATCTCGAGAGTGGTGGGGGCGGAGTATTCGGCGATAGCTATATCTGACCATGCCCCGCACTCGGTGGACCTGGAGTTGGGGGAGGGGAAGGATCAGCGCTCGCTGTGGAGGTTAGATGTGGGGCTGCTGGCAGAGGAGGAGGTATGTGGGCGGGTCCGTAGGAGCATAGAGGGGTATTTGGAAGCCAACGACAACAGGGAGGTGCAAGTTTTGGTGGTCTGGGAAGTGCTGAAGGCGGTGGTTAGAGGGGAGCTGATATCAATTCGGGCGCACAGGGAGAGGGGAGAGGGCTGAGAGGGAGAGGTTGGTGGAATAAATGGTACGGGTGGACAGGAGGTATGCGGATGTCCCGGAGGAGGGGCTTTTGAGGAAGCGTCGCAGTCTCCAAGCGGAGTTCGACATACTGACCACCCGAAAGGCGAAGGCGCAGTGGAGGAGGGCGCAGGGGGCGGTGTATGAGTACGGGGAGAAGGCAAGCCGGATGCTGGCCCACCACTCCGGAAGCGGGAGCCAGCGAGAGAGATAGGGGGAGCCACAGATGCAGGAGGAAACCTGGTGCGGAGTGCTAGGGCTATTAATGGGGTGTTCAGATCCTTTTATGAGGGGCTGTACCGGTCGGTGCCCCCTAGGAGGTGGGCGGGATGGACCGCTTTCTGGATAAGCTGGAGTTCCCAAGAGTAGAGGATGAGCGGGTGGAGGGTCTGGGGGCCCCAATCGAGTTGGAGGAGCTGATGGACGCGCTGGGGAGCATGCAGACCGGGAAAGCACCGGGGCCTGATGGGTTCCCGGTGGCGTTTTACAAGAAATTCTCAGATCTGCTGTGCCTGCTGCTTGTGAGGACCCTGAATGAGGCGAGGGAAGGGGGGGGCTCTGCCCCCGACGATGTCTAGAGCAATAATCTCACTGATCCTGAAGCGGGATAAGGACCCCCTCCAGTGTGGCTCCTACAGGCCGATTTCGCTTCTCAACGTGGATGCAAAGTTGTTGGCTAAGGTATTGTCCAGGAGAATGGAAGATGTGGTCCCGATGGTTATTCATGAGGACCAAACGGGGTTTGTGAAGGGGAGGCAGCTGAATGTCAATGTACGGCGGCTTCTCAATGTTATGATGATGGCATCGGCGGGGGGGGGGGGGGGGGGGGGGGGGGGGTCTATGTGGGGAAGAGTGAGCTGTTTGTGCTGCACCTGGAGGACCAGGAGAGGGAGATAGGAGAGCTCCTGTTGAAGAGGGCGGAGAGGAGCTTTAGGTATCTTGGGGTCCAGATAGCTAGGAGCTGGGGGGCCCTGCACAGGCTAAACTTTTCGAGGCTGGTGGAACAGATGGAGGAGTTCAGGAGGTGGGATGCGCTGCCACTCTCTTTGGGGGTAGGGTCCAGTCAGTTAAGATGACGGTGCTCCCGAGGTTTTTGTTTCTTTTCCAGTGCCTCCCCATATTGATTCCGAAGGCTTTTTTAAAGAGGGTTAATAAGAGTATTCTGGGGTTCGTGTGGGCGCGGAAGACCCCGAGAGTGAGGAGGGTATTCCTGGAGCGAGACAGGGAGGTAGGTGGTCTGGTGTTGCCCAACTTGTGTGGGTATTACTGGGCTGGGAACGTGGCAATGATTCGCAGGTGGGTGATGGAGGGGGAGGGTGCCGCATGGAAGAGGTTGGAGATGGTGTCCCGTGTGGGCACGAGTTTGGAGGCATTGGTGACGGCCCCGCTCCCACTCCCCCGGCAAGGTATTCTACGAGTCCGGTAGTGGTGGCGTCCCTCAAAATTTGGGGGCAGTGGAGGCGGCATAGGGGGGAAGTGAAGGCCTCAGTGTGGGCCCCGATACGGGGCAATCACCGGTTTGCACCAGGGAGAATAGATGGTGGGTTTTTGAGTTGGCATAGGGCAGGCATCAGGCGGATGGGGGACCTTTTCCTCGACGGGAAGTTTGTGACTTTAGAGGAGTTGGAGGGGAAGTGGGGTCTCCCCCCTGGGAATGCTTTCAGGTATATGCAGATTAAGGCGTTTGTTAAGCGGCAGGTGGCGGAGTTTCCGCTATTGCCGCCAAGGGGGGTTCAGGATAGGGTGCTCTCGGGGACGTGGGTCGGCGAGGGCAGGATCTCGGCAATTTATCAGATGATGCAGGAAGAGGAGGAGGCCTCGGTGGAAGAGCTGAAAGCGAAGTGGGAGGAGGAGCTGGGGAAAATATCGACGATGGGACGTGGGCGGACGCCCTGGGGAGGGTGAATTCGTCCTCTTCTTGCGCACGGCTCAGCTTAATTCAGCTGCATAGGGCGCACATGACTGGGGCCAAGCTGAGCCGGATCTTTGGGGGAGAAGACAGGTGCGGGAGGAGTTCGGGAGGCCCGGCGAATCACACCCACATGTTTTGGGCGTGTCCGGCGTTGGAGGGGTTTTGGAAGGGGGTGGCGGGGACTTTGTCCAGGCTGGTCGGTTCCAGGGTGGAGCCGGGCTGGGGGCTCGCGATCTTTGGGGTAGCATCGGAGCCGGGAGTGCAGGAGGCGAGAGAGGCCGGTACCCTGGCCTTTGAATCTCTGGTAGCCCGGCATAGGATTCTCTTACAGTGGAGGGACGCGAAGACCCCGAGCCCGGAGGCCTGGATCAATGACATGGCCGCATCAGGCTGGAGAAGGTTAAGTTTGCCCTGAGGGGGTCGGTACAAGGGTTCTTCCGGCGGTGGCAGCCCTTTCCCGATTTTCTGGTGTAGGGTTAGAGGTAGTCAATCTCAGCAGCAACCCGGGGGGGGGGGGGGGGGGGGGGGGGGGGGGGGTGCAAGGGGGGGTGGGTTCGGGGTTAGTTAAGGGGGTTTGTTTTTGCGATGGTGTGTTTGCTATTTTCTTCTTTTTTGCATTGTTATTAAGTTATTAATTTATCGCTTTGTACTGGGGGGGACATCTCTTTCTGTTTATTTTTACACCTTGTTTACTTTATTGTTGGGAGAAAATTTGTTGTTGAAAAATTTGAATAAAAATTATTTTTTAAGAAAACCTGGCATGCAGTGCTGCCTTATTCATCAGGATCCCTGCAACAGCAGCACTAAGGTCTTCACTGGCTGTCATCTGGACTCCTCCACCTCTTTGACTGCAGTGAAGACCCCTGAGCATCAAAGGCTTAACTGAGAATCCAAGGAGTGGTTGGGAGGCTGCAGCCAACATGTCAGGGGGCAGATATCAGGTGGCCCTTTGTTATAGTGATACCTCAATGCAGGTTCTACACCAGGCTGCTAGAGAAAGGAAGGCGATCCTCTTTCCCAGGGACAGCAAGAAGAGACTCTCCTGCCTGACCAGACAAGCCTGGATGGAGATTGCAAAGGAGGTCAATAGCCTTAATGATACTCACCGAACCTGGCCGCAGTGCCACAAACAGGTCAATGGCTTGCTTCACTCAGCCAGGGTGGGTCACCCCATACCATTTTCCTCTTTGCAGATTTCAGTTGAAATGCGGTGATGAGGAGGGTCTGTAGCAAGGGGGTGAAACAGCAGCATATCCCTCTGAAGCATAGCAGTATGAGCATCAGCAAGCTCTATGTCCTTGCTGACTCCCACTGGGTGACCAGAAGCATGGAGGAAGTATTTGGGAGCTCCCATAATGTGCCAAAGGACTACCCTGGAGCGCACACTGGGCATATGGAGCTCCATATCAGACATTGTTGGGATGAGCTGATGGGCCGCCCGTAATCTTTGTGTTTTCTCATGCAGCTCCCAGCACTCCAGAAGGACATCAGAGATTGGGGGCCATCGGTCCACCTCTTAGGGAGAGGTGGGATCCGCAGAGGGTGTACTGTCACATTATTCCCCCAATCTTCCACTACCATAGAACAGAACATGGAACATACAGTGCAGAAGGAGGCCATTCGGCCCATCGAGTCTGCACCGATCCACTTAAACCCTCACTTCCGCCCTATCCCCGTAACCCAATAACCCCATCTAACCTTTGTGAACACTAAGGACAATTTAGCATGGCCAATCCACCTAACCTGCATGTATTTGGACTGGAGTCTTTGGACTAGCGCAGGTACTCTCATGTTGATGAGTGCGTGCTTGTGATTAGATTCAGTGTCAAAAGCTGATGAGTGTATCACCAGCACACCAAAGCAGCTGATGGAGGCTATGACAACCAAGGTCATTGACAGTCAGAGGACTGTGGGAGGCCAGGCCCATGCTGATGACATGCCTCCAAAATGGGCAACATGGGGTCGTATGCTGGAGTTTCACCGCGAGGTAAGGGAACATTTAGAAGAGCTTTCAGAGGACCTGCACACCCATGCACAAATGATAGGAGAGTCAATCCAGATCAAGAATGCTGCCATGTCATTCTATTGAGGTAATGACCTTTTCCTATTAAATTTGAAGAATGAATACTGTGTTGGTCCCGTCAGAGGAGAAGAGGGAACAGCCTGTATGTTACCTTGCCGACCATTGTCATTGGCTGGTACTGATCTATAATACTGGAGATGAGAGAGGTGGCATTCACTGACATTCACTGGTATTCACTGGTACTGCCAGCTGTTTATCCCATGAAAATGAAATGAAATGAAAATCGCTTATTGTCACAAGTAGGCTTCAATGAAGTTACTGTGAAAAGCCCCTAGTCGCCACATTCTGGCGCCTGTTCGGGGAGGCTGTTACGGGAATCGAACCGTGCTGCTGGCTTGCCTTGGTCTGCTTTCAAAGCTTTCAAAGCCTGCTTTCAAAGCCTGCGATTTAGCCCAGTGAGCTAAACAGCCCCATGATCACACCATTATTTTTTTCACCCTTCTCCTCATTCAGGAGCACCTGAAGGCTGATCACTAAAGCAAACCATTTAACCATGTTTGTCTTGAACTAACAATAATAAAGGGATTGTGCTCTATGCAGATTACAGATGTCCTCCAACAAAGTGAGTGCCCTTCATTAGTTGTTTGTGACACAACATTGACCTGTAACAGGGACAACAGTTACAAACCACTGTTCATTGAGGACCTTCAACCAGGTGATGAAGATGACACAAACGATATTGGGAATGTTGACTAAGTGGGAAATCACCAAACCAGCCCACAGCAGACCATCCTTGTCCTGCAAAACATTGATATTCATGCTCAGCATCTCTCTGTTTTTCCATCCTCTTGTAAATTAACTCTGCTCACAGACCACCACTGATATACATAGCAACCTTGGATCCGTGGTAACTAATCCCTCGCCCACCCCCAGTGACTTTAGCATGGAAGATGAAAGGCGGTTGTATGTGGCTCAGTTGGGAACCTTGTGTACCAGGGGATGAAATTAAAAAAAAAAAATTAATTAATGTCTTTGACGCACAATTGCAGTGGTATTTTACTTAATGCGTATTCATTTTGGAAGCTGAGGTGTAGTGCATTTAAATAGGTATAAAAATGCCCAAGCGGGTAATTAATTTGAGATTAAAACAAAACACGTGTAAATAAAGCCTTTTCAACATAATTCCTTCATCACTGGGATAGTTAATGATTTCATTAGTTTGGTTTATGGAGTGTATAATGAACTCTATAAGCTGTTTTTAATTTGGATCATTTGTTATTACTACTCCAAGTAGAGGAAAGGGAATTGAAATTTTACATTCCTGCAGGACACCTTCCTCACTCAGTTCATGAAAAGTGCACCAAGAAAAGAATCACTGCTGGATCTTGTAATGGGTAATAAACTGGAACACATAGGAGAAGTAAGAGTAGGAGAATATCTAGTAGTAGTGATCATAACATAGTAATGTTCATGATTAGGATTGAGAGAAAGTAATCTGGGAGAGAATAATGCAAAGCAAAGAGACAGAAGATCGGTGGCAAGTCTTTAAAAGGATAATCGATAACAATCCAAGAGAAACTTAATTAAAAAAATAGAAACAAGTCAGCTAATAATAGGCACTGTGAATGAAGAATGATTTGAATTGATTTGAAAGAAAAAAGACAAATTGATTAACACGAGTGGGAATCCCAAGCACCAGTGATTAGAGAGGGACAGCAGCAGAGTGCAGAAGCTCATTAGAGAGAGTAGGAATCCAGGCATCAGGGTTGAAATGGAATGGCAGCAGCTGACAGGAATACAAAGGGGAAAGGGAAAGAGTGACGCCAAAGTCGGAATGGATTGAGGAATTGTGGAAACTGGGGGATCAGAGCTAAGTGCTGAATTTATCATTTATCTAAGTACTATCTAAGCATAGTGTCCTTTTGATAAACAACTTTAAGACCCAATACATTGGCAATGACAGCAGCAACAGAGGAGAGAAAACACAAAGTTAGATTAAAGCTTTGATATCTGCCTTCTCTCTCAGTACCTATCTTCAACTGCAATCAAAGCTTCTTCATCTTACAAAGCCCGAGTTGCTAAACAATGGCGGCATACCTTTGCTGGCCTATTTACTCTTTAAGCCATAGCCCTCTCTCGGCACAATAGAAACACAGTTGGGACATAACCAACCCCCACACATACAAAAACCATTGCCATCATGAATATAACTATAGGTCCTACCCTTCCAGGCACAGAAAGATTAAATTCAACCCATTTAAAACTATACCTTATTTCTAATGATTACGAATACAAATATAAATCCCTTAAAGTGACCTTTGTTCTCCTAACAATGTTGAAGATCTAGGAGGTAAAAGGGCAGTTGTTGTATCTCCTGCATGAAAAGGTGCTGTGGAAAGGGAAGTAGGTGCTGGGGGTCATTGAGGAGAGGTCTAGGGTGTCGCAGAGGGAAGAGGAAAGAGAAGGAGAGGTGAAGACCTGTTTAATTATGATACCACAGTATATCTGAATGCTCAAAGCATTTGTCACAAAATAGATTCATTAATAGCACAATTGGAAATTAATTTGTTTGATATATTAGCCATTATGGGGAATGGCTGCAGAATGGTTGGGAATTAACTATTTCAGCATACTTAAATTTTAGAAGGGATGGACAAAATGGGAAGGAATGAGGCCGGAGAGGTAGCCTATAAGGAAAGAGAAAAAGAAAGGAAGTACAGAGAAAGGATCTTGGCTCAGAAAATCTAGCTGTCAAACCAGATTGGGTGGAGTTCAGCAACAGCAAGGGGCAGACTTTACTGGAGTGAATAGTTTATAGATCCCACAATAATAATTGTAGTGTCTGGTAGAGCATAAATCACAAAGTTAGAGAAACATGTAACAAGGATAATACAGTAATCACTGGAAACCTTTAGCTTTGTAAAAACTGGGCAAATGTGAGGGAGGAGTTCATTGAATGTATACAAAATAGTTTTCCAAGTCAGTATGTTGAGGAACCAATGACGAAACAAGTACTGTGCAATGAGAAAGGATTAATAATACCTCGATGGGAAAGAAGGGATGAGCAAACCTAATGTGATTAAGTTTGAAAGTGATTTAGTTAAATCAAAAAGTAGGTCTTAAATCTGAACAAAGCAACAACATGAGGATAAGTGTTGAGTTGGCTAAGTTAGACTGGGAACAACATTAAAAGCTATGACAATAGATACTCAATAACAAACATTTAAAGTAAGAAGTCTTACAATACCAGGTTAAAGTCCAACAGGGTTGTTTTGAATCACTAGCTTTTGGAGCGTAGCTCCTTCCTCAGGACTTCTTACTGTGCTCACCCCAGTCCAACACCAGCATCTTCACATCATGGCTAAACATTTAACGAATTGGTCATTTGCAAAAACTGTACATTTCCTTAAAAATGAAAAGTCCCATGGGAAAAGTGGTCCAACTTTGGCTAACAAGATAACTTAAAGGTAGATTGAAATAAGTGACTTATTGTGTTGTCGAGGAGAGTAATAAACTTGGGGATTAATAGGATTTTAGAATTCAGCAAAGGGTGACCAAGAAATTGATGAAGAAGTGTAAGAGAAGGTAAGAATAAATTGGTAAAAGACAAGGGCTGGGATTCTCCCCTACCCGGCGGGGCGGGGGGTCCCGGCCTGATGGAGTGGCATGAACCACTCCGGCGTCGGACGTCTCTGCACCTTTAGGGGCCAAGCCCTCACCTTGAGGGGCTAGGCCTGTGCCGGAGTGGTTGGCGCTCCGCCGGCTGGCGTGGGCGGCCTTTGGCGCCACGCCAGTCGGGGCCGAAGGGACTTTGCCGGCCGGCGTAAGTCCGCGCATGTGCCGGAGCGTCAGCAACTGCAGATGTCATCCCCGTGCATGCGCAGGGGAGGGGGTCACTTCCGCCTCCGCCATGGTGAAGACCATGGCGAGGGCGGAAGGAAAAGAGTGCCCCCACGGCACAGGCCCACCCGCCGATCAGTGGGCCCTGATCACCATAGGGGCACCCCCCCGGGACCCCGCCCGCGCCGCCTGCTCCCGCCGATGAGGTTTAATCCACGCCGGCGGGAGAGGCTTGACAGCGGCGGGACATTGGCCCATCGTGGGCCGGAGAATCGCCGGGGGGTGGGGGGGGGGGGGGTGCCCGCCGACCGGCGCGGAGCGATTCCCGCCCCCACCGAATCTCTGGTGGCGGAGAATTCGGGATACGGCGGGGGCGGGATTGATGCCAGCCCCGGGTGATTCTCTGACCTGGCGGGGGGTCAGAGAATCCCGCCCAAGAGCTTTTTTGACCAATACTTGGGATGTCTTTTGCAGGACCAATATTTATTGCCCGTTCCTAATTGCCCTTGAGAAGATGACGCACTTGCTTGAATCTTTTGTATAGGATCCTTATTATGGAGGTTCTGTGGTCAAACACACTTGACCCATTTCTTTGGGCATGGTACATTTTGCAATCTGAAGTTGCAAAGAGATTTAAGAATAAGGTAACGTGTGTTATATCCAGGAAACTAATAGAAAAGGTCTGCTTGGCTGCTTATAACAAAGATCATTATTGGACTGCGGCTCTGAGGTCAGATTGTCAGTGCACATTATTCAGCAACATTAAGTAGAAGAGCAATAATCAGACTTTTAATCAAAATAGCTGTCACTGTTTATTGCTATTTGACATATGAGAGATTCTACGATTATAGCATTCATGAATGAAACTTAGTAACTTAGTTCAAATTCCTGCCAGAGTGCGATGCCATGTGCTAATTTTTTAGCCACGGACGACGGCAAGCACGAGACAGGCAGGCTCGAAAGTTAACAGTGCCAGCGAGCAGGCTGGCCTGCATCCCACCCCCGAGCCATTGTCACTTAATGATAGTTGAAGGCCAGTTTAGAGCTATTATCAGATATTGTCAAATTTCAATTGGCCTCTAGGTGGCCTCCAGCCACCCCCTCTCCCTTGAGGCATCGGGTATCAGACCAGCTGCTTGAAGGCGGTCTCCTGGCAGCCGTCGGAGGGGTATGGGCAGCGTTCCTGGCAGGCTTTCCTCACCAGCCTGGCCTCAGCTATGGCCGCAGGATGGTGGCCCGGCTGATGGGGAAACGCCTCTCTCTGTAACTTGGAAAGGTAAGCTTCTGCCTCCTCAAACGTGGAGAGCACCCTTATTTGGCTGCCCTCTACTAATTGACTAATTCAGGGAAAAGTGCTGCCGGACGAGTTTTCAAGTTACGTGTTTCTGTCCTCATTTGATCTTGATATTGAGTCCCAAAACCAAGGGGAAACATAGTTTGTATTTTGGTACATAATAATGTGACATTTATAATACTAAGTGACAGTTTGATATACAAGCTAATGGGATTAAAATGTATCATTTTGTTACCTTTTCTTCAATGTCAGGTACTCAATAAAATGACAAATGCTGAATGTTCTGTTACCTGTGCACTGAATCAAATTGGATGTTTCATTTTTGCTTGGGATTACAGTGATCGATACCCTTGCACTCTCCTGCCATTGCTATCACATTTTCAAACAACACAGATGTTTAGCATGCATTTATGTCTACTTCCTTGTCATTTCACTGTGTGCATTGAAATTACAGAAGAGTTACAGAAGTGGCTGAGCAAATGTTACATTGTCTAAGGTCAAATAGCCAATAGATTTATAAACATCCATCTGACTGTGATAATCCGACATCAATAACTACCTTTTGCTTTCACTCTTAATTAGAGAAAGCAAGTGAAAGGGCAAGCAGATTTCAAATCCCAGAAAGCTGCGAAGAAAGAGAGAATTTTTTGCAAACCCTCCCACCTCCCTTATCTACACCCCCCCCCCCCCCCCCCCCCCCCCCTATTTGCTGACGACTACCAATTCTTGAAGAAGGAGATAAACAGTCTCCACCTCAAATAGAACCCCTCCTCCGACCCCTAATGGCGTACTTAATTTTCTCCAGATGCACAAACTCCAACAATCAACATCCTGGGGGTTACCATTGATCAGAAACTGAACTGTACCAGACACATTAATATTGTGGCTACCAGGGCAGATCAACGTCAGGAATCCTACGGCGAGTAACTCACACTTGCCTGGATGAATACAGCTCCAACAACACTCAAGAAGCTCAACACCATCCAGGACAAAGCAGCTCGCTTGATTGCTCCTCCTTCCACAAACATTGAAACCCTCCACCACTGATGAACAGTGGCAGCTGTGTGTACCATCTACAACAGGGGTGGGCAAACTTTTCCGTGCAAAGGCCACATTCAGAAATTCACAATTTAAAAGGGCCGCATAGTATATTAAAGAAAATAATTAATATTTAAAATAGCCAAAATAAAAGGTTTTTAAAGAAAAAAAAGCAATTTTTATTAATTAATATTTTAAAGTACAAACTTTACATGAAACACATTTATTTGAAAAACAAAGTAACTCAGTTTAAAGAAAAAAAAGCAATTAATTTTTATTAATTAATATTTTAAAGTAGAAACTTCACATGAAACACATGTTGTGTCGAGCAATGATCACCCTACTCAAGTCAACGTATCCACCCTATACCAGTAACCCAACAGCCCCCCCCCCCCCCATTAACCTTAAAATTTTTTTTAAAAAAAATTTTTTTAAAAGAAAAGAAATAAAAAAAATTTTATGACTTGATCTTGGTGGGCCGCATAAAGACCTTTGGCGGGCCGTAGTTTGCCCACCCCTGATCTACAGGATGGTAAGAAGTCTTACAACACCAGGTTAAAGTCCAACAGGTTTGTTTCAAACACGAGCTTTCGGAGCACTGCTCCTTCCTCAGGTGAATGGAGAGGTATGTTCCAGAAACATTTATATAGACAAAGTCAGAGATGCCAGACAGTGCTTGGAATGCGAGCATTTGTGGGTAATCAAATCATTACAGATCCAGAGATAGGGGTGATCCCAGGTTAATGAGGTGTGAATTGTCTCAAGCCAGGACAGTTGGTAGGATTTTGCAAGTCCAGGCCAGATGGTGCACCAGATGTTGTAAGACTTCTTACTGTGCTCACCCCAGTCCAACGCCGGCATCTCCACATCATCTACAGGATGCACTGCAGTAACTCACCACGGTTCCTTAGACAACACCTTCCAAACCCACAACCACTACCTAGAAGGACATGAGCAGCAGATACCTGGGAACACCACCACCTGGAGGTTCCCCTCCAAGTCACTCACCACTCTGACTTGGAAATATATCACTGTTCCTTCACTGTCGCTGGGGCAACATCCTGGAACTCCCTCCCGAACAGCAGAGTTGGCATACCTATACCTCAAGGACTGCAGTGGGTCAAAAAGGCAACTCACCATCAACTTCTGAAGGGCTACTAGGGACGGGAAATAAATGCTGGCCTAACCAGCAACATCCACATCCCGTAAATGAATAATACAAAAATCACCTCCCACCCACCCGGTCACCTTCAACAGTTCCAGAACCCACCATGCTAGCAGAACCTTCCTCTGGGCTATCAGGGAGGCAAAGGCCTTTCACCGCTCTTACACATCCGACTCATCCGATACCCCAACTATCGGCACCCATAGGCCCGGCGCCACCTTTACTCCTAAAACCTCTGACATTGTCTTGAAAAAATACACCCAGAAACTCCCCAATTTCGGACAGGACCAGAACATGTCTGTGAGGTTCACGACTCCCTTGAACACCACTCACATCTGCCCTCCACCTCCGGAAAGAACCCACTCATATGTGGTTTGGTCATAAGCGCTCTGTGCACTACTTTAAACTCAATCAGGCTCAGTCTCGCACACCAAGAGATGGAATTTCTCCTGTGTAAGGCCTCACTCCACAAATGCACCACCCAATTCTTCCTCCCACTTTCTCTTTATCTCCTCCAGAGAGGCCCTGTCGCTCCTCAGCAACTCTCCATAGATATCCAAAATCTTCCCCTCCCCTATCTCATCCTCAGACATTACCTTGTCCATTAATGAGGGGATGGCAACCGAGGAAACGTCGGCAGCCTCTTCTGCACAAAATTCTTCACCTGTAAATACCTGAACCCATTTCCCCCCAGGAGCTGAAAATTTTCCAGCCGTTCCTCCAGCCCCACAAACCTACCTTTCATAAATAAATCCCAAAACCTCTCTATCCCATCCTATTCCCAGACCTTGTACACGAGTCCAATCCCGCCAGGGTGAATCTATGGTTCCTGATATTGACGCCTTTAATAACTTCAACTCTAGCTGAAAATGTTGCCTAAACAGGTTCCAAACTCTTAATGCGGCTATCACCACCGGACTCATAGAGTACCTGGCCAGTGAGGATGGAAGAGGTGCTGTCACCAATGCCCTCAAACACAACCCTGTACAGGAAGCTTCCTCCATCCCCCACTGAATCAACCGTTCTTGTAGGACCCATTTCCAAACCTCTCGGTATTCGCCGCCCTGTAGTAGTTCATCAAATTCGGCAACTCCAACTCCCCTGACCGCCATCTCTCTGCAGAAACACTCTCCAAACTCGAGGTGTCTAGCCTGCCCAAACAAATGCTGAAATCAGCTTATTAAACTTCTCAAAAAAAGTATTTAGGTTGAAAGATCGGGAGGCCCTGGAATATAAGTAAGAATTTTGGAAGGACCGTAATTTTCACTGTTTGAAGCCGTCCTGCCAATGACAGCAGTAGAGCATCCCACCTTTTCAAATCCTCCTTCACATCTTCTACCAGACTGTCCAAGTTCAGCTTATGCAACAATTCCTAGTCATGACTTACTTCTGTTGTGGGAAAAGTCTTGGAAAGGTTTATAAGAGATAGGATGTATAATCATCTGGAAAGGAAAAACATGGTTTTGTGAAGGGTAGGTCGTGCCTCACAAACCTCATTGAGTTCTTTGAGAAGGTGACCAGACAGGTGGACGAGGGTAAAGCAGTTGATGTGGTGTATATGGATTTCAGTAAAGCGTTTGATAAGGTTCCCCACGGTAGGCTATTGCAGAAAATACAGAGGCATGGGATTCAGGGTGATTTAGCAGTTTGGATCAGAAATTGGCTGGCTGATAGAAGACAAAGGGTGGTGGTTGATGGGAAATGTTCTGACTGGTGTCCAGTTACTAGTGGTGTACCACAAGGATCTGTCTTGGGGCCGCTGCTGTTTGTCCTTTTTATAAATGACCTGGAGGAGGGCGTAGAAGGATGGGTGAGTAAATTTGCAGATGACACTAAAGTCGGTGGAGTTGTGGACAGTGCGGAAGGATGTTACAAGTTACAGAGGGACATAGATAAGCTGCAGAGCTGGGCTGACAGGTGGCAAATGGAGTTTAATGCAGAAAAGTGTGAGGTGATTCATTTTGGAAGGAATAACAGGAAGACAGAGTACTGGGCTAATGGTAAGATTCTTGGTAGTGTGGACGAGCAGAGAGATTTTAGTGTCCATGTCCATAGATCCCTGAAAGTTGCCACCCAGGTTGAGAGGGTTGTTAAGAAGGCATACGGTGTGTTCGCTTTTATTGGTAGAGGAATTGAGTTTCGGAGCCATGAGGTCATGTTGCAGTTGTACAAAACTCTGGTGCGACCGCATTTGGAGTATTGCGTGCAGTTCTGGTCGCCATATTATAGGAAGGATGTGGATGCAATGGAAAGGGTACAGAGGAGATTTACAAGGATGTTGCCTGGTATGGAGGGAAGATTTTATGAGGAAAGGCTGAAGGATTTGAGGCTGTTTTCGTTAGAGAGAAGAAGGTTAAGAGGTGACTTAATTGAGGCATACAAGATGATCAGAGGATTAGATAGGGTGGACATTGAGAACCTTTTTCCTCGGATGGTGATGTCCAGTACGAGGGGACATAGCTTTAAATTGAGGGGAGATAGATATAGGACAGATGTCAGAGGTAGATTCTTTACTCAGAGAGTAGTAAGGGCGTGGAATGCCCTGCCTGCAACAGTAGTGGACTCGCGAACACTAAACGCATTCAAATGGTCATTGGATAGGCATATGGATGATAAGGGAATAGTGTAGAGGGACTTTAGAGGGGTTTCACAGGACGGCGCAACATTGAGGGCCGAAGGGCCTGTACTGCGCTGTCATGTTCTATGACCCACCTGTATTCCCAAATATCTGAAGCTCGACCTAGCCAGCCGAAATGACAATTTCTCCAGACAACCTCCCTGTCCTTGAGGGCTCACCAGAAATATCTCACTCTTCTCCACTCTTCTCCTCGGAAAGGAGCCAAAGTTACTTAACACCTCCATAATCCTTCCTACATTGGAGAGAGGGTCTGATATATACAACAGCAAGTGATCTGCGTTTAGGGATATTCGGTGCACCATACCTCCCCTCTTTATACCCTTCCACTCTGTGGATGACCTCAGTGCTATAACCAGCGGTTCAATTGCCAATGCAAAATGTAATGGGGAAAGTGGACTCCCCAGCGTTGTTCCCCCACACAGAGTCGTAAGTGCCCCGAGCTTAATGTGTGAGGATGAACACTCACGGTGGAGGCTTTATGCAAGTCTGATCAAAGAAATGAACCAGTGTCCAAATTCGAACGTCCCAGTACCCCGAATACTCTCATTCTACCCAGTCTGACGCCTTCTCCACGTCCATAGAAATTATTAACCCTCGGCCCTTCACAAGTTCCGTCTGGCCCTCCGCAAATACCCCTGGCAGACATTCCTCCAAGCAAGTTGCCAGCACCTTCGCCAATAACTGTGCCCCGGTGTTCAATAGAGATATAGATCTATAAGACCCACACTACTCTGGTCCTTATCCTTTTTCAGGATTAGAGAGATAGAAGCCTGTGCCAATGTGGTCGGCAGCTCACCCGGGAGAACGAATAGTTCAACATCTCCATCAGATGTGGCTCCAACTCCTTTGCAAATTTTTAATAAAGTTCCACTGGGAATCTTTCCGAGCCCAGAGCCTACCAGACTGCATAAAACCAATGCATCTGATAGTTCCCTCTAGCCCAAGCAGAGCCTCCAGCCCCTTTCCATCACCGGAAGTCCAAACCATTCAAAAGTTGCATCATGTCTGAGCCTCTGACCTGTACAATCCCCAATAAAACGTCTTAAACATCCCATTTACCTTTCCTAGAGGCCACCTATCATCTCAACTGATGAGCCGTAGCCTATTGGCCTTCTCCCCATGTACACAATACAGCTGGCCAACCGCTTTTCCCGTTGATACCAATTTGAACTCCATCTGGAGCTACTTCCTCTCCATCAACAACTCCTCCTTTGGGGTCACTGAGCATTGCCAGCCCACCGCCAGAATAACCTCTACCAATCTCTGCCACTCTATCCTCCCTGCCTTATCTCTGTGTGCCTTAATCGAGATCGGCTCCCCCCCCCAATCACTGCCTTTAACGTTTCCCAGAACATGCGCTCTTATTAAACTCCACCTGCGTTCCTATAGCAGTGGCTATTCTCTCACACGTCCCCTTATCCACCAACAATGCCACAACCAACGTCCATGCAGGCTGCTGGGTACAGCTTCTCTACAAACAGAAATCCACCAAGTGCGGTACATGGTCGGATTGCCAAGTATTTCGACCCTGACACCACAGGGAGCAATGCCTTACCCACTATGAAAAAGTTAATGCGGGAGTACACCCAGTGCACATGTGAGAAAAAAGAGAACTATTTTCTCTCGGATGTCTAAACATCCACGATCTGCCACCTGTCCCCCCCCCCCCCCCCCCCAGCCCCCATCTTCTCCATGAACCCAAGCAGTTCCTTCGCCAACCCCAATGTCTTCAGGGATTTGGGCACGCCCTGTCTAGTCAGGAATCAAGCACACAATTAAAATCCCCCCCACAATCAGCCGATGAGAATCCAAGACCAGCATCCTCTTAATAAACTCCGTATCCTCCTAATTTTGTGATAGACGTTCACTAACACCACAAACTTCCACTCACTATCACGTATCATCCCTCCAATACACCATTATGTTCCCCACTGAAAAGACCACTCTCTTATTAATAAGCATTGAAGTTCCCCTCGTCTTCACTTGTTCTGCCCACCCTTTCCTCAACCTCGTTTGATCCCTAATCCTCAGGTGGGAAAGAAACCCACACTCGGATCTTTAGATGGGTGAACACATTTTCTTTTAATTGGCCCAGTCAATCCCCTCACATTCCATGAGACCAATCAGGTTGGGGGCCTCACAAACCCAGCCGCCCCCCCACCCCCCCACCCCACTCTGATCAGCCATATCCTCATATCCTAGTTGTAAGGGAATCCAACAGGGCCTTGCTTCACCCAGAGCCCAGGCCCACCGAAGATAGCCAAGCCCACCTCCCTTCACCCAGTAGGAGCTCAACAAAGAAGCCATCACTGTCAGCAGCCCACCCCTCAACCCCCCAACCCCAACCCATCCCTTCCCTACTCCACCCCCCTGAACCTGCCACCAACCATGCTTCCTCCCGCCCACATCACAAACATAGAAAACATAATCACCCTAGGCTTGTTATCCCAACAAACAAAGAAAACGCACCCCACAATCTGGATCGGCACAGGCTGGGAGGGCCGAAGGGCCTGTTCCTGTGCTGTAATTTTCTTTGTTCTTTGTACAAATAACCAGCCGTGACTTTCTCCCATACTCCGCTTTCGTTAATCAGCATCTCTGCTAGCAGTGTGACCCCTGGGAGAAACACAAGTTCTATTTTCAAAAACTTCACACATAGCCTCCGCACCCAACCTGACTTTACTCTTGTATATCATACCAATTTGTCCCCCCACACAATCCCCCGTTCCCCCATTCCCAACCATCCCCAACAATTGCTTTTAACCAGCAAAAACCCAAACCCCAAACGCAGATATTAAAGAACTACACAAAATAATACAGGGAAATCCAATGAAAACAACACTAAACACACTTCCAAAACTTAACCATGTAGGTGAACTCACCCAAAACATTCAAATATCCCTTCGTCCATATTCCTTGATAAAGTTGTTCGCCCCCTCCGCCATGTCGAAATAATGGTCTCTGCCCTCATGCGTGACCCACCTCATTCCAAACTTCACCTTGCTCCTAAAAAGAGCAGACTTGGCCTTATTAAGCCCGATCCTCCTTTTTGCCAGTACCGCTACAAATCTTCCCAACTGCACTCTTGTGTTTCCTTTGCCCACCTCGGGATCCTCTCTCTGTCTAAGTCCCTGTGGAGTTGGACTATGATCAACCGTGGTGGCTCGCTGGCTCGGGCCTCCTTCCTCCAATGGGCCTCGTCCAAAGACTCCCTCCCCCTCCAACTGCCCGAACATCCTTGCCACATACTCTGTGGCCTTAACTCCTTCTATGCCCTCAGGCAGCCCAGCGATCCTCAGATTTTGTCGTCTGTAGCAGTTCTCCAGGTCATCGATATTGGTCGTCACCCTTTTTGGCCCGCCGTCATCATGATTATCTCTGCCGCTAACGAGGGAATCCGATCCTCATGATCTCAGAACGTCTCCTCCACCTTCTGGACTGATTCATTCTGCACCTCCAGCTGCTGTTCCAACCTTTCCATAGCTGTCGAATTGGTTCAGTTACTTTCACCGGATCATTCGTGACTGCCTGACTTTGCTTTCTAAAATCTGTCAACAGGAACTTCACCCTTGTCCCAGTCGTCCACTGAGCGGGCAACCGTGCCACAGGTCCCTCCACCATGTGTTCCCCTCCTGCACTACACGTGCCCCCTGAATCTGAAGAGTGCCCTTTACTCAGCACACTCCTCCTTTGATAACTTTCAGACATTCCACACCGGAGGAGGAATCCTAAATATTCCACTATATCGCTTTTCCACCCACACAGCACCTGCACAATGGGCAGAAAGGACCAAAGTCCTCAGACAGGAGCCACCTCATGTGCGACCTCTCACTTAATGGCCATCACTGGAAGTCCATTCAATGGACTGGACTTTAACGCCAAGGTGAATGTGGGTTCAGAGGCAGGCCAAGTAGCATGCCGGTTTCCTGATGTGCTCCCGTCTCCCAATGATTTTGGTGGAGCCATCTTGTCAGAGGTTGTTGCAACACACACAAGAGTGCCAAATCATCAATCGAAGCACTAAACCAGCCACTTGAGTGTTGCTTATGGGGCTGATTTAGATTGTCAAGGCTATCATATCCAGTAAAGGCATGCCTTAGTCAGAACTTTAAACCTAATAGTATTCAGTATAACATTTTCTAGAAATGCCATTGTTTAAAAACGGACATCAAAAGGCTGCAAAGGTGGCTGCCGAGATTCAGGTGAATTTTGCAATTTATGCAGACTACCTCTGGTCTCCTGAAAGCTCCTAATTGATTGACCATAGGCAGTGTACTCTCCTTGAGTGGTCAGACCAAGACAACAGCATTTGTGGAATTCACACCTTGCATATTCTGTAGATTTACCCCAAACTCAAGTCTAGACTTCATGAGCTGGATTCTCAGTTTCAGCGGCTAAGTGCTGGTGCCAGCGGAGCATGTGTGTTTTTATACGACCAAAAAACCTGCAAGAAACCCTCACCAATTCCTTAACCAGTGAGAGGCTAGCACTGGCGCCGGGTGAAATTACAGACTTCCGCAGCAGAAATGACTGGAGAATGGCCGGGTCCCTGGCCGAGCATGCGCAAGGCTGACGACCTGCAGTGGTCGTGCCAAACAACATGGCATTAGCCGTGCATGGACTCGACCCACCATCTGCGACCCCACAGCCCACCCTGTGGCTACACCCTGGTCACTCCCCACAAGTCCCCACCAGCCCTCACGGGAGCACCTACCAAGCCAGCACCCCCCCCCCCCCCCCCCCCATCCCGCACGGATCCTGGCCGAGTGTGGCGGCACTAGACACAGTCTGCAACTGCCATGCCGGTTTCCCGCACGGCTGAGACCACACGTGCCCCATGCCATCGGGAACTCGGCCCATCGGAGGCGGAGCATCGTGGGAGGGCCAGCCGATGACACACCAACGCTACGCAATGACGCCATTTCAGAGGGGGCAGAGCATGGCTGACCAGTGCCAAACCGGCACTGGCCCCAATTTCGTCATTGGAGTCGATTCTCCGTCTGATCGCCGATTACGATATCGACGTCGGACAACAGAGAATCCCGCCCATGTCTTTGAATTTGAATCATAACAAGAGAACTGCAGAAACCACTTTATAATAAGTAGGTGTGAATGCAATACCATTGTGTAGTAACGTCTTCTAGCTTCAATCATTCTAGGTGGACAACATAAGTATCAATCATGTGATTGAAACTGTCTTTCGATAACAAATCTTATTATCTCAAGAATCAAGGCGAAAACAAGTCTGACTAAAAACCACACTGCAAGAAGCAGCAACAGCAAAGACACCAAACTTAATAACTTTCAAAACTGGCGACTGTTCTACCTTAAAGTCTCCAAGCTTGTTCCTTTTCAAGTCTACCAATACAGAGAACTGACTTGCAAGAAAATTACAAGTAACCAACTTTGTAGCCTGCTGAAAATCCATGTTTTTGAGGGAATCGTGCAACAGTTCTGAAATATGATTCTGGCTATTGTTCCACCAAGATATCCCTTCAGGAGTTCTTCAGCGGGCCTGCAACATATGCATTTTCTTAAAATGAGCCAAACAAATGATTTAAAAAAAATAATCTTTATTGTCATAAGTAGGATTACATTAACACTGCAATGAAGTTACTGTGAAAAGCACCTAGTCGCCACATTCCGGTGCCTGTTCGGGTATACAGATCTGGGAACTCAAGACTGGGCATCCATGAGGCATTGTGAACCATTTGCAGCATCAGAATTGTATTCACCAACGATCTGTAACTGCTGGTCGGGCAGTTACAAAGCAATAGCTATCTTCAACAAGAGAGAATGTAACCATATCTTATTAAGATTCAACAACACCACCATTGCTGAATCCCCCACCATCGGCATCAACCCAAAATAAGCCAAATAGGTACCGTGTCTACAAAGAGCAGGTCAGAGTCTAGGAATCCTGTGGTGAATAACTCATCTCCTGACTCCTTAAGGCCTGTCTACAAGGCACAAGCCAGTGGTGTGATGGAATGCCTCCGGGGCAACACGGTAACACAGTGGTTAGCACTGCTGCCTCAGAGCACCAGGGACCTGGGTTCAATTCCAGCCTTGGGTGACTGTCGGCGTGGAGTGTGCACGTACTCCCTCTGTCTGCCTGGGTTTCCTCCGGGTGCTCCGGTTTCCTCCCACAGTCCAAAGATGTGCAGGTTAGGTGGATTGGCCATGCTAAATTGCCCTTAGTGTCCAGCGATGTGCGAGTTAGGTGGGGTCATGGGGTTGCAGGGGTAGGGCGGGAGCTTGCTTAGAGTGCTCTTTCAGAGGGTTGGTGCAGACCCGATGGGCTGAATGGCACCCTTCTGCACTGCAGTGGTTCATGAATACTCTCCACTTGCCTGGATGAGTTCCAACAAAACTCAAGAAGTTTGACAACATCCAGGACAAAGCAGTCCATCCATCACCTTAACATTCTATCACTGATGCATAGTGGCACCAGTGTGTACCATCTACAAGGTGTATTGTATCAACTCGGCAAGACTCCTCCAATAGCACCTTCCAAACTTGTGGCCTCTACCACCTAGAAATACAAGGACAGCAGATGCAGGGATGCACTACCATGATTTTGACCTATATCACCATTCCTTCACTGTTGCTGGGTCTCTCTTCCTAACAGCATTGTGGATGAACCGCACACTATGGACTGTGGTGGTTCAAGGTGTCAAATCACCACCAAGGGCAATTGGGATGGCTAATAAATGCTGGTCCAGCCAGCCATGCTGACTTACATAATGATATTTTGGCAATGAAACATCAGTTGAACAATTATTGAGTTTTGTTTTATTAATTCATATATTATTGATATTGTTGATAAGGCCAACAATTATAGGTATTACGATTCCAGATCAAACCCCAATAGTGGATAGGATACTGGACCAAAACCCCAATATTTTTGTTTATTTTGTAAGATTATGCAGAAAGAATACTTCGCTCCAGGAGTGATTGCACAAAAAAAGTAGGGATCTAATATTTTAAAAATAAAACTATTATTTCAACGGTATTAAAGTCTTTAACCTCATACCTGAAAATAGCTTACCCCTTAAACAATACTACCCAATTCCCAATTAAACAACAACAAAGAAAAAAAACATACAGCTCTGAATCCATCCTACATCCCAATGGCACAGAGTAATACTTGCTTTGCGGAACAGATTTGGCTTTTGCTAGAACCCCTGCAGACTCTGGCTGGATATCTTCAAAAAGCTATTTCAACTGTTTTTTTTTCAGCTTCCCCCTTGCCCTCAGAGAATTCTGCACTGCTTTAAATACTATTAATCTTTTTCGTTAACTATCCTACTATGAGAGCAAAAATCCCTGCTTGTGGACTCAGTGTTAGCCAGATCAGAACTCAACTCAAAACCTTTCTCAAAATGTCTGAATACTGTAGCTCCATCCAGCAATGACATAATTTTCCCAAGCTCAAAATTAGTCAACTTCCCAGGATGAAAACACATTAACTCCACAGGGACTCACCCTAGTCAAACAACAGTGCATTAGTCCAGGCTTTTACGATGGTCAATTTCACTTTGGGCTCCTAAAATCTTTCTGGTCTTGCAAAACAAGATTATTTTTAAAAACATGACTCTTGCAGCCGAACACACTCTAACCTAAGCTTTGAACCCTTAAATTGCCAAATGTTTATAATCAATATATCTAAAATCCGAATTCGTCACAATAGGCTACCTCTAAATTTGCTCTTGCGCTGCCATTTTGATATCCTTTATTTCCATGTACAATATCATGTAGGTATGAGGAACTTTGATGCGTATTATATGATAGGCTTCTCTCCGGAATTTTCCAGCTCCCCACCCACTGTGGATTTTCCTGTGGCTGGACCAGCGAGTCATTGAAATTTCTGTTCACATTTCCCGTCGACATGGCAGGCTGGAAAATTTGTTTAGTTTTAGGATTTCTAGTTTTCTTCTTTTCCTCCTCACCATAGTTTACAATTGTACCACTGTTCATTTTTCCTTCCAGTTTCTTCACTCGATCGACATGGAGCCTGTCTCAACGCAAAATAGATTTAGTAGCTGAAGCTAATTTCCAGAAAGACTTGTTGTTCTTATGGGCATGATACTAGATCACACTTGGATATCAAGACCAATGAGTGGTACCTCAATGCCATTGGAACTAGAGAATATTTATGAGTAATCAAAAATATAGGACTGAATCTTTTAGAAGAAGCAGGAAGCAGAAGAGTCAAAATGGAACCTACAGATATATGACTTAGTGGGCAGCATGGTAGCATTGTGGACAGCACAATTGCTTCACAGCTCCAGGGTCCCAGGTTCGATTCTGGCTTGGGTCACTGTCTGTGTGGAGTCTGCACATCCTCCCGTGTGTGCGTGGGTTTCCTCCGGGTGCTCCGGTTTCCTCCCACAGTCCAAAGATGTGCAGGTTAGGTGGATTGGCCATGATAAATTGCCCTTAGTGTCCAAAATTGCCCTTAGCGTTGGGTGGGGTTACTGGGTTATGGGGATAGGGTGGAGGCATTGACTTTGGGTAGGGTGCTCTTTCCAGGAGCCGGTTCAGACTCGATGGGCCGAATGGCCTCCTTCTGCACTGTAAATTCCATGAAATTCTATGACTTCCTGCCCTATGAAATGGAGATATGAAGACAGGCCTGCTTAGTGAGTGATCTATAAACGTGACTCTGAGGTATAAGGTGAAAGCAGAATGCTTCCCAGCAGAGCCAGTGGAAAAACGTTCCCATCAACACCTGCCTCTCCCCCACCCCTGTGGACACCGCAGTGAACAGAAGAAACATATTCCATTTTGTTTTCATAAACTCTGGGGTAAACCTATTTGTCCAGCATTCCCAGTGGGAGTGCTGTTGCTCTGTTTTGCCTGAACTCCTTTCCAGCCCAGCTTCCTCTTGGGAGTGTGGGATTGGTGAGTTCATGTCCAAGTGTTTTCCTTCAGCTACTTCATTAGGAGTTAGTTTTATGTAGGGGCTCACTCTATCAGTGTATTATTCACTTTTTGCTAATGTTCGGATTGAGTAATTATCCTAGTAATATTCCGAATCAGCAGAATTAGTCACAGCTCATGTAAATCACCAGCAGCTGTTTGACCTTTGAAAGAGAGAGTATTTGATATTTCATTTGGAGTTCTGATGTGCCTTTGATAGTAGCAGTTTAAACATGGCACCATCAAAAATCTTTTGAACTGACATGGTCAAATTAAAAGGGAAAGGACAGACATTAGGAAATACATTCTTTCAATGTTAGTGTTAAGAAAGCTGTGATATATTCAATGTCTCTGGTTGATGTGATGTGTCAAGAGCATTAGCATAGTGGGTGGTGGGCAGTGGTTAATCTGCTTCTCATCTTTTGCTTCCAGCTCTTGCCGCTGTCTAGCAGTACAAGTATTGGGAAACAGAGAGCTTGAGTATAGAGGCCTCTCTCTGCTAGTACATAGCCTCTCCAATAGCAAGCCGTATATAGTCCTCCCCCAGGCCCAGGCTAAACGACCGGAAACTCGGAGGAGGCCTGGCCCCTGGTCAATGTGGCATGCATGACCACTAACATGTGGCATGCCCTGTTGGCCAAGGGTCAAACTCCCAGTTCTGGGTCAATAGCCCCACTGCCATGTGACTGTTCGGGAGAGAAGACGGCTCAGGGAGTAAACTCTTACAGATAATCTGAAATGCAGTTCCACAAGTGGGCAGCATGGTAGCACAAGTGGTTAGCACTGTGGCTTCACAGCGCCAGGGTCCCAGGTTCGATTCCCCGCTGGGTCACTGTCTGTGCGGAGTCGGCATCTCTTCCCGTGTCTGCTTGGATTTCCTCTGGGTGATCCGATTTCCTCCCACAGTCCAAAGACGTGCAGGATAAGTGGAATGGCCATGCTAAAATTGCCCTTAGTGTCCAAAAAGGTTAGGAGGGGTTATTGGGTTACGGGGATAGGGTGGAAGTGGGGGCTTAAGTGGGTTGGTGCAGACTCGATGGACCGAATGGCCCCCTTCTGCACTGTATGTTCTATGTTCTCAGTGGTGATCAGTCATCTGCCTGGCAGCTTTCTGGCAAAATCTTACCAATTTCTTACCAAAACAATATTAGTTTTATCGATTCCTTTGGGAAATACCAACGATATACAGAGGCAGGTCCTGATGCTTGGGCAACTCAGGGTTTCCATACTATTTACCCAGGCTGCACCCTGGAATGATCACTCCAGCTTTGTGGTTTATGTTGGCACAGCACGGGAAGCAACAGTTACCGTTTATGATCTCTCACTCAATTGGCATAGAGCATGAGCAGCAGGGCTTACTTCCAAGGGTGGGAGAGATCATTGCAACCCATTGGGTAGCCACCGCCTGCCTCAAGCTGCGCAGCTCCCAGTCATTTAGGTGACTTCCCACCACAGTCTGCTTGATTCATTGGATGCTCGGAGCTTAGAGTCAATTATTGATAGGCAGGTTGTAAATCAATGCACCAGTTCGGACAAACTTAACAAAGAAGACACCAGTCTTTCGCTTTGCAAGCTGCAAAGAAAGGATCATGCACCCTGCCCTTACTGACAATGTTTTGTTGGTTGATGATGCACCCAAGACAGCTGTGATTGATAAAGAATTTACAAGGTTCAAAGTGGACATGCTGCTGTTGTGGTAAAAGATTGAAACCATTCAAGTCTGCAAATTGCAGTAACTGAGACGTTTATTCACAAGCATGCTTGGGAGACACAACCTGCTCCCACAGGGTGTCTGCCTGATACAAAGTCCACAGAACATATTTATATCTTTTGGCTATCACACTTACACTATGAAATCCAGAATTATACAGGCTGCAATTGTCTCCTTTATCTAAACTGATGGCTTAACTGAATTGTTTACCAATCCTGTGAAGGTCATTAAGTTTGTGATTGTTATTTCCCTACGCCATCATCCTGGAAGGGCCCTAAAAACCTTTTTATAAAGCTGTAAATGCTCTTAACTACAGTTTTCTACTTGAAAGCTATTAATGTTTATTGTTGAATTATTTTAATTCCCCCACTTCAGCTGTGCTGCAATAAACCAGACTTGCTCAAAGTTGATTCCTTAAAGAGAGCCACTACATGTTCTTCTGGCAGGGAAAAGATTACATAGAATTTACAGTGCAGAAGGAGGCCATTCAGCCCATCGAGTCTGCACCAGTTCTTGGAAAGAGCACCCTACCCAAGGTCCACACCTCCATCCTATCCCCACAACCCAGTAACCCCACCCAACACTAAGGGCAATTTTGGACACTAGGGGCAATTTATCATGGCCAATCCACCTATCCTGCAGTCTTTGGACTGTGGGAGGAAACCGGAGCACCCGGAGGAAATCCACGCACACACGGGGAGAATGTGCAGACTCCACACAGACAGTGACCCAGCAGGGAATCGACCCTGGGACCCTGTCGCTGTGAAACCACAGTGCTATCCACTTGTGCTACCGTTCTGCCCTGAACTTCAGTCGATAGCTCCACCTGCACCCCGTCCCATGGATTAGCCCAGGGGCCATCAGGCATCCAGAAGGAGTAGGAGGTGATGGGGCCCATGCTGGTGACAAGCGCTCCCAGGACACACAGGGCCTCATGTGGTGCTTCCTTTGCACCCCCTCCTCCTCGGCCTGTTGGGCGGCTGGCTCTCCATCCTGGGAGCTTCCTCCTGTTCCTCTGAGACAGGGTCCACTGCTGCAGCTTCCTCCTCTTCCTCGAGCAGCGCCAACTCGTACAGCCGCATTGCGTCCCCCAGGGGTGTGGCAACCTGCAGGAAGGTCACCATTGCTGGTTGAATTCCAATATCCATTGTGTGCAGGGTCTGAAAGGACGACAAGTTAGCATAATGCGTACCCACGTGCCCAACCAGGTCTAATGGCCTACACGGTGACCCCAGTTGACACTGCCGACTCCGCCCCAGCATGTCACCTCACTCCCCCATCCCTGCACCCATAGGCCTTGATAGCGGTAAGCTCCACACAATCCCCCCCCCCCCCCACACCCATAGGGGCTATTTGGGCATTGCCCTTGGATGGACCGCGTGATGCCCTGCTGGCAGGTGGCAGCCGGTTGGGAGGGTATGGTAGTGGGTAGTGTCATGGGAATGTCACTTTAAGAAATGTTTGTCTTCTCAAGTGGCTGCAGTGATGCAGTCTGTAGGTGGAGCGTGTGGGTGGCTCTGCTTTTTATTTTCGTTTTGAGCTAGAAGCTGTTTTTGGCCCTGAGTTTTAGTTTTGTTTTCAGTTGGAGAGCTGCATTCAAACCAAGGATGTGTATTTTGGTCTCTCTCTCTGCTAAAGAATGTCTCCAGACCACTTGATGATTTCAAAGTAAGGAATTTCTGTAAGGAATGCAAACCTACTGTCTTTGTTAAAAAGGGTTTTTGACTTATGGATGTTGTTAGGAAAGTTATTAAGGATTATCTATAGAGTATTGTATCTGTGGGGGTTATCAGTGTTGGTAGTTGATAAGATGTTTACTGTCCGTTTATAAATGTTATCTGGATTCATAGAATAAACATTGTTTTTGTTTAAAAAATACTTTCAGCGGGATTCTCCGACCCAATTCCCTAGAGGACGGCGCAAATCCCACCCCGCTGCCCCAGCGTCGGCTGCCGTATTATCCGGTGCCAGTTTTCGGGCGGGGTGGGGTTCACGCCACGCCAGTCGGGGGGCGTCGGCAGCGGCACCCCCGGCAATTCTCCGGGCCCCGATGGGCCGAGCGGTTATCTGTTTTTGGCCAGTCCCGCCGGCGTGGGTTATGCATGGTCCCATATGGTGGGATCTGGCAGGTAAGTCGTCTAGAACGGTCCTCGGGGGGGGGGGGGGGGCGCGCGGGGAGATCTGACCCCCGGGGGGGGGGGGCACGGTGGCCTGGCACGCAATCGTGGCCCACCGATCTGCGGGCAGCCCTGTGCCGTGGGGGCGTTCCTTCCTTCCGCGCCGGCCATAGCAACCCTACAGGGACCGGCGTGGAGTAGACAACCCCCTGCGTATGTGCCAGAATACGGTGGCCGGTCCGCGCATGCGTGAGATCACGCCGGCCCTTAGGCACGTGTGCGAACTTGCGCAGTCCCTTCGGCGCCGGCTGGCGTGGCACCAACCCCTCCAGCCTCCATCTACCACCTACTCCGCACTTTCGGGGGCTGTTGATGCCGGAGTGGTTCGCGCCGGTTTTCCCCCGGGGTGGGGACTTAGTCCTGCGAAAGGAGAATCCCGCCCCACAGATCTCTGTTGCATCAGTGGGCCCTTGTGCTCCCCATAACCAAAACCTATTAAAAATTGTGGGTCAGCTGAACTCCATGATATAATTTGGTGTTCTATAAACCCTGGCCCATAGTAGTAGGGTGCGTGGGTGGTGGGGTGGGTGAGTGGGTGCGGGGTGGTGGGGTAGAAGTTGGGGGCTGGGTGGTGGGGTGGGTGAGTGGGTGCGGGGTGGTGGGGTAGAGGTTGGGGGCTGGGTGCGGGGGTGGGTGTGTGGGGACTGGGTATGAGGGTCAGAGCACCCATATGGCCGGTTGCATTCTGCAGAATCAGGTGCCAAGGTGGGTGGTCAGTGGGGTTCACTGCAAGGTGGCTCTCTTGCAGGCCACGGCTGTAGGGTCCATGCCTGGACACCGCCCCAGTCCCGTGAAGGTCACCCCGGTCACAGAGTCCGTTCCCCTGTCACCCTCCCTACCTCCCGGCGCTGGCAGTGCCCTCCCCACCCCAGCCTGCCCGACCAGCGTCTGGCCCAGCAGCCCATAGTCGTGCCACTCTGTGTCCCACCTCCTCTCTCTCCCATCTCTGCTCCATCGAGAACTCAGCCCATCGGAGGCGGAGAATCACGGAGACTCCGGAGAATACCGGGTCTGGCCCGCTAATAATATGCAAACGCTGTTTACTGTATGTGCATTTCAGAACGCATTGATGCCACTGTCGAGGTGAATCAGAATTGCGATTTGACGTCAAGTTGGCGCCTGCCGCGATTTCAGCGTCATAACTGATTCTCCGCCCAATCGCGTTTCCAGATTTCAACGTCAGCCAACGGAGAATCCCACCCCAGATATTTATGGAGGAGTGGGGTGTGCATTTTGTCCACTTGAATGAATGCAGGACCTGTGTGGTGTTGGCGTGGGTGGCATGAATGGCCGGCACCACCTCCTGGTCCTGCACACAGTTGGACGCCTCCACCTGGATGCTCCCCGACAACTCCTCATGAAGTTCCTGGCTCTGCGGCTGCATCTCCACAATCGATGGAACTGTCCAACACAATCCAGAAGCCCGAAAACAATCTGGACTGCAGCTTGTACGTGGGGTCAGCCTACCCTCCAACTGTCTGCTCCCATAGGCTGACAAGTGCCAAATTACATTTGCGCCACACAAGTGCCAGGCAATGACCATCTCCTACAAGAGAGGATCTAACCATCACCCCTTGACATTCAATGGCATTACCATTGTTGAATCCCCCACAGTCAACATCCTTTGGGTTACTATTGATCAGAAACTGAACTGGACTTGCCACATTAATACTGTGGCTACCAGGGCAGGTCAAAGGCCAGGAGTCCTACGGCGAGTGACTCACCTCCTGAGCCCCCAAAGCCTGTCCACCATCGACAAGGCACAAGTTAGGAGTGAATTAAATACTCTCCACTTGCCTGGATGAGTGCAGCTCCAACAACACACGAAACTCGACACCATCCAGGACAAAGCAGCTCATTTGATTGCTCCTCCTTCCACAAACATTCAAACGCTCCACCACCTGTGAACAGTGGCAGCGTGTGTACCATCTACAACAAACTGCAGTAACTCACCAAGGTTCCTTAGACAGCACCTTCCAAACCCACGACCACTATCTCTTTTTTTTTAAATAATATTTTATTGAGGTATTTGAAAATTTTTATAACAGTAACATAAACACTGACATCAACATGGTAAAATCAAAACATTCCCCCCCCCACCCCCAGCCCAATCTTCACACACCTCAACCATACAACAACAATCTGCCCCCCCCCCCCCCCCCCCCCCCCCCCACCCCCCCTTGGAATACTGCACCTGCTGACATTTTAACTTTCCCCGAGAAAGTCGACGAACGGCTGCCACCTCCGGGTGAACCCGAACATTGACCCTCTTAATGCAAACTTTATTTTCTCGAGACTGAGAAACCCAGCCATGTCACTAACCCAGGTCTCTACACTCAGGGGCTTCGAGTCCCTCCACATTAACAAGATCCATCTCTGGGCTAACAGGGAGGCAAAGGCCAGGACGTCGGCCTCTTTCGCCCCCTGAACTCCCGGATCTTTCAACACTCCAAAGATCGCTACCTCCGGACTCGGCAACACCTGTGTTTTTAGCATCGCGGACATTGCCTTAGCAAAACCCTGCCAAAACCATCTAAGCTTCGGGCATGCCCAAAACATGTGGCCATGATTTACTGGGCTTCCTCGCACATCTATCCTCCACCCCGAAGAATTTACTCATCTGGGCCACTGTCATGTGTGCCCGGTGGACTACCTTAAATTGTATCAGGCTAGGCCTGGCACATGATGAGGATGTATTAACCCTGCTTAGGGCATCTGCCCATAGACCCGCCTCTATCTCTCCTCTTAGCTCGTCCTCCCACTTGCCCTTAAGCTCCTCCACTGGAGTTTCCTCCGCCTCCGAAAGCTCCTGCTAAATATCCGATCCCTTCCCGTCTCCCACCCAGGTACTGGAAACTACTCTTCCACAACCACTATCCCGAAGGACAAGAGCAGCAGATACTTGGGAACCCCACCACCTGGAGGTTCCCTTTGAAGTCACTCACCACTCTGACTAGGAAATATATCGCCGTTCATTCCTGCCGCTGGGACAAAATCCTGGAATCCCCTCCCTAACAGCACAGTGGGTGTACCTACACCTCAAGAACTGCAGCGGTTCAAGAAGGCAACTCAGCACCACCTTCTGAAGGGTAACTAGGGATGGGCAATAAATGCTGGCCTAACCAGTGACGTCCACATCCCATAAATGAGTTTAAAAAAAGACATCTGTGACGGGACATCCGTGCCATCCTCGGACTCGAGCTCTGGGTTTCCCGGGTATATGGCTCCCTCCCTGTCGGCATCCTCATTGCTGTTTGGTACCCAGGGCTCTAGCTCTGGCTGTGGCTGGGAGCAGGGGACACCAGAAGGAGCCGGCCTATCACCTTGACATCCTCCAAGACACAAGACAGGATGCATGATCAGACTGTGAGCTGGGGTGGGGGGGGGGGGGGGGGGGGGGCGCGGGGGGCGCGCGGGGGAGATGTGGAGAGTAGTGTGGAGTTGAGGATGGCATGTGTGTGAGGATGGTGGGAGGGCGGTGTGAGGGTGGTGTGGGGGTGAGGATGGTGTGGGTGTGACGGTGGTGTTTGGGGGAGAGGGGAGTGACACATGAGTCATGGGGAACCGCAACTCAGCGGAGCCTCACTTCCTCACCGGAGGTCGATCTCCCCTCTGGCGACTGACCTGTCGTCGGGCTCGCCGACCACATCCTCGACCCATTGGTCTCGCGTGGTGAGGAGCCGTATGACTGGTGGTCCCCCTCCTGTCTTCTCCTGCTCCCTGTGATTATGGCCTTCTCCTTGGGTGCGGGGGAAACAGAAAACACACAAGTTAGATAGTCCGACGCATGCAGCCCTGGGGGTGGGTAGCTGGTGGCTTCAGTGGCCAGGACAGCCGGCCATGGCTGCCAGTATGGGCTGCTGGCATGTGGTGCAGCGTGGGGGTTTGGCCGCCCTCTGTGTATGGGGGGGGTTATGGGTGTGTGGGATGGAGGTTACTGCCAGGGGTACAGTGCTGCCTACTCACCCTGGCCACCCTGAGGAGGTTGTGCAGTTTTTCCCGCACTGCTGGCTGGTCCGGACAATGTTGCTCGTGGTGCTGACCACCTCTGCCACCTGGACCCAGGCACGGCAAACGACGGAAGCTGGCAGTGACCTTCCCTGGCTGGAGTACAAGGTGGCCTGCCTCTCCATCATGGCATCCAGGAGGGTCACAAGCTTGGTATCGGTGAATCATGGGGCCGCTCTCCTGGCTGCCATCTTGTTTGCTGGGATGGTGTGTGTGGGGAGTGAATTGTTTACTTGCGGCTGCAGCTCGTCAGCCTCCTGAGTGTCAATAGCGATTCAGGTGAATCCGCCACCATTTCACGTTGGAATTGATTGTGTTACATGTGGCTCTGGTGCTAGCCCCTCAATGGTCGCTGAAATTGTCCAGGGGTGTGGTGCCAGTTTTGCTGTATTAGAAGTCCACGAATCCTGCCCCGGCATAGTCTGAGGAATGGAGAATTCCGTCGCTGGTTTCTCAGTTCCATTCAGCCTCACTTAATCTCATCTATAGCTTCCTTTCGATGGCTTTAACAAAGACACTTCATACGTGAGAATGATGACTGAATAACATGCATGCGGCCGTTGCATCTTAGGTAGACAATAGGTGACCTAATGAGAATTGGCCATTAAATTCAGTGATTGTTCTGATGCTGTTGCACTTAAAGCTGGAGACTGGATGTAACAAGTATTTGTTGCGATCAACGTTAGAGATTTTTCTCCCGCGTCTTTGTGATGGTGTTTATTTTATAACAGTGATTTTTTGAGAAAAGCACTATTCATCGTCTAGCACCATCAACTTTCATGCCTCCCTGCAACAAGTTTTAATCTCTGCCTTTAAGGCTGAAGATCGTTCCTTTCTTAGTTCCCATTCTCCTCATGCATGATGCTGAATGATTAATGTCAGTCTCACTTGGTGACAGTCGAAATGTCTGCTAGAGGGGACTGAGTGCGTGATGTCAAAGGTGTGTGCTCATCCTGATGCAGCTGTCCACTTATCTGTGGAATCTTACTTTGCTCCTGAATGGCTGCCTCGCGATGCTTTACGGAACCCTTCTTTGTGCAGTTTGATATGGAATTTATTGCACGACTTTGCAATCTTTGACCCATTTGATAGAAAGCAATGGCCTTTGTGAGTTGGATTGTGTCGAGAATTGTAATGCGATGGAAGCGATGCTTTGGCACATATTCTGATCCCTCAGCAGGATGTATGAAGGGACGAAGTTGTCATTGACTGCTGTGTCAATACTGACTGGACCACATTTCTCCCAAATGCCAAGGCAATGCAGGACCGTGGCTGCCATAGTCGGGGGCAGGACGAATGGAGGGCAGGGGGGACCGGAGAATTTTTAGGCGGGCGATCTGGGTTGGGCGCGCGACCGATCGAGGGCACTATTTCCGCTGTCCAGGTCCGTAGTTTGAGTCCACTAGGGAGCACGGCATGGCCACTGTCATGCACATGCACGGCCTCTGACCTGGAAGTGTGGGGCCCGTATCGGCAGCTGGAGCTGCGAGCGCCACGACATCTGCCAGCTAGCCCCCTGTAAGGCTGTGAATCTGTGGCCTATTGACGGCAGGTCTTCTGGCATAAAAGGCCATAGTTTTCACAACGGTGTGGGGACATAGTCCCTGAAACGGAGAAAGCAGCCCCATATCTCTGTAATCTCCACAAACCCCACAACCATCCAAAATATCAGCGCCCCTCTAATTCTGGTCTCTTGTACATGTCCAATTATAATTGCTCCAGCAGTAGTTGCCATGCCTTCAGCTGCCTAGATCTCCAGCACTGGAATACCCTCCCTTACAGCTCTCCACCTCTCTACTGCGTTTTCCTCTCCACAAAACCCACTCCATAAAACCTATTTCTTTGACCAAGCTTTTGGTCATCTGACCTAATATCTCCTTCTCGGCTATGTGTGATACTTTGTTCAATCATGCTCCAGTGAAGTGTCTTGGGATGTTTCCTTATTTATATTAGAGCTTTACAGTTAAAATCAATCTCGTTCTCAGGGGATTAAAATGATCAATTCTTTCCCTGATCAACTTCGTTCTTCACATTGGTATTGGGAGGTTTTGGATCATTCTGCCTCCGAAAAGCAACTCGCCACAAGCAATGTGGCCGATAGAAGTCTGGCGACCCCGCTCCCGGGATCTACCCGGCTTGCAATACCTCACGAGATCTAATCCAAGTTTGCAAGACGTTATGATGTAAATCCCTGCCCATTGTGGACGGGAACATTTTTTAGCAAATCTGCATTTTAAAGTGAGACAGCTATTCTCACTTTAATGTGCAGATTCTCTAGTTACCTGAGGCGTGGGACCAATCTCCTTTGCCTCAGGGATTTAGGCGAGAACCGTTCAGTACTGATCTCCAGAAACAGGGACCAGATGGAATGGAAATTGTGGGGGTCGCCCAGAGGTCCCCAGGTGAATGTCCTCTGGATAGGGTGGTACCCTGGTATTGCTGGTGCCACATGGCACTGCCAAGGTGCCCAGGTGGCACTGCTAGCTGGTATGGGCACTGCTAGGATGCCAAGATGGCATTTTTGTGTGTGCTGGTGATCAAGCAGGGGTGCCCTGCACGGGGGGTGTTGGGTGGTTGCGGGCGTGGGGGCGGGGGCCTCAGAGATAGGGATGCCATTCATCCCGATCTCCCGCTATACTGATGAGTTCTAGCGAGCGTAGCTCCTCAGTAGAAAACAGGACTATGCGTAGCCTCGCCCATGCATTGTCTGTTGATGACCCTTACCTAACACGATTGACGTTTTATAGCCATGTGTTTCTGAGTGTCTCTAAATGAAGGCTTCTGCTTTTGTAAGAAAGGTAGTACATAATAAGACAGCGAGATCAACCACTTAAAGGTCTGACCAGTTCATCTTCTCTGATCCCAAGTCAAGGAGATGGAGAAGCTTAGGATGATGCTTTCAGAGTTTGGAAGTCATTCTGTTTCCTGAAACTAGCCAACAAAGACCTATGGTGTTGAATTGCCTTCTTTGTTAGTGAACTGTGTATTAGGAAACGTTCAGTAATGATCTTACTAAGCATGTGACTCAGTAGGGCAACAGATGCAATATATTAAATCAATTATGTCTTCTGATTCATTACCACTGTTTCATCATGCCCATTTATTCATGAATTGTCGTGAGAATATATTCTGAATATTTTAACAAAGTTCAATTCAGCCTATATTGTGTTTGTTACAATTGTATGTCTGTCTTGTCCATGGGACAGAATTCTTAAGAAATTTTGTTAAGTAGTAGAATATATAATTTAAAATCCACACCAAAGAAGCAGACATTTATTCAAAGACTACAAATGCTCAACCTGCCTTTCCTGAAGATTAATTTAACCACCGTGGATCTTTACAAATTAAGGGAGCCAGCACAAAGGGGATGTAAGCCGACTTATTTCATAGAATTTACAGTTCAGAAGGAGGCCATTCAGCCCATCAGGTCTGCACTGGCTCTTAGAAAGAGCACCCTACACAAGCCCACACCCCCACCCAATCGCCGTAACTCAGTAACGTCACCCAACCCAACCTTTTTGGACACTAAGGGCAATTTAGCTTGGCCAATCCTCCTAACCTGTACATCTTTGGACTGTGGGAGGAAACCGGAGCACCTGGAGGAAACCTACACAGACACGTAGAGAAAATGCAAACTCCGCACAGTGACCCAAGCCGGGAATCAAGCCTGGGACCCTGGAGCTGTGGAGCAACTGTGCTAACCAATGTGCTCCCGTGTCCCCCTTACTTGTGACAATAATAAAGATTATTACTTCCTCCTATAAGCCAGTCCACTTAGTAATCATAAAACAATATACTCACAAATAAAATAAATTTATTCAAAGCATAATATCTTAAAGAAAGTTAACTACATACAATTAGAAAATTTTCTGTTGCAATTCAAGAGCCGAATCCTCCTGTGTCAAGTCAAACTTTCTGTTACAATGTGCATTGGCATTATGTTGCGTTTCTTACAAGTTCCTTATCAAAATGTCCTTTTGTTCCTAGGCCTTTTTCACATGCAATTTTATTGGGCTACAGAACGCATAATACATTAACATGGGTAAAGCTGACTCAACATTCAATCATCTTGTTATGAACTTCCCAACTTGCTAAACTAAGCAAGTTACTTTCTTCCTCATTTTGCTAGGTTTCCAGATAATTATTCCATTAACTTTTAATGAGATTGGTGGCAAGTATTACCACATATGGATTATTTCATGCTTCAGGAAATGCAGGTGGAATTTGCCTTTCCAGCATGTTGATTAGGCAGAGAATTAAATCTTCTGTCTGTATCAGTGTGCTGTTTCTTTATTCTACTGAAGTCAGCCCTCCTGACACATCATTTACTGCCTCACTGAATTTTTCAGAAAGCCAATAAAAGTAAGATAACTTGTAATTTGAAGGGAATGTTCTCCAAGTAGATAATTTCAATGTGAAATATTTGCCTTTATTGGTATTGCGTATTTTAAAAATCTTATTCGGCATTTCACATTCTGTGCTGTAATCATTCTGTGATTCTATGCATTTCGTCATCTCACGATAGCTTCAGATTACTCTAAGTTTCAGGTTGAAGGGATACATGTGTGAGCACCATGTCTGCTACGCATGTTCACAGTGAACAGCTGTGTTGATTCAGCAAGGATCAGCATTCTCACTGTTTTTAGATAATGACTGACCTCTGGTATGGGGTTGGATTGCATTTATTGTCACGTATACTGAGGTACAGTGAAAATAATTTTTCTGTGAGCAGCTCAAAAAGATCATTTAGTACATGAAAATAAAATAAAAAGAAAATATGTAATAGGGCAACACAAGGTACACAAAGTAAATACAGTTAGGTGGATTGGCCATGCTAAATTGCCCGTAGTGTCCTAAAAAGTAAGGTTGGGGGGGGGGGGGGGGGGGGTTGTTGGGTTACGGGTATAGGGTGGATACGTGGGTTTGAGTAGGGTGATCATTGCTCGGCACAACATCGAGGGCCGAAGGGCCTGTTCTGTGCTGTACTGTTCTATGTTCTATAAACACTGGCATTGGGTGAAGCATACAGGAGTGTAGTATCAATCAGGTCAGTCCATAAGAGGGTCATTTAGAAGTCTAGTAACACTAGGGAATAAGCTGTTTTTGAGTCTGTTCGTGCGTGTTCTCAGACTTTTGTATCTCTTGCCCGATGGAAGAAGTTGGAAGAGTGAGTAAGCCGGGTGGGAGGGGTCTTTGATTATGCTGCCCGCTTTCCACAGGCAGCAGGAGATGTAGATGGAGTCAATGGATGGGAGGCAGGTTTGTGTGATGGACTGGGCGGTGTTCACAACTCTCTGAAGTTTCTTGCTGTCTTGGGCTGAGCAGTTGCCATACCAGGCTGTGATGCAGCCAGATAGGATGCTTTCTACGGTGCATCTGTAAAAGCTGCGAAGAGTCAATGTGGACACGCCAAATTTCCTTAGTTTCCTGAGAAAGTATAGGCGCTGTTGTGCTTTCTTGGTGGTAGCATCGAAGTGGGTGGACCAGGACAGATTTTTGGTGATGTGCACCCCTAGGAATTTGAAGCTGTTAACCATTTCCACCTCGGCTCCATTGATGCAGACAGGGGTGTGTACAGTACTTTGCTTTCTGAAGTCAATGACCAGTTCTTTAGTTTTGCTGGCATTGAAATGAAATGAAATGAAAATCGCTTATTGTCACAAGTAGGCTTCAAATGAATTTACTGTGAAAAGCCCATTGAGGGATAGATTGTTGTTGCTGTACCATTCCACTAGGTTCTCTATCTCCCTCCTGTATTCTGACTCATTGTTATTCAAGATCCAGCCCACTATGGTCATGTCATCAGCAAACTTGTAGATGGAATTGGAACCAAATGTTGTCACACAGATGGTTTGATGGTATATCAAATTATATGATTTCAGGTTTATACATTGGTGGCTGTGCCAATCACAGCTATGCTATAATGGACAGAAACATGAAAAGAAATGAAAATCGCTTATTGTCACAAGTAGGCTTCAAATGAAGTTACTGTGAAAAGCCCCTAGTCGCCACATTCCGGCACCTGTTCGGGGAGGCTGTTACGGGAATTGAACCATGCTGCTGGCCTGCCTTGGTCTGCTTTCAAAGCCAGCGATTTAGCCCTGTGCTAAACAGCCCCTAAACATTCCGAGCCAATGGTTGTTTACTGCTTATCTCTTCAGAAGCTCTGTATTTTTACCTGCTTGGGAGGCTCAGACTGAGTACAGAATCTGACCAAAAAATGGCAAAATGTCAGTCCCTGTGAGAAAAACCGAGTCAATCTGTCGGTCGGATTTTGCATGGAATCTTGAACCCCTTAGAAAAAAAAGTGAGTGGGTGTAGTTAAACGGCTTCACTCCGGCTGAGGCGAGGACTCTTAGAGCTGGGAACCAGTTTCAAACAGATCGGGGTGCAGTCTTTAAAGGACGCCGTACCTACCTGCAGCCGAATGGCACCTGTTGTGTTCATGGTGTTGCTAAATTCAGGATGGTGGGCATAGTGTTCACAAAGACCACAAAATAGCTTGAACTTGAACAAAGCTCTAAATTTAATAACACTACTAATTTGGATTCGACACGTACTCCGAACGAATACACAGTTAATTATTACCATATAAACCGCACTCATCTTAAACTAATCTTTAAACTGATATAAACTATAATCTGCTCTTACTCACACTATCTGTTTCTAACTAACTCCTGCACACTCTCTCCCCAAGGCTTAGCATCAATGCCTTATATACTTGTAACTGTAGCTCTCTGTAGTGGCTATTCTAGAATATTTCATTAACCCTTGCAGTTCTTACATTTATGAATGCCACATCCCCCTTTCTTTGTAAAAGGAAATTATTATAACTTTGGTTGTGATATTTTTCTTTGAACATACATTAGCTATTATTGATCACAAACTTGTCATCAGTTTATACATTCATTTGCAAATTACCATTACATCACTTTATTGCTGAAAATGATTAATGATTACTGTTATCACAAATTTAATCTATCTGGAGGTGTTTTCTTTCTTGTTGACCTTCTTAACGGTGTCTTCAAGGTATTTAATTGCTCTTCCATATCTTCTTGCTGTATTGGTGTGAAGTAAGAATTGGGAAAATCAATGTTCTTGAAGATGTTATCTGGATCAATAACATTCTAAGGTTGAAACTTAACATGATGTTTGATGCACAACAGTGCTCTTCTGTTTCATCTGAACTGAGACCCTTGCGTCTAAACTAAATGCGATCTTGGTGAGAAATATTAGGGGGCTCACGGTGGACGGGACCCATGTGGTGGTGGACCCGCTGGAGGCCATTGCTGAGAAGCTGATCATGTTGAATGACCCGCCCTACCCCCGACGGAGTTCCTCCTCCCCACCTTCATCTGTTCGGGAAGGTTAAGTCTGGTTCCAATCCCGATTCTGCTCCAATGTCTGATTCTCCGTCCCATCGGGGAATGCATTCTGCGCATCCTGGGAGAATCCCGCCTATTATGTTCTGAATTTTGCATGCATGAGTTGGTTGAGTACAGGCTACTCTGCCTACTGACAACAGACGTTTGCTACCATCTGCCAGTTGTTGAGTTTTATAGCTTACGTACCTGGCATCATACCGGCATCGAAATTCGTTTACTACATTGTTCATTTGCGTGATATGCAGAAAGTCTTTTGGTTTGTTGGCAGCATCCTATTAGTGGAAAATACCACTAATATTTCGACTGCATAGCAGCAGTGTAAATGGCTAGTTTCACCCGTTGCTCAAATGTTTGAGATCCTTACCTTTCTGGGTAATTTGAAGTAGACTGGATACTTTTCAGGTCCAGAGGTGGCAGCTTCAGGCCCATTCATGAATATGCATAATACAGAGTTAGCAGTGATCTGATCAAAGTAGCAGGATAGCTTTGATGCAACCCTAATTCGGGTCAACCCTCATGATGAGCAAATGACTCGGGCCCTGTTTACGAGATTGACAGTAAGACCAATTTTATAGGGCTGGATTCTCCAATTCAGCAGTTATGTCCGCAGAAACCGTCTAGTCTTACGACCAGAACTCGGCGCCGCCCCTGCACCGATGCTTCGACCGGTGGGGGGGGGGGGGGGGGGGGGGGGGGGGGCGGCCAACCATGGCACGTAGGGCACCCGCTTTACTTGCTCATACGGACACAGAATGGACCATGGCACCAGCCGCGCACAGACCCTGTTTGCCAAAAACTTCCCCCCTGTAACCCCCTCGCCACCCCCGGACCATTCCCCACCAGCCCTCCAGCCCCCGCCGAAGCCCCCGCCTGCCAGCGGAACGACTCCCCCCCTGACTGTGGCTGTGCTGGACACAGTCCGCAGTCGCCACATGAGGTCCCCAAAAAGTGGGAGGACACGTGTCCCACGCCGTTGGGGTCTGGGGTCTCGTCCCATTGGGGCGGAGTATCGAGGGAGGGTCTCAGGCGATGTCCTGAGGCTGTCCCAATGGCGAGGGGCATACTCCTCGAGCTGTTTTTCAGGGGGCGGAGCATCTGAAAAATGGCACAGCCCGATTCCGGCGTAAAAATGGATTCTCTGGCCAATCGCCGAACACGTTTTTGGCATTGGTGATCGGAGAATCCAGCCGATAGTGTGTGGAACTGTGGAAATCCTAACATGTGGATTGACCAGTGAAGGTAGGCTTGCGGTGGACTGTAGTAGAGAATCCATTAGAGGAGTTCTCAACTCGCAAGTCAAGGAACAGAAGCTTGTCAGACTGCTCCATTGAAAGGTGAATTTGAGTGTGGGATGAAATGCAATAGGTGTACAAGGAAATTCTTACAGACAGCTGCAAATTTAAAGAGAACAAATGTGTAATCTACGTATCAGAAATGTTGCTGAGGAATGTGAGCGATTTCATCATATTGTATATATTTCCAAAGCGTAAAACTTTCCAAGAGAAAGTGAATGCATTCTTCTCTATTCAGCCACCATCCAAAGTATTTTTTAAAGTTCAGTTTACATTTATTTTATGGTTTTCATTCATCAATTCTGTATTCCTAACTTGTCTCTACTCACTTATTTTCAGTATTTAGGGTGGGATATTCTGGCTGTTTATACTGGCAGGGTTTACGGTTCTGCCAATGGCGATTTCCCAGTGGTGACGAGTGCGTCAATGGGAAACCCCATTGCCAACAGCGGGACCAGAGGATCCCGCCGCTGGTAACTCGCGAGTTGCCTCCACCACTGCAGAACGTGCCACGGAGGGGGAGGAACCTTCTCCCCTTACTTTCTGAGCGATTAAAATTGTGGCTGCCACAAGAGGCCAAATTAGAAGTTGTAGGGGATTACAGAGAGAGGAAAGGGACGAGGCCATGGAGGGATTTGAATACATGGATGGGATATTTTAAATTAAGGTATTGCTTAACTGGGAACTAATGTAGATCAATGAGCATAGTAGGGGAGATGGGTGAATGGGATTTGGTGTGAGTTAAGACATAGGCACCAGGGTTTCTGACCCCTGTGTTGTGATGTGGAGATCATGCGAGCTGCAATTCTCTGCTTGTCTGCTCTCTGCTATGGAGCGGCAGGTCTCTGAGGAGCAGACTGTTGCTGTTCCTGCTGCTGTTGATGCTGCTGATCTTCTTGGTCTTCATGGTCAAAAGTGAATCAGCAGAAGCAGCACCCATGCTGATCTGATAGATCACAGCTCCAAAGCAGAGTTCAGATGTACAATGCCTCAAAGTTGTGAAAGTGTCCTCTCAGCACAAGTACTGTGAACAAAGTCTTTTGCACATCAGGCAAGAAATCTGCAAGGCTTCAGTACTTATTGCCATCTTTCCCATTCGTGTCTTCAGCTCCTTCAACAGCTGCTGTGTTTTCACCTTACTTTCACTAGCGAAATACAGGAAGCACAGGAAACACATACAGTGGCAATTAAATTTCGCAATCCATATCAATTTCACTTAACTCAGCTATTAACATATTGAAATTGACAACTCGCCTCTCCCAAGGGCTGCAGTTAATTGCGGAGGTTAGCAGATTGGAGCCACCTTCCTGGCACTGTGGCAATTTCTGCACTTATGGCAGCCACCACTCCCCCCCACCCCAAACTCCACTCCCAAACCCGAATACTCCTCCTGCAAGTTGAAATTCACCTCTTAAAATATGACTGGATTTAGAGTTCAGATATTTGCTGAGACACGACGTTAACAATGCTGGAGGATAGAGGCCATTTTTTGAGTTAAGTAAGATTATCACAGAATTTTATAAAATGTTCTTCCTTTTGTATTGCTAGGTAACAGTGAGTATACAGATTGAAGTGAGTATGTTCATGTTCTGGGAAATTAGCTTACTAATGGTTTGTTTTGTACACCACAGAGAGTCCAAACCGAGTTTAGTAAAAAACAGGTTTGGTTTCTTGTAACTTAAATGTTTTAACAATATAGAATAGGTCTGTCCGTCGGTTCCATCCTTGGCCTATTTTATACAAAACTCAATATGATTAATTTCAGCTCCCCACCTCTTTAGCAGTGGAGCTATTATTCGGCGAGACTTGTGGGGATGGTGATTGCTCCCACCCCGTAGCTCCGATGTGGGTTATAACAGTTGGTATTTTGCTTTATTGTATAAACATTTATATGTGTTATAGATGCGATTGCTGAGTGATTGAAAATGCACACCAGAGGGACCATCAATAGCAGACTTTAAATTGTAACATAGATGTCAGTTTCAGTAAATTCCAGCTGACCAGTTGTCTGAAATGTATTCTAGGCTAAATATTCTAATTTGTTCTGAATCAGGAGAGAAGTTAAAAAACCATGTTTATTTACACAAAATTTGAATTTATTCAAGGCTTCTCTCTGCTATTTGCTAACTATTTTCCCTGCTGCATACATTCAGCAAGTGGAGATAAAGTAAAGTGTTACTACTTGGGCAGCACGATAGCATTGTGGATAGCACAATTGCTTCACAGCTCCAGGGTCCCAGGTTCGATTCCGGCTTGGGTCACTGTCTGTGCGGAGTCTGCACATCCTCCCCGTGTGTGTGTGGGTTTCCTCCGAGTGCTCCGGTTTCCTCCCACAGTCCAAAGATGAGCAGGTTAGGTGGATTGGCCATGATAAATTGCCCTTAGTGTCCAAAATTGCCCTTAGTGTTGGGTGGGGTTACTGGGTTATGGGGATAGGGTGGAGGTGTTGACCTTGTGTAGGGTGCTCTTTCCAAGAGCTGGTGTAGACTCAATGGGCTGAATGGCCTCCTTCTGCACTGTAAATTCTATGATAATCTACTCTCTTGTAATCTACACCCTTTCGTCACCCAAGGAGCAATAGTTGAAATGATTTTTGAAGCCACTAACTGGTTTGGGCTCTTTTGATGGCTTGGAGCAGGGGTGGGCAAACTACGGCCCGCGGGCCGCATGCGGCCCGCCAAAGGTATTTCTGCGGCCCACCAAGTCATTAAAAAAAAAAAAAAAAAAATTTTTTTAAAAAAAATTTTTTTTTTTTTTTTTTTTAAATTTTTTTTTAAAGGTTAATGGGTGGGGGGGCTGTTGGGTTACTTACTGGTATAGGGTGGATACGTTGACTTGAGTAGGGTGATCATTGCTTGGCACAACATCAAGGGCCGAAGGGCCTGTTCTGTGCTGTACTGTTCTATGTTCTATATGAGGCGCCCACAATCATAACCGGGTGAAGTAATTATTTTACTTAATATACTATGCGGCCCTTTGTGAATTGTGAATTTCTGAATGCGGCCCTTGCACGGAAAAGTTTGCCCACCCCTGGCTTGGAGTGTTGTCTGCAGCTTATTTATATTCAGTATTTATAATGCGAAGCCAAAATCGAGAATCAGTATGCTGTTGATGACTGGTCATTGTCCATATATAACTTATAAAGATCAATTGCTGTTTATTGATCAAGTTAATTTACTGCATTTCTTTAGCTATTGATTAAAGATGGGACATTAAATCAATGTCCTGGTTTAAAGAGGTTAGCTTTGTTTATGGTTGTTGCAATCCAGTTGTAAATGTAACATTAAAAGTCTGCAATAATCTATTTTATATTTAAAAAGACTACAATACAAAACCCCAGGGACAACTAAACACACATTAATGACTATTTCACAGCCCCTGGGCGGGATTCTCTGGTCACCGACGCCGAAATCACGTTCGGCGATCTGCCGGAGTATCAACATTTCCACCGAAATCGGGGGAGGTGTGGCTTCATGATGCTCCGCCCCCTCCAAAGTGGCGTACTCTGTGAGTACGTGCGCCCCATATCAACAGCCTCAGGGCGCTGCCTGAGGCCCTCCCCCCCCCGATGCACCGCCCCCGACCGGCCTAGTTCCCGATGCCGCCGGTCGCGTGTACTATCATTTGTTGGGAACTCGGCATGGCGACTGCAGACTCAGTCCAACGCCGCCACAGCCGGGGGAGGGCCGATCCACGGCCAGGCGGGACTTTGGCAGGAACTGGGACACTGTTTGGGTGTGGTCCGGGGTTGCGAATCAGCCAAAGAGGGGGGGCACTATTTTGCAGGTCAGGTCTGTGCGCAGCCAGCACCATATTGCACGGTGCGGCCGCTGCAGGCCACTGACCCGGCAATTCTCCGGGCCGTGTTGGCAGCTAGAGTCATGTGCTCTGCACTGGCTGCCTACTAGCCCCCCACCAAACAGAGGATCGGTGGCCTTTTACGCCGAATGTTCGGTCATAAAACGCCACGTTTCCACGCCAACGTCAGGACATAGCCTGATATTTTTATTCCTAAAAATTGCTTCCCTTCCTGTTAATGCAGCTCCATTTTTTACTACTCCATTATTTATGGGGTTAATGTCATGATTTCATACTTTGTGGGGTGTTAACTTTGCATATTGCTGCTCTCTGCTTATTGACAAGTTTAATTTACTGTCAGCAGTTAAATCAAAAGTAGGTGCAGCTTGCCGATAACTAAACAGTAACTGCCATCAAACTATTCTAACTGCCATTTGTACAAAATTTGATTGCGAGCAATACAATCGCTTGATGAACACAAACTCGTAAAGGGAAGATGAGATAAGTCTGTACCTATACTGCACAAATTTGAACCAATGAAAAATGAAATGAAAATGAAAATGAAAATCACTTATTGTCACGAGTAGGCTTCAATGAAGTTACTATGAGAATGTTTGAACTAACTCCTCGATAGCACTTTTGCCACTGGGCTATATGTTTGTGCCCTGTCTGTTCACTTGATCACATAATGTGAGGCTTACATTTCAATAAAGCAGGCATTGTCAAACTCGGGAGCGCGACCTGCGGGTGGGTCGTGGGCGGGTGTCGGGAGGGTTGCGGAGCTGTCCGTTGCGGCGCTCCCGATCACGCAAATCTGCGCTCAACAGTTGCAGCAGCCGCTGTTAATAACGCCGGCTGCAAGCGGCCTTCAAAATGGCCGCGAACATGTAAATAAAATGCGGCCACACTGCGCATGCGTGCCTGATCATCGGCGTACATGCGCGAAATGCGCAGTGCGGCCGCTTTTTAAAAAAACGGTTGCAGCTTTTTGTTTTACAAGTTCGGGACAGTTTTATTCATTTATTTTATTCATTTAATTTTTATTCATTTATTTTATTCATTTTATTTTATTTTTTTTACAAGTTTGAGGGGGTTTTATTTGATAAAATTTTACAGGGAAAAAATTCAGATCTTTGGACAGATGGAGACTCCATACTTTCCGACACCAGAAGGCTTCACCATCATCCAACAGGTTTTCCATTGGAGGAGCGTATACGAGGGCCAAAGGGACCCAAAACCATTTCCTCCATTTTTGTCAGCAGCAAACAAGGTAAGAGAAAATGGTGAGTTATGCAGGTCGGCGGCATGGGTCGCGAAGATCGGCCGGTATGGGTGGCGAAGGTCGGCCGGGTTGGGTCCCGAAGGTCGGCCGGCTGATAAAAATGGGTCCCCGCAAAAAACGTTTGAAGAACACTGCAATAAAGTACTGAGGAAATACTGCGCAATTGGAGGAATTGTCTTTTCAATGAGATATTAATTTAAAAAATCTGTTTTTTCAGGTAAATGTAAAAGATCCCATGGGCAGCAATGGAGTAATCTGGTCATTTAACTCATTGCTGTTGGTGGAACCATCGGTACAAACTGGCTGCTGCCTTTTCTCATCTTGCAGCAGGGACTGCATTTCAGTAATTAAATAATAACCTGCAAAGTGCTTTGGGACATTGTGAGGTTGTGCAAAGTGCTTTTTCTTTCTTCAGTTCCATAGAATTGGAAGGCAAGTCGATTCAGGCTTGTGGCTTTTGGGTAGCATTTAATGCTTCCACATAAGAGAGGCCTATGAGCCAATTAACAAATCTCTTAAATGCGGCATCAAACATTGCAAGGGGTGGGATGGGAATGCTAAATAGCATAGTCTGGAAGTTTTAAACTCTTTATGTCCTTTCCTTGAAGGATTGGTTCCATTGAAGAGTTTCACATGTGAAACATAGCTCAAAGATGATTGATGTTGGCCAAATAAAACTGATTGATTGGTTCAATGATGATAGCCTGAATGGAAAAGGGAGAGAAATCATGACAACTTTGAGTAATTGATTTTTAAAATGCCAGACATTGTGCAATAAACTATTATAATGAGGTCTTGCATATACAGTTTATTGAAATTGCATATTAAAGAAAACAATTGGGTGTTCAGGTCCATTGTACCCTGAAGGTGGCTGTGCAGGTCAATAGAGTGGTCAAGAAGTCATACGGCATGTTTTCCTTCATTGGACGGGGTATTGAGTACAAGAGTTGGCAGGTCATATTACAGTTGTATAAGACTTTGGTTCAGCCACATTTGGAATACTGCGTACAGTTCTGGTCGCCACATTACCAAAAGGATGTGGATGCTTTGGAGAAGGTGCAGAGGAGGTTCACCAGGATGTTGCCTGGTATGGAGGGTGCTAGCTATGAAGAGAGGTTGAGTAGATTAGGATTATTTTCATTAGAAAGACAGAGGTTGAGGGGGGACCTCATTGAGGTCTACAAAATCATGAGAGGTATAGACAGGGTGGATAGCAAGATGCTTTTTCCCAGAGTGGGGGACTCAATTACTAGGGGTCACGAGTTCAAGTGAGAGAGGAAAAGTTTAAGGGAGATATACGTGGAAAGTTCTTCACACAGAGGGTGGTGGGTGCCTGGAACGCATTGTCGGCGGAGGTGGTAGAGGCGGGCACGATAGCGTCATTTAAGATGTATCTAGACAGATACATGAATGGGCAGGGAGCAGAGGGATACAGATCCTTAGAAAATAAATGACAGTTTTAGACAGAGGATCTGGATTGGCGCAGGCTTGGAGGGCCGAAGGGCCTGTTTCTGTGCTGTAATTTTTCTTTGTTCAATTACATCTTTTCTGCTTTCTATACATTTAGCCCAGTAAAGAAAAATAAACATTGGCCTGAATTTTTACATGCCCCTGGCGGTGTTGTTCCCTCAATGGGGGAAGGGGCGGTGGTGGTGGGAGTACATAACATAGGGCCAATGCCAACCCCATCACCTTCCCACTCCCAAGCTCATTCCCACAATATGGGGGCTTGGCAGTTCATCTGCCATCTTTAAATTAATAATAAAGGGTCAATTAGGCTTGTTATCAAGTCACTGAACTCTGATGAAACGCTCCTGTTATAACCTGCCTGCTTACCACTGGCTGGGGACTAATGACAATCCCACAATCCTGTGGGAGTATGAGCTTCCCCAGTGAGGGGGGCGGAGAAATCATTTGCAGACTCCCTGCATAAATAGAGCTGGCCAGTTTGGAACCAGCAGATGAGAGGAGTGAGCAGCAAGGGAAGTTGTTGCTGCTGTTGTGTGTATATATATGTTATTGTAAATAAATGTTATTTCTTTGTATCCTGAAGACGCGTGCTGGATTCTTCGTGGCCCTCACAAACCATGCAAGATGGCGCCGGAGCGAGGTGACTCTCTGCAAGCTCTCCCCAACAGATCCACTTTTAACTTAACTTATACTCGTTCTAACCTTTTAAAAATTAATTCTAAAGCTAAAATTATTACTAACCTCTCTCTTTTATTGCCCTATTATATATTCTCATGGATTTTCTTGAATTTTGTTTAATTCCCTTTTCTTCCATCTACTGAATGATCTGTTGAGCTGCTTGCAGAAAAATACTTTTCACTGTACCTCGGTACACGTGACAATAAACAAATCCAATCCAATCCAAAAGCTGCCCAAACCATAAAACATTTGCAGTGGGCAGCCGAGTGGGAGCGGTTAACTCGATTTTTTTCTGTTAAGGGCTTAGAGGATGGGAAGGAAATTCGGGAGTTGCACTTGTGGGGGCTGCCCTTTGCCTATTGTGGAGCGGCCCCCTTTAGGACGAAACCTTCCATCCTTCCGACCCGCTCCCTCCCTCAAGTCCCTCCCTCATGTCCATCCCCCTCCCCTCTCCCCCTCTCCACTCCATAACCTATCTAAACCTTCCCAGACTTACCTGTTCTGGGGATCCATGGGCCATGATATGTGCTCTTTTTCTTCAGTTGTCCCGACAGCAGACATTGATGCTTTCCTGGCACTGTTGGGACTGATGGAACTGCCAGCGAATCCTGGGGTAACTCCAGCGTCCTCTTCAATGAGGGGTGGCAGTCCCACTCAACCCTTGTTAATTCTTCATAGAAAAGTTATGGTGCAGAAACAGGCCATTCAGCCCATAATGTCTGTGCCAGGTAACAGCAACACTTTCGCTGCTTGGAGCCTGCTAACAGCAGCACCTTTCCGGTACAGTCTTTTCCCCTGCTACAGAACACTCAAGCCCCCTACAAACACACAAAGAAATTGAAACCCGAGAATCTTCTTCGTCTCCACCAATCTGCTTGATGATGTAGCCTATTAGAACTCACTGAATGGTTCTAAACTAATGGTTGCTCTAACTCCCAAAACTAAACAACTCTCTGGATGGCATTTCTGTGCAAGCAATGTAGTCAGCTCATCTCCAATTCTCCAGCTAAGTTAGCCGACATACTCTTTCATGATTTTGCCTTCCTAGCTGATAAAACCCTGAAGTAAACATGCCCCCAATCTTTTATGGTGTAATAGACTTCAAGTTGCTTCAGTTGCATTCATCCCATTTTCCAGTAAAAGTTTAATCTTTCCAGAACCAAAAATTATCTCTAAAATATTACTATGGACCATGAATTAGATATTTATAACAATAGCATTAATGATGCTGTTGTCATATTGGGACATTTAGGCTTGGATTCTTGTTCCCTGGTCAGGAGCACAGAGTTAGGATATTTCTCAGCTTGGTGTTGCTCTTAGTTCTGCTGTCTGACTAACTGAATATTGCTGATCCACCTCCAGGATGACATCCACCAACCTGTGTCTCTCCACCTTTTCACTCCTGTCCTTATGTGCCTTGTAAGAAATGACCTCTCCTTGAAAGCCTCAAAGTCTCCCACAACGGCGAAGGTGAAATCTCTTCACTTCTGTTAAACCCTAGATACTCCATAATGGTGGAGGAAACCCTCTCACAGAATCCCTTATCCATCAACAGCGACATCGTCAACCTCCACAGGGATGCTGAGCAGGACCCAGCCCCACCAGCAAATCCACAAAATGCAGATCATTATCGCCAGGTACCCTGTCCCAACCACACCCGGCAGCAGGGACCTACATATTACAAAGAAATCGATCCTAGGATATACCTGCTGTACCTGGGAAAGGAATGGAAAATCCTTCTCTTCTGGATGTAAAAATCTCCATGGGACTGCTCGCGCCATCTGCTCCATGAAGACCCAGCATGGTAGGGGCAGCACGGTAACACAAGTGGATAGCACAGTTGCTTCACAGCCCCAGGGTCCCAGGTTCGATTCCCCGCTGGGTCACTGTCTGTGCGGAGTCTGCACGTTCTCCCCGTGTCTACGTGGGTTTTTTCCGGGTGTTCCGGTTTCCTCCCACAGTCCAGAGATATGCAGGTCAGGTGGATTGGCCATGATAAATTGCCCTTAGTGACCAAAAAGGTTAGGAGGTTTATTGGGTTACGGGAATAGGGTGGAAGTGAGGGCTTAAGTGGGTTGGTGCAGACTCGATGGGCCGAATGGCCTCCTTCTGCACTGTATGTTCTATAAGACCAAACGTACCTTTGCCATCCCCGAAGGCCTCACAGCCTTAGGTCTTGATCTATCCAATCGAGGATCCAATACATAGTTAATGTCCCTTCCCGGGATTAGCTGGTGCGAGTCCAAATCGGGGATCAAAGAGAGCAACTATTCAATAAAAACAATTTCATCCCAGTTTGGGGCATATACATTGACCAGCACCACCGGGTTACCCACAACAACCAATAACCATAACAGATCTCCATTCAAATCCGTCAAAATCCTCTGAAAAAGCTACCTTTTTATTAATCACAGACATTATGGGCTGAATGGCCTGTTTCTGCACCATAACTTTTCTATGGAGAATTAACAAGGGTTGAGTGGGACTGCCCCCTGGCCCTATGGTCAAGCCCCAAATGAAACACTTGCCCCACCCATCCCTTCGACAATTGTGACTGATATTTAACCCGCAAATAGGTCTCCTGCAACAGCACCACATCAGCCTTCAAACTCCTAAGGTGCGCAGACACCCTAGATCTCTTTACCAGTACGCTCAACCCCTCACATTCCATGTGACCAGCCAGATGGAAGGGTCGTCTACCCCTCTCCCGTGCCAGGGTCAGCCATTCCCATCCTGTGGAGCAGTCCAGCAACCTCTCAGGAGAGCTGATCCTCAAGGTCCACCCAAGAATGCTGCCAAATCTCCCAATATGGCCGAACAGAGAACAGTCCCCAACCACTGTCAGAAAGCTAATCCACCTCTGTTGGTCAGCCTGTCACCAACAAAATGTTGACTTGTTTCCATTCTGCAATTCTCTTGTTGTCCTTCATTTGATCATTTATTGTCTTTTGTTTGGTCTCCTTCTGGTGTCTTTCATTGTTGTCCTCCTTTTTGGATCTTTCATTGCCCTCCTGGGGTCCTTCAGGATCCTCCCTAAATTTGTTTTTAAATTAAATTTAGAGCACCCAATTCATTTTTCCCAATTAAGGGGCAGTTTAGCATGGCCAATCCACCTACCCTGCACATCTTTGGGTTGTGGGGGCGAAACCCATGCAAACACGGGGAGAATGTGCAAATTCCACACTGACAGTGACCCAAAGCCGGATTGAACACGGTACCTCGGCGGCGTGAGGCAGCAGTGCTAACCACTGCGCCACCGTGCCGCCCATCCAGGGTTTTTCAGTGCCCTCCTTCCAGGGTCTTTCAGTTCCCTCTATCTGGGATGTTTCAGTGCCCTTCTTCTGGGATCTTTAAGTGCCCTCCTTCCAGGGTCTTCCATTGCCTCTCTGAGGTCTTAGAACATAGAACATAGAACGATACAGCGCAGTACAGGCCCTTCGGCCCTCGATGTTGCACCGACATGGAAAAAAAATCTAAAGGCCATCTAACCTACACTATGCCCTTATCATCCATATGCTTATCCAATAAATTTTTAAATGCCCTCAATGTTGGCGAGTTCACTACTGTTGCAGGTAGGGCATTCCACGGCCTCACCACTCTTTGCGTAAAAAACCCACCTCTGACCTCTGTCCTATATCTATTACCCCTCAATTTAAGGCTATGTCCCCTCGTGCTAGCCACCTCCATCCGCGGGAGAAGGCTCTCGCTGTCCACCCTATCTAACCCTCTGATCATTTTGTATGCCTCTATTAAGTCACCTCTTAACCTTCTTCTCTCTAACGAAAACAACCTCAAGTGCATCAGCCTTTCCTCATAAGATTTTCCCTCCATACCAGGCAACATCCTGGTAAATCTCCTCTGCACCCGTTCCAAAGCTTCCACGTCCTTCCTATAATGAGGCGACCAGAACTGTACGCAATACTCCAAATGCGGCCGTACTAGAGTTTTGTACAACTGCAACATGACCTCATGGCTCCGGAACTCAATCCCTCTACCAATAAAGGCCAACACACCATAGGCCTTCTTCACAACCCTATCAACCTGGGTGGCAACTTTCAGGGATCTATGTACATGGACACCGAGATCCCTCTGCTCATCCACACTGCCAAGAATTTTACCATTAGCCAAATATTCCACATTTCTGTTATTCTTTCCAAAGTGAATCACCTCACACTTCTCCACATTAAACTCCATTTGCCACCTCTCAGCCCAGCTCTGCAGCTTATCTATGTCCCTCTGTAACCTGCAACATCCTTCCGCACTGTCAACAACTCCACCGACTTTAGTGTCGTCTGCAAATTTACTCACCCATCCTTCTGCGCCCTCCTCTAGGTCATTTATAAAAATGACAAACAGCAACGGCCCCAGAACAGATCCTTGTGGTACGCCACTCGTAACTGAACTCCATTCTGAACATTTCCCATCAACTACCACTCTCTGTCTTCTTTCAACTAGCCAATTTCTGATCCACATCTCTAAATCACCCTCAATCCCCAGCCTTCGTATTTTTTGCAATAGCCGACCGTGGGGAACCTTATCAAACGCTTTACTGAAATCCATATACACCACATCAACTGCTCTACCCTCGTCTACCTGTTCAGTCACCTTCTCAAAGAACTCAATAAGGTTTGTGAGGCATGACCTACCCTTCACAAAACCATGCTGACTGTCCCTAATCATATTATTCCTATCTAGATGATTATAAATCGTATCTTTTATAATCCTCTCCAAGACTTTACCCACCACAGACGTTAGGCTCACCGGCCTATAGTTACCGGGGTTATCTCTACTCCCCTTCTTGAACAAAGGGACCACATTTGCTATCCTCCAGTCCTCTGGCACTATTCCTGTAGCCAATGATGACCTAAAAATCAAAGCCAAAGGCTCAGCAATCTCTTCCCTGGCTTCCCAGAGAATCCTAGGATAAATCCCATCCGGCCCCGGGGACTTATCTATTTTCACCTTGTCCAGAATTGCCAACACTTCTTCCCTACGCACCTCAATGCCATCTATTCTAATAGCCTGGGTCTCAGCATTCTCCTCCACAATATTATCTTTTTCTTGAGTGAATACTGACGAAAAGTATTCATTTAGTATCTCGCTTATCTCCTCAGCCTCCACACACAACTTCCCACCACTGTCCTTGACTGGCCCTACTCTTACCCTAGTCATTCTTTTATTCCTGACATACCTATAGAAAGCTTTTGGGTTTTCCTTGATCCTACCTGCCAAAGACTTCTCATGTCCCCTCCTTGCTCGTCTCAGCTCTCTCTTTAGATCCTTCCTCGCTTCCTTGTAACTATCAAGCGCCCCAACTGAAACTTCACGCCTCATCTTCACATAGGCCTCCTTCTTCCTCTTAACAAGAGATTCCACTTCTTTGGTAAACCACGGTTCCCTCGCTCGACCCCTTCCTCCCTGCCTGACTGGTACGTACTTATCAAGAACATGCAATAGCTGTTCCTTGAACAAGCTCCACATATCCAGTGTGCCCAACCCTTGCAGCCTACTTCTCCAACCAACACATCCTAAGTCATGTCTAATGGCATCATAATTGCCCTTCCCCCAGCTATAACTCTTGCTCTGCGGGGTATACTTATCCCTTTCCATCACTAACGTAAAGGTCACCGAATTGTGGTCACTGTCTCCAAAGTGTTCACCTACCTCCAGATCTAACACCTGGCCTGGTTCATTACCCAAAACCAAATCCAAAGTGGCCTCACCTCTTGTTGGCCTGTCGACATATTGTGTCAGAAAACCCTCCTGCACACATTGTACAAAGAACGACCCATCCAATGTACTCGAACTATATCTTTTCCAGTCAATATTAGGAAAGTTAAAGTCTCCCATAACAACTACCCTGTTACTTTCGCTCTTTTCCAGAATCATCTTCGCCATCCTTTCCTCTACATCTCTAGAACTATTAGGTGGCCTATAGAAAACTCCCAACAGGGTGACCTCTCCTTTCCTGTTTCTAACCTCAGCCCATACTACCTCGGAAGAAGAGTCCCCATCTTGCATCCTTTCTACCACCGTAATACTGTCCTTGACTAGCAGCGCCACACCTCCCCCTCTTTTGCCCCCTTCTCTGACCTTACTAAAGCACCTAAACCCCGGAACCTGCAACAACCATTCCTGTCCCTGCTCTATCCATGTCTCTGAAATGGCCACAACATCGAAGTCCCAGGTACCAACCCATGCTGCCAGTTCCCCTACCTTATTTCGTATACTCCTGGCATTGAAATAGACACACTTCAAACCACAGACCTGAACACTGCCGCCCTCCTGCGAAGTCAAAACTGTGCTCCTGACCTCTCTACTCTCAATCTCTCGCACCCCAAAACTACAATCCAGGTTCCCATGCCCCTGCTGAATTAGTTTAAACCCCCCCAAAGAGTACTAACAAATCTCCCCCCCAGGATATTGGTGCCCCTCAGGTTCAGATGTAGACCATCCTGTCTTCTATTGCCTCTTCCTTGATTTCATTGTCTCCTTTGAGGTCTTGTGTCACCCCTTCCTTGAGGTCTTTGTTGCTTATGAACCTTTTTTTGGGGTCTTCTGCAATTTTCTTGTTCATTGCCATTTTCTTCTTCTATGTGGTTGCCGCTTTAAGTGCATTGCCACATTAGATGTATGGCCACTTTAAATGAATGACCTTTTAAAAAATATATACTTTTTATTAAGTTTTTTACTCAATTTTTTAACAATAAATACAACAAATAATAGGAAAATTGGTGCAAAATGGGTACGGACAGAATAAGAGTTAGTGCCAGCATAAGCACAAAAAAAAAGTACAGCATATATTCAGATCAGGACATTTGAGGGACCAGAGCCTCTAAGTTAAATGGATCAATCCAACAACATGTTAATACAGTGAGTAGGCAAAAGAGGTCAAGATCTTATTAATACAGAAGGATAACAATCCAGGTCATACACCCAAAATTATTGCAATTCAGAATAACAATTTGAGATTAATTAAATTAAATTAATATGAGATGAATTTGCTCATGGAAAGCCCAACAGGAACAAGTCCACCACAGTGGAGCCTATGAATTTAAGATAGGGGTCCCATGCTTTACAGAATGCATCGGACTGAGAGATGAGAATTGTCAAAAATTCCATGGGGATGCATTCTATAATCGGCCTATGCCAATTTTGGATTGGAGGATATTTGTCACTAATCCAAGAGCCTAGGATATTCTTTTGAACGGTAAAGGTCAAAATATTATATAGCCTTTTTTCATTAGAATCTGTGATTCTTCCATCCTGGAGATCCAGAATCAGAAATACAGGATTAGACTCGAAGGCTCGATCAACAGTCATCTCCAGTTCTCTGACCATACCTGACCAATAGGATTGAATCTTGACACAGGCCCTTAGACAGAGGTATCAAGGTATCCCCAAACTGTTCCTTTCATGGATAAAAGATCTGTCTGTACTAAACTAGAATAGAGTGAACAACACAGAAACCCTCCCATAATAACAAAATAATCAAAACAATCACAACCCCAATAGTTCAAGGGGGACATTCCGCATTAAGACTGAGGACCCGTAGGATTCACTCCACGGCCATACTGTCATTACCACCTGGATACCTTCTCCAGAACAAGCTGAAGGAAAGAAAGGCCAACAAAGGAATGGGAACCGAATGCCCCTCCTGTGTTTTAGACTCACCGGCGAAGACCTGCATCCATCACCACCCACCACCTTTCAGCAATGGCACCACTCAGTTCTGCCATGATTAATGCTTGGATAATAGAAGAAAGGCAACAGATAATAACCACTTGGCACATCTACCATGACTAAGATAAGATGATACAAGTCCCTGAAACACTCCAGGAGAAACAGAAGACAATCAATTTGCACACATATAATAGCGACTCCCTTCAACAGCATAAAGGACAATGAGATCAGACAACAAAAGATTAGAGATTAGAGCTTGAGTTAGTCTGAACTGCATACCATTAATCCAAATCCTTGCTCCCCACAGATTGAATGAAGGTCAAGACAGTAGTCATATTATCGAACGATTTGACTGAGTTGTCGGATACAATTTTCAGTGTCGCCAGGTAAAACGTAACAGAATTCACTCCAACAGCATTGAGTTACCTTTGAACTTCATTGAAGCCCTGATGCTTGGCCTGCATTGCTGCCAAAAAGCCCTAGAAAAAGGAAAGCCTCACTCCTTCATAGAGCCAGGCCCCACCTCGTGTTGCCGTCTTCCTGAACCATCTGGTGATCTTGAAGGTTGTGCAAGCTAATGTTAAAGGGCCTGGGAAATCCATCCCTTGGCCTTAAAGATAAGATGCGATGTGCCCTTTCTAATTTGAAACACCTGGGGCTGGATTCTCCACAGCCCCGCGCCGAAATCGTGTTTGGCCCGGGGGCGGAGAATCCAATTTCACGCCTAAATTGGGCCCGGTGCCTCCTGGTGGGAGGCGGGGGGATCGGATACCGGGGGGTGGCCTTCTGGCGGCCGGGGGACAGATCGGCGGGGTCAGATCTTCGGGTATGTGGCCGATCGAGGGAGGGAGAGAGAGGGGGGGGGGGGGGGGGGGGGGGGAGGGGGGGGGCCTACATTTTTCAGCTGCCTCCACACTCTGAGTCTGGTCATGGCGCTCGGCGGCTGCTGGAGGCCTCCGCCATGCGCGGACTCAAAACAGGAAGTGTGGCGGCCCGGACCCGCAGCTAAAGCTGCATGAATCACTCAGGGTCCCTGCTAGCCCCAACAGGTGAATGAATTGGCTGATCTTTTTTAAGGGAAACTCCAGAGTGAGACACCAGCGTTTTTACTCCAGCGTGGGGACATGGTCCCTTTTTGGAGAATACAGCTCCCAGCTTTCACATCCAGCTTGAGAAAACATGTCAGACAGTCCTCAAAGAACCTAACAAGAGTTTTACCCTCCATTGGAGTGCCGAAGAGTATTGGGGAGCGATTTGCTGACAACTCCATGGATTTGGGGTGTCCCCCTCGGAATCGGAGTCGCCTGCCTCAGGCTGCCATTGCTGCTGTGTTTGTTTTAAACACACCCATTTGGTACAAGTTACAAGTGCCTGGGCAGCAGACTATATAAACTTCAGTCTCGGCCAGGCATACCAGGATGCCCAGGAGTAGGAATTGCCACCATCACTGGTATGACCCAGGTCCAGGGGTGATCAATGGCACACATGCCCCCCTACGAGCCTCTTCATCAGAGAAAGGGCTTCCACTCTCTGAATGTGCAGTTGGTATGTACATGACCACCAATTGCACATCATGCCCGTCTGCGCCCGATACCCAGGCAGCGCGCACAACGTAAGCATCCTGGTGCACCCATTGGTTCCAGCCCCTTTGAGATGATTTCTCAGGTGAGGAGTTGGCTCTTGGGCTACAAGGGTTACCCGCTGAGGTCTTGGCTAATGATGCCTGTCCAGAGGCCCCAACCCCGACATGGAGAACCACGATAACGACGCCCATGCAGCAACCAGGACTGTCATTGAGTGGTGTATTGGTGTCCTCATGATGCGCTTCTGATATCTGGACTGCTTCAGTGGGGCCCTCCAATATAGCCCAGGAACATCATGCTGAATTGCTGCACAACATCACATGGCAGAGGGGGGCATGCTGGAGGAAGAAGATCGCCAGACCACATCTGACGAGGAAGATGGCCAGGATAACTGGGCATGGATCCCAGGCTGGCACGGCACATTGCCCAATGTGTGCTCTAGGGCTGGCACACAAGGAACAACCTCATCACCTCCAGATTTGCCTACTAGGAGGCCTGATCATCGGAGCTCTGACATCCTGTCCCTCCTCTCTGTACTCTTCCCTCCTACCTTCCAAGTGGTACCCCTTCCTCATTGCTGCTCACATCTTCCCCTGTTCCTCGTGCCTTCACTCCATTCCATCACCCCAGCTCCCCCTCTGAGGGTCCTACCAGTATCAGTACAGGGTGTTGACATTGGGCAGGCAGTATCACGGGTCTTTTCAATGGCACAGAGGATGATGATGACTCACTGTGAAATCGCTGCCACTCCTCATCTTTTGACAAAGTCTCACTCCTGCCTTCACATTCCACTGTCTGCCCAGGTAATCCCTGCTTATGTGATGGCCCTTCCATCTCGGGAACATATATCCTTTGGGGTGGTGGTGGTGGTGGGTGGGGTGCGCGATTATGGAGATGGTGAGTGGTGATGGGTCACTCACTGGGTAAGCTGTCCTACAAGGTAGCCTCACACCTCTGGCCCTGTTCCCTGCCACCTCTGAGGGTGACCCCACTTGGAACTTTCAATTTTCTTGGGGCCCTGCCCTGTGCCATCCTCCAGCACCCACATCACCAACCTATCACACACCCTCTATACCCAGCCCAGACCCTCCCTCACACTCTTCAGACAGAGGACTGAGACATTTCAGAATGTTGGCGAAAAGTGTTTGATAGTGACTGTCTACATTATTGTGGCCTTACCCCCTACCTCTAACCGATGTACTGCACCCATGCCAACTTAACTGGTGTCTAACATCCTTATTTTATGTGGCCTACAGCTCCATCTAGTTGTGACCCCAGACAGCACATCAGACGTACAGGCAGCCGCTGTGTATCTCGCCCTCTGACCTGAGATACCTTTGGCAGCTGTCCTCTGGAGTGCCTGGACCTGGATGGGCCCGACCGACTTCTGGTGTCACAGGTGATGAGGTGCCACCCTGTTCTGCCTGCTGCCCTTCAGATGTGCCAGTGTCAGGTAGAGGGGATTCAGAAGCGCTGAGGTGTTTGAACACCTCCCCTGCAGGAAGCACCGGTATGGGCCCTATCACTTCCTCCTCCCTCTGGGTGTTAAATGGCCTCAAGGCTATTCCATGGCATGGGGGTGAGGTTAGAGTGAGCTCCAGAGGCTCCATCGTCACCTGCCGCTGTCAGTCCTGGTGGCCCGCTCTTGTCTAAACCAGGGTGTCGATGCTCTCAACCATGGAGCATTGAGACTGGGCCATGTCCCTAAACAAGTGAGTCTTTCCCTCACTGCCTCTGGCATGTCCTCCATGACTGGACCAGGTCAGTCAGCGCTCGGCCAATACTCTCAATGCCCTCAGCCATAACCCTTTGTGACGGGGCAAGCTGTGGGGTGCTGCTGCAATGTCCATGTGGGCCCAATACATGTCTGCTTGTGATTGGGCTCCCCTGTCCTGAGCCTCAGCCAGTAACCATAAGACCATAAGACATAGGAGCAGAATTAGGCCACTCGGCCCATTGAATCTGCTCCGCCATTCAATCATGGCCGATATTTTTCTCGTCCCCATTCTCCTGCCTTCTCTCCATAACCCCTGATCCCCTTATCGATCAAAAACCTATCTATCTCTGTCTTAAAGACACTCAGTGATTTGGCCTCCACAACCTTCTGCAGCAAAGAGTTCCACAGATTCACCACCCTCTGGATGAAGAAATTCCTCCTCACCTCTGTTTTAAAGGATCGTCCCTTTAGTCTGAGATTGTGTCCTCTGCTCTAGTTTTTCCTACAAGTGGAAACATTCTTTCCACGAACTCTCTATCCAGGCCACACAGTAGCCTGTAAGTTTCAATAAGATCCCCCCTCATCCTTCTAAACTCCAACGAGTACAGACCCAGAGTCCTCAACCGTTCCTCATAGGACAAGCTTTTCATTCCAAGGATCATTCTTGTGAACCTCCTCTGGACCCTTTCCAAAGCCAGCACATCCTTCCTTAGATACAGGGCCCAAAACTGCTCATAATACTCCAAATGGAGTCTGACCAGAGCCTTATACAGCCTCAGAAGTACATTCCTGGTCTTGTATTCTAGCCCTCTTGACATTAATGCTAACATTGCATTTGCCTTCCTAACTGACGACTGAACCTGCACGTTAACCTTAAGAGAATTGTGAACAAGGACACAGTGTGCCCCAAGCCTTAGACATCTTGACCCATGGCCGTGACCATTTGACCCAAGGTTTCCACAGTGGATGCTACCCGTTCAGCGTTGGCCCGGATACCACACATTGTCCGCACTGTCTCCTGCTCCTGAAGGTGGTTAAACTCCTCCAGCTGCACTTGCAGGCTCTGGGAAGTTGCTGACACCCCGTCGTGTAGATCCTGGCTCTGTATCTCCACCGGTGATGGGATCATGCTTCCCAGAAGCGCAATACCTGCCCGGACTACAGGTGTTTCCTGGGATCGGGCAGCCCTCCAGCTGCCCGCTCTCTTGGGAGACCCTGCCTCCACCTGATGTGCTGCAGCATGTGTGATGTGTACACCAGAAAGTGACCCAGGAGCCTCTTTACTAAACAGACCCGCTGAGGTGATAGTCTCTGCGATGGTGGAGGGTGCAGGTGAATGTAGTGCTGAGAAGTCAGTGTCAGCCCCGGACTGGGCCTCCGGGGTATGCTGGGGTTGTGGCTGGGGCGAGGTAACCCAGACGGGTCAGCCTGGTTTGACGGTGATCCTGCAAGACAAAAGACAAGACGCATGGTGAGATATTGGGAAGGAGTGGTCTGAGAGGGGTGACTCACTTGCTATAGGGTCAGCATTTTGCATTAGGGGCTCTCTTGGTTGTTGCATGCTGACCTCCGCCTTGGTGATAGCCCTCTCCTGTGCACCCCCCCCCCCCCCAGCTAACTCCATTGCCCTCTGTTTGGCGGGGGTGAGAACCCTGAGGTCCAGGACGTTCTTTCTCCGGTCTTCCCCTGCTCTCTTCTGTTATAGGCTGCCTTTTCCTAGGGGACACATAAAGCGCATGGTGAGACACACGGAGGTGAGTTACATGGGGGCATGTGTGTGCAAGGCACCTGGTCAAAGAGGACAATACAAGTATTGGGGTTTGGTGCAGGATGGGATGTGGGGGAGATTCAGGCAGGTGGTTTCGATTGGCCTCTATGAGAGTGGTGGTGTAGTGAGGGATAGGAGTGATGCCAGGGGAACAGAGGTGGTGACTCACCTGAGCTGCCCCAAGGAGGTCTTCTTGCAACACTGCGTGCCAATCCGCTTGGTGAGGCTTACAGCACTAACCACCTTGGCTACCTCCGCCCAGGCCTGGTTGGCGACCGTGGGCAGGAGCCTTCTTCTTCCCCTGGGGTAGAGGGTGTCTCGCCTCTCCTCCACTGAACCAAACATTGTATCGAGCTCCAAGTCGGAGAGGCGGGGTGCTGCTTGTCTCTGGGCCATCTTCTTAGCTGAAATGAGAGTGTGTGGAGAGTGCAGTGCTTCTAAGTAGCTCCAACTAGTCAAGGTATCCGGCATCAATTCCAGCCCCAGTGAATTTGATGCCGGCAGGAATGAGAATTGCTCTGGATTCACGTGGGCAGAGTGCTGGTCTGTTAGCATGTCCTGAATTGCTCCACAAATAGCGCCCCAACGGGAATGCGAACTGCATGCAATTCTGTCCTGGCATCAGGACTTAATTTCCTGAGTGGAGAATTTCACCCATTATATAATTGACATTTGCAGGCTTCATTCTACTCTGCTCTCTCTCAAGATCATCCGAGAAACATGGAGTTTTGGCTGTGAGCTAACAGAAAGCACTTAACTGTCTTTGATGTGGTCCAGGAGCTGTTAATCATAGCTTAATGTTTATAAATATTGTGGTTAGTTTCACAGCTGGGTACTTGAAAACCACTCAAGTGTAAAGGGAGATGAACGAAACAATGCAGACAGCTGGGTATGTGTGGAAGCTGTCAATAACAGTGGAGTGCAAATAATTTCACAGAGAAATTAATGAAAGGTTTGCAGGTCAAAGATCTGAGGGGATTAAAACCCAGTTGACTGTTTTCTTCTTTCCAGGAATTGACAGGCATTGCTTCCTTTACCTGAGCCAGCAGGAGTGTTGCACAGGAGGGTGGATGTGGGTGGGATAGGCAGGTCTTACAATTTGGAGGGCAGGTGGCCCTCCGATGGACTTTGGGGGCAACTCCCCTAAAGAGTTGCCCCCTTGGCCCACCGTTAGGTCCACCGCGCCAGGGCCATATTTGCCAAGTCCTGCACCAATTTTCGCCCATGTGATTTCCAGTCCAGAGGACCAGAGAATCATGTGGGCCCGAAGAATATCATTCCCAGCCCATTAATGATCCATTTGCATCCAGTCTCTGGCATGGGGTGCGAACCTTGATCCCGACGCCAGCAGGGGATTGGAGCAGTGGAATGGCACTGATCCCATTGTCTGCCCGACGCAAAATTTCCTGCCGCATCGGGAACACCGTTGTTGGGGAGGGACAGTGGAGAATCTAGCTAGATTCTCTGCCCTGCCAGCCCCGTTCAGGTTCGATCCCCGCTCTGGGTCACTGCCCGTGTGGAGTTTGGACATTCTCCCTGTGTCTGCGTGGGTTTCACCCCCACAACCCAAAGATGTGCAAGGTAGGTGGATTGGCCACACTAAATTGCCCCTTGAGTAGAAAAAATGAATTGGGTACGCTAAATGTTTTTTTTAAATTCCGCTGGCTGGTGGGGTGGGATTTGAATTTGTGAACCCAAACTGAACCCGGTAATATTGCCATCATGCCACTATTTCCATACACACGTATATGTCATTATTATATATAAAATATTATTCTGAAATAGGGCACCATTATTAACCAAGTATCATGGGAAATTAAGATTAATCCTTTTATTTTTGGCTTTGGAAAGAATCCATTGTTTGGACAGTAAATTGAGTAAATTAACAATTTATTTCATGATGCAAGTGCACAGATCCCATATGACCGTGGGGAATGTAAAAGACCCTTGACTATAGAACAGATCAGGATGCATCATTTTCTTTAATTACATTTACATACCAAGCAGAAAAGATGCAAGGTAGTAAACCTATTTTTAAATGATTGGTGTAGCAGGATAAGTAGCAAATAATAGAAGTGTGTTGATGAAATTCTATAGACCGTTTCAAATTTTTTGTGTTATGGTTTATTCAATTCTGTTCAATAAGTGTCATAATCAATAAATTAATTGCTGCAACAAATATATTTGTGTGCACTATCTCGTCACATATATTTCTGCAATAAATGTTTAGTATTTTACAGAAGGTAACTGACAGCAAAACTTAGTGAGCACCCAAATAAGTACAGTACCCAGAAAAACATTTTATTCTGTTCATTGCCTATGGAAATAAAGGTAAGGTAAATATTGTTACCACCACAAGGAAGGAGTCCACACCGAATTGCAGAGTTTCATTTATAAACAGTATGTTTATTTGAGTTATACGCGGAACCCTAGCCAGGGCTACTCATCTGACTGAATGCCGGCTGGTTCTGTGGTTGGCTTTATACTGGAAGTCCGAGGTCACTCTACCCCCCCTAGCAGGGGAGCGAGTATTCTCCTCGGGCTTCTGGGAAAACCAGATCCCCGACAGGCCCAGGATATGACAGTAGAGTCGCCATAGTTCCAGATGACCATCGGCTGCTTTCTGCTTTGAGGAGGAGAGCTGACTGGTGGTGAGGCAAGGGCAAGGTTGATAAGGTGGACCTTCTTTATCTTGACAGTAGGACTTTAAAAAAAAAGTTTTATGTTAATGAATATTCATCACATGCCAATGTATTGCAAGTGTGAACCTGCCACACAACGATGTGAGGCCTGACATGCCACAAACACGCTGCTGATTTAATCTCTACGGGCTGGATTCTTCTGCCCCGCCCACCGCAAGAATGAGATGGGCGAGACGTGGACAATGGAGAAGTGCATTGACCTTGGGTAGGATTCTGCGGAGAACCCCGACCTACAACTCAACCTGTCTTTGAGAAATATAAATTTTGCATCCCTTCCAAATCAGTCTCCCCACATCTGTATTCTCTGGTTATTGACCCTTCTGCCACCAGGCTATGTTTCTCTTCATACCCTTCAAGAATCTAAACACTTCCATCAAATCTACCCTTAGCTTCTCTGCTCTAAGGAGAACAACCCCAGTTTCTCTCATCTCCCCATTTAATTGAAGTTCCTCATCCCTGGTGACATTATAAATGTGACTATAGGAACTTAGAATGTAAAAGGTGGTCAGAACGTGCACATCAATGCAAGGTTTTAAATATATTTTGTAGGCATTTTTTTACATAGAATTTACAGTGCAGAAGGAGGCCATTTGGCCCATCGAGTCTGCACCGGCTCTTGGAAAGAGCACCCTACCTCCTACCCAAGGTCAACACCACCTTATCCCCATAACTCAGTAACCTCACCTAACACTAAGGGCAATTTTGGACACTAAGGGCAATTTATCATGGCCAAACCACCTAACCCGCACATCTTTGGACTGTGGGAGGAAACCGGAGGACCCGGAGGAAACCCACGCACACACGGGGAGGATGTGCAGACTCCGCACAGACAGTGACCCAAGCCGGAATCGAACCTGGGACCCTGGAGCTGTGAAGCGATTGTGCTATCCACAATGCTACCATGCTGCCCATACGTTATGGCATGTAACAACTCCAGCGGGTAAATGCACTCTTCAATGTACTACTATGCCCAAGCAGACCTGAAGGTGTCAGGTTCAAATCCTGGTCTGTACTGTTAGCTGATCCAATCAGCTAGTGATGTGCTGCCTTCCTCAACATCCATCATTAGACAACAGGGTAGAAAAACTGGTGGTTACACTTGCTCAAAAATGTGCATTGGCTTTGAATAGGGCAATGTCAAAAAACCTGCTGACACTTACTGTGAGGACCAAAAGATGAAGAGTGGGCACTTAGAAAAGATCCTGAAGAACTACCAGCTCCCATGGCGCCAGACCTCATCAAGAATCAGCACCTTCAGGTGAGAAAATGGGGAAACAAAACCAGATATGAGTTAATTTGACTTTTCAAACAATCCACAAAGCTACATGAAAAATAAGTTGAACTTTTGAATTTTAAGCGAATATACTTAGGAAATCAAAATGCAAATTAAGACTGCAGTAATCTAATACATAAAATTAGTTGTATTAGTTTATGTGTTTCTCGGCATCCACTTGCCTCCTCTAACATGGTCACGGCATTCCTCATGAAACTCCTGCCTTCGATCAGCAATCATTGGCCAACTTAAAGTACTCCCATTGGAACTCCTTGTGCATCCGCGCGCGGGCCCTGGGCCAGATCAGAAGCCTACAGTTCGGATGTGTCTTGCGAACCCTCATTTGCCCACCCCTATTCTACGTTATGGCCGGAGCTATAGCGAGGGTGCATTCAAAAAACCCCAGTACATACAATCAGACTTGACAATCTTAAAGAGATACAAACTTATACTTTAGTGAAGATTATCTTGCTTCATGATCATGTGTTTAAACATAACTGACATGGTGAGCAGCAACATTGTTCTTGAAAATACAGAAAAATGTGTCATTTGAAACATGGAAGTCTGGCAATATCTGGTTTGAGAGGGTACAGGGAAAGATCCCACAAAAGTTTCATAGCAGCTTCAAAGAGCAGGGTTGTAAAATGCAGATTCTTGCTCACAAGCAGGCTAATTAAACACACCAGTCTCATGTGGTAAGCTAAAACAATGGCTCACACCTTCATGGAATGTAACTATCTCAGGAAGCATCTGAAAAAGCATGGATGAGAGTTTCAATTGCATTAAGTGATGAATGTTTAAAACAGGCAAGTCTTTCAAGTCATAACCAAGTTAAATTTTAGCATACCGCTAAAAGCAAAATTTCACACCTTAATTGAAATAAACTCTCTTAGTAAACAGCTGGAAAGGATGGAAGATACTCAGTCAAATTTGGTGTCAAATTTAAAGTGTAAAATTCTATGAACATCAAACAATTAAAAGAAAATTGGAGACGACCTGTCTACGAGAAACATCATGTAAGTCAAAATCAAAGGCAAAGTTATGAGCTGGGGACAATTGGAAAATTAAACGATTTGAAATCACAGAATTAAAAGTAACACCTATTGAAACCAAAGCATTGTTTAATCAGATCTGAGAGGAGGCGATATGCCCAAAATGAATAATTAGTTGTAGTAAGATGTTTACATCAAAGATACTTTTAAACTATCAAAGTGAAACAAGCCCATTTACAAAAGTCGTTAAAACTTAATAACTCTCAGAAAGAGAATATAAACCCAGGGAGCAGAGGACAGAGAGCACCAGCAACAGGAGAGGAGGGGAGGAGAACTCAGAGAGAGAGAGAGAGAGAGCTCGGTCATGGGAAAGACAAGGCAAGCAGCCGAGTTTAAACAGCTATACATCTAAGGAAGGCTAGAATTTAAACAGGAGTCAGAGTCAGCTTAGAGATAGCTAGCAGAGCCAGCTCTCACAGCTCGGTGCATGGGAAGAACAGGACACAGCAACCGAGTTCACCAGCGAATACAACTCAAGAAGACCAGATTTTAAGAAGATCGATTGCCAAGGTGGGCCTGAAGCAGCCAGAAGCAAGATCTTTTTTCCTTTCTGTAAAGAAAGTGTTTGCAGCTTTTAAAAGAAAAAATTATAATAATAAAATAACTTAACTTAACCTGAAAAAGTGGTTATTAGCTTACTTCACTTCCTTAATAACGCAGGACCCAGGACATCAATGCTATTAAGGGGTAAGTAGGTAAAATTCTTCGGTGAAGGTATGGGTTATACCGGGGGATAACTTGAAAAGATAGTTTGACCTGAATAGCACCCACAGAAGCCTGCACTGGAGTCAGGGAGGGAGAATCCCTGTTCACCATTTAGAATATCAACCTTTTTTTGGTATAGGGGGAATTCTAAGAATAGTGGTGAGTTTTAACTTCACATGCAAACATAGCTGGTAATATTCTATAAATGGTACAGCTAGCAAGCATCTCTTGTCCTTTTATATTTCTCTGGAAGGCATCAAGCGTCAAACACCAAATATTAAAGTGCAAGAAAGAAACAAACTCCCAAGAACGTAAACTGTCACATCCAGGATGTTTGCAAACCTCTCAAGAGTCCTAGTTATTTTGCATATGCACATTAGTTACATTGCATGTGCACACTTCTTAGTTACTACGCACACATATTGGTTACATTGTATATGAACAGATATTAGTTACGTAGGGTGGAGTCTTATCAGAATTTAGCAAGTGTGAGGCTGAGACTGAAAACCGGCGTGTAACTCTCCAGTTGCACAGACCAGCTTTCTCTCCAGAGCTTGAGCTTCTTTAAAGAAAACAAATGAGTGGGCATGGTTTATGCCATCACTCTGGCAGGGCGGGGCTTGTTCGAGCCAGCAGCTGGCTGCACAGAGATCAGGATACCATCTTTAAAGAGTGCCCCGATCAGCACTGACACCTAACGTCCCCAGCCCCTGCCACAAAGGTATAGGGGGCGCTCCCCACCTCCCACCGACAATCATCGCCGGCATTCCCCTCCCCCACCCACCGTGGAAGGATCGCCGGCACGCATTCCCCCCCCCCACCCCATATCAGTGCTTACTTTCCCCCATCGCACATTAATTAATTCCCCCACTGGGTTCCCACTAGTGCCTGCCTCTGACACTGTCTGGGCATCCCCCCCCCTCCCCCCCCAAAGGGGGCTATATTTATCTCTACGCCACTGGAGGGATCCCCTTGATTGATTCTTATTTCGCCAAATCCCAGTATGAAAATTTAGTGAAGGGGATCATGTGGTGGGGTGCCCTTTAATAATATTTAATTTACTTTCAATCTATTTAAATGAGGTTCTTGCCCTTTGTGGACATGATCCTCATGACGACGCCTGCAAGGGGCGGCAGGAAATCAGGAAATGGGGAGCTGGATTTTCCGATTTTGTGGCTAAATGCCAATGTCGGCGTGGGAACTGTGGCATTTTGCGATGCCAAAATTGGTGCCGAACCCTCACTGACCCGGATGACTGGGGCGGTGCTGGACCCAGCCTGCGGCTGCCACACCGGGTTCCCGACCGTTGAGGCTACACATCCTCCGCGCGGTCAGGAATGCGGCCTATTGGGGGCGGAGCATTGTGGGAGGGCCTTCTGATGACGCGCAAATGCCGATCCAACGGCGTGTGGTACACGACACAATGACGCCATTTCGGAGGGGGCAGAGAATAGAAAATCGGTAACAAACCAACGCGGCCCCCGATTTGAGCGTCGGAAGGGATTCTTCGCCTGATCGCCAATTACGATATCCGCGTCGGGCAACAGCAAATCCCACCCGGGATCTCTCCGGAAAGATCGCATTTTCCAATTCTTTCCCTGTTTGCCCCTGCGATGTTGATCCCATGCACAGCTTGCGCGGATTTAAAATTGCCCCCATTGTTTGTGGCACAAGCTTACTTTGTCACACATTTTTATAGATGCATGACAAGCTTATGAGAAAAGGGAGGGGAGGCGGTAATTTGAAGGTGGTTGCTTCTGGGCTGGAATCTGAAACTGATGAGCAGTTCTCAAAATCTAGCTTCATTGCAAAATGGTAATTAAACTGTATTTAAGCAAAGTGTTATTTACTTACCAATAATTAGATCTTGTAAGTTTAAGACATCATCTTAGCTGCAGGATAATACTTTGTGCATTGAATGATAAAACATATCACCCAACACACTGTGAGCAACATCAAGGGAGATCCTTTCATATCAAAGGATACATGGCAACAACTGTAAGATAGAAACCCCCGCTGAGTTCCAAAAAACACTTAAACATCCGTTAAAAGAAAATTACTGCAAATGTCAGAATCTGAAACCCTTTTCAACCTTTTTTCCCCTTTGGTTCCCCCATCTCCCCCCTTTTGTTCACATTTTACCTCTCTCCCGCCCATGTCCCCCCTCCCGCCACATCCACACCTGTCCTTTGACAAAGGGTCATCTGGACTCAAAACATCAGCTCTTTTCTCTCCTGACATTGCTGCCAGGCCTGCTGAGATTTTCCAGCATTTTCTCTTTGGTTAAACGCCGGGCCGGAGAATCGCTGCCCCCCCAGCCTTGATCCCGACGCCAGCTGCCGGATTCTCCGGCACGGTTTTTCGGCGGGGGCGGGGGGGGGGGGGGGGGGTCGCGTTGTGCTGGTCAGGCGACGTTGGCAGCGAACCCCCGCCGTTTCTTTGCCCCGCGATGGGCCGGGTGGCCACCTGTTTTCGGCCAGTTCCGCCGGTGTAAATCAAACCAGGTCCATACCGGCGGGACCTGACTCTGCAGGCAGCCTGCGGAGTCCTCAGGGAGGGCGCTGGGGGATCTGGCCCCGGGGGGGGGGGGTGCCCCCACGGTGGCCTGACCTGTGATTGGGGCCCACCGATCCGCGGGCGGGCCTGTGACGTGGGGGCACTCTTTCCCCCCACGCTGGCTGCTGTCAACCTCCGCCATGGCCGGCGCGGAGAAGAAACCCCCTGCGCATGCGCTGGGATGACGCCAGCACACGCTGGCACTCCCGTGCATGCGCCAACTCGCGCTGGCCGGCGGAGGCCCTTCAGCGGCAATTGGCATGGCGCCAAGCCCTTCCGTACCAGCTGGTGCGGCGTCAACCCTCCGGCGCCAGCCCAGCACCTTCCGGTCGGCCCGACGCCTGAATGATTCCCGCCACTCCTCGGCGCTGGTACGGCCGGCCCACCGGGTAGGGGAGAATCCTGCCCATTTGTTTAAGAAATTACCTGTGATCATTGCTGAGGGCACCACATAAGTATCCAGTTGGTAATGAATTTCAAAGTCACCAATTTTTCCTGATTGTCACCTTGGATTTACAGAATTCCTTACACTACTAATGTCATAAGAGCCACTTATTGATAGATTGACTGCTGAGATGCGCTGACCTCTCTGTACTGAGGTTCAAATTGAAATTGGTGGGTATTGGTGGAGTAGCAGAGAAAAGCTAGAAATCAGGTGAAATTACTTTAATGCCACCTAAAAGCAAAAATTATAATTTGAAACATTTAGAAAGAGGGTTTAAACTAGTGTTTTAAGCAGTTTTTTCATTCAGACTAATCTTGGTCTTCAATGTAACCTATTAGTCCTCATCTGCCACAGATGATGAGATTTTGCCATTTTTGGATTAGATTCCTGGACTCTAAAGATCACTGCATTTAACTGCTCAAAAAACGGTATTCAATTTAATGCATTGTTTATGAATGTCATCTCAATTATATTATTAAAGAGCTTTCTCTTGTCTGGGTGAACTGAAAGCTCAAGGAATTAATAAGAACTAAAGTACCAACACTAACAGGATCCAAAATTGTGAGGTGGATTCTCAATTGTCCAACATCAGCAGTAGGTTTCCCAATCTGGCGGAGAATGGAGCGCGGCTGAAAAATGGGATCGGCGCCGGGAGCCAATCATGTTCAGCTGCTCCTGTCCCCTGTTGGCAGCGGCAGCAAACTACATGCTCCCGACAGCAGAAAGACACAGATGAGTGATTTGTATCCATTTGCATCTGATTTACAGGCTGGGAGCCCAAGTTTCCACCCCCCAGAGTGGAAAATCCTCCCGGTGGGATTTGGTGCAAGTTTTCCCAAGCGTGGCTCTGATGCGGTGGGTCCCGTGGTGGGTCAAGGGGGTCAGTGCATAACTGAGGTGCCCCCAAAGTCCATCGGAAAGCCACCTCCCCCATAACACAGGTCCTGACCCCCCTCTGCCTAACCTCAATTCCCCCAACTCCCCCATTAGAGGCCCCTATCATAGACCCCATCAGAGACCCCCAATAGAGACCCCCATCAGAGACCCCTACCTGAAAGATGAAGAGAAGTCCAAGCAGTAGAGTAAAAAAAAAATCACTGCATTTTCACTTACCCTTCCCTAACATCTGCTGCCTCAGACTAAAGTGTTTAAAGCAGCAGCTGTTAAAAGTGTCAGAGACTTCCTTAAAAGCCAAGTACACTTCAAACAGCTTCAAATCCCTTGACAGCCTTTGAAATGCAAATTTTCCATTCAATTTCACACAGCAATACATTGCCAGTGATTGACAGTTTTCTTACTCCAGAGACATCTGCTTGGTGGATGGTTGATTTATATTTCCCTTCACGCTGGAATACATTTCCATTACCATGCTTTGATGCTAACCACAATGTTTATAAACACACTTGTCATGATTAACAGTTCCTCGCCATAACAAAAGCAGCTAAGTGCTTTCACTTCCTCTTTTTCACAGCAGAACTTAGCAAGAGCTGTCCAATCACAGAATCACATCTAATTCTAGAAACTATGTTCAAGGTTTTGCAAGCAGGAGTTGGTTGAGTACAGTCAGCACTCTGCTATGGTGAGCAGCTGAAGGAACATGCTGTTGGATACAATCTGCCAGTTGTTTGCTTGCATAGGATGTATCTTATGCTAAGGGTATGCTTTATGTATGCAAATGTGTTCTTATGTGGAAAAAAAGACTATACAGGGAATTTTATAGAGGTGATACAGGCCTTGGCTGCCAGCTGGTGAAGGTCTGTCTTGCCTCCTCCTAGGAAAGCCCAACAGTATTATATACCAATCAGGCAGTTGAGAGGATATCGGTGGGCCCTCCACAGGAACAGAGACTAAGGGTGTGAAGTAGCACTAGCTGAGAGCTGTTGCCAATCAATATTTTGCAGCAATGCCACTGGCGAGCTGGTGGCTTCTTGGCAAAGACACCTGCCTGGGTCTAGATCTTCATTGGATCCCTGTTGTCAAGTGAGTCATGGCAGTAGGGGTATCACAGGGTGGGGGTTGTGGGGATGGTGAAACAGGGGACTCGCAAATAGGGGCAGGGGTGTGTGTCTCTCAGTGGCTCCTCCTTCCCGATGAGGGGAAACATCCCGGATAGATTTGCTTGTCGTGCTCCCTGCACGGGGGCAGGCCTGACTGCCTCAGGTTTAATGACAGCAGCAGCAGGATGAGGCCCTCAATTGCCTACTTAAGGCCTCAATTGATGACGGGGCCGGAAAGCCATCCATGAGCCTTCCTACCATGGAGTTATTCAGTGTGGAGGCCAGGAGGTGGTGGGACCCCCACCTGCCATCATCTCACCTGAGTAAATGCCCGCTTCACCTCCAATATTACTAGAGAGCATAACATACTACCCTATGAATCACATGTAAGGAGTAATTGTAGTAAGTTTGGACTGCCAATAAGGACCCTCTTCCACAAACAAGACATATCAGCAAATGGACTTAATTTTAACGGTTCAAGATCATGGGAATTTGTGCCTGACATTCTGACAAACACTGTTGGCAGCTCTCCCCAGCCACTCAGGTTGTAAAACTACCTGCAGATGACCAGTTAAGTTATAATAATACTTTTTGTCACAAGTAGGGTTACATTTAAACTGCAACAAAGTTACTGTGAAAAGTTGAATTTATATGTGTTTTTTCTGATGTGATTTGTACTTCTGAGGTGACATGGAAACAGCATTATTCCGAGGCAACTGAAGAAAATGGCTCCACAGATTCCCCAACCAAATTACACTGCAGGAAGCTAAGAGCATCAGATATAAACCATCCATTTGCTAAGTGGTTTTTACCTCCTTTCTTTCAGCCTTAAGAAATTTGATAACTTGAGGAAGCCAGTGGTCATAGGACAGAGATTTATTTAATATATGCAATATTCTGCTGAAGGCAGTAACCCGCTGCCACTCCAGTCCTTGCTGGGACAGCTAACCACACAAGGCCCTGCTTTGGGCCAGCTTTCATGTAAGTCTGCAACGAAGTCCAGCTAGGTGGCATCCACCCCTTACCTGGAAAGCCCATGCTCCATGAGTCCTATGGGGCGATCAGCAGTGGTTTTGCAGTGGTCCTCGAGAGGGTTATACCAAGAAGAATAACTGTGCATGCTCTTTCATTCCACTGGATTTGCAACAATGTAGATAAGGAGAAACCTGCCGGACAGGAAGAGTCAAAGAGATCCAAAGTGATTCTGCGTTATACTTTTTAAAAAAATGTTTTTTATTGGGTTTTTTTGCACATAGTATATTTACAGGTGTACACAAAGAGAAAAAAAGAGAAGATGATAAAAGCAAAAACACTATATAATTAGAAAAACCACGTAAATTAAAATCAAGGGTGGGAAAGTAAAAACTGGGAAGTGTTTATCCATAGAAGCACTGGAGAGACAATTACATTATACATATCTTGGGGGGGGCCTTCTTTTATTCTGTTATTATTTAACAAAGAGAGTACACACAACGCCAGTAATACAAAATTGATCTGGGTGGGGAGGCGCCTGGCCTGGGTGGTGCCCCTGATGTTGCTTGCTTCTCCCGGTTGGTTTTCGCTGCTGTTGTTGTGCGTTTGGCTCTGCTTCGGCCGTCCGTCGTTCCTTCCTCCTGTACCTTCTTACTCTCTGTTGCCCTGCTGTGTTCGTCATGGTCATTGTCATTTCCCGTGCTCTCCTTCCAGTTTGTGTTCCCTCGTTCTCCCCCCCCCCCCCCCCCCCCTCTGGCTCCCCTCAATTTTCTTTGCCCTCTGTCTTTCCTTCTTCCCTCCACCCCCACCCCACCCCCCTACCCCCCCCAGCCCCGCCCAATGGTCATTTATTTTCACACGTAATTACTTGAAGTTCTCTTCAGTTCTCTTAAACTTAAAGATATTACATGGCATTAACTTCTAGTTTTTAGTTTGTTAAAAGTTATTTAAGGAAACGGAGTCAGCTATATGCTGCATTATGTTTTTATATTATCACTACTCACAGGGAGAGTTGATGAAGGAGGCTATCTCTTTTTTTGCAGTAGTGCCCCATTACGGATTAATAGATCAGTTGTATTTAGCACCATTGACAAGTAGCTTTCAATATCATTGAAGCCTTCCTCATACTCTTTACTCTTCATTATTTTGTTGGTGCTGATTTTACTTCAGGAAGGAACATTTCTGGGCACTCAACTTTAGTAAATTCAAACTAGCCTAAGGAAGTTAGTAATTACCAAGTATTCTGTCACACTGATAATACAGGTTTGATTTCACTTCTCAGAACAGTGCCCTGCATTGCATCCAATGACATTTACATCCATCATGAATTCCACCGAGCCCTTTAATAACCTAATTAATTATGACATGAGTTATGTGTTCATAGATGCAGCATGATGTTGATGAGCCCGAAACCACGAACATTAATTTCTGTTGTCATCCTTTCCACATGAAAGTTCAACATCCTGTTAACCCAACTAGGAATCAGCATCACTTCTACATTAATGAATAGTGACCAATCACGAGCATTTATTCATTTTTACACCGCTGTAAGATTGACCTGTTGCATGTACATTTAATTACAGCAGCTTTTTATGTATCGTGTGTAATAGAGTTCTCTTATACATTGGGACTGGCTAATGGTTCTTTCTACATTTAAAAATTGAATCAATACAGGCGAATAAATAATACGAATCAACATTAAGATGTGGCAAATACGTTATGTAGGTGGTTTGGCAGCACGGTAGCATAGTGGTTAGCACAGTTGCTTCACAGAGCCAGGGGCGCGGGTTCGATTCTCGGCTTGGGTCACTGTCTATGTGGAGTCTGCACGTTCTTCCCGTGTCTGCATGGGTTTCCTTCAGGCGCTCCGGTTTCCTCCCACAAGCCCTGAAAGATGTGCTTGTTGAGTGAATTAGACATTGCTGAATTCTCCCTCAATGTACCTGAACAGGCGCTGCAGTGTGACAACTACTGGATTTTCACAGTAACTTCATTACAGTGTTAATGTAAGCCAATTTGAGAGACTAATAAAGATTATTATTATTGAATGAATTTTGGAAAATTCTGCTTCATTCATTCAGAAAACTACAGACCACTATGAAACTCAATACAAAATCATTTGATAGGAGAGAACTTGAATATTGCTGAAAAAAGGGACATGCTGATGAAACTTTTTATCTTGCACTCATCATGACAGATTTGCAAGAATACCAATTGTAAAGGAAACAATAATTTATACTGCGTGAGAAGAGTATGCTCATTGATTGGTAATTGGCTCTGATTGGTAGACATTTGCAGACAGAAGGAGCATGTCTTTGCACTGTGCCTTTTTCAATTCGACAAACGTTTGGGGTACAGCCATTCATTCCTCACAGCAATGCCTTCGTTAATCAGGGCTGACCTGCCTGATTTGATGTTAACCACAATCTTGGTAGCGAACTGTTCCCTCATGCATTCTCCATGACAATGTCTATCGAAGTCAGAGGCTACTTGCCAACTAATCGGCACTCTCTCTTCATGCAGTGTAAATTGCTGTTACCGTTACAATTGGTATTCTTGTGAATCTGTCCTGAAGAGTGCAAGACAAAAAGTTTCATCAGTATTTCAGCAAAACAAAATCTGAGGTCTTCTAGGGACTAAACGATAGACCCCTAAGTCTATCTGGGAGTTATTTGCACAGAAAAAAACAAGAACCTGCGGAAAGAAGGACAACGCATATGGCATTACTTTATGTAAGATCGGAACATCCCACAAATTGGACTTTTATTAAATTTAAAGCCAAAGGTTTCATGGACATAAACACTGCAAACAAACAGGCAGAACCTCAACACAAAGAGGCAGGGTTAATCTTCAAAGGATGTCAATACCAAAACCAAGTCAATACTATGTAAAGACATTGGGATATTACCATCTCAAAGACAAAACAGTGGCTATTAGACAATCCAATTAAAGAAGTGTCATGTGAGAGTACCTTTAAGAAATGGGTGTTTATAAAATAGCTGAAGTGGATGTACCTTTAAGAAATGGGTGTTTATCAGTCGTGTCAGAGTGTGGGTGGAGCTGGGCTGTGTCAGCTTCTACTTTTGCTTTGGGCTGTCTGCAACAGGGTGTGTTTAATTTTGTTTTAGATTTGGAGAAGCTGCAGTCGCAGCAAGATGTGTATGAATCTCTGCAAGCTAAAGAATGTTTATTTGGTGATTTCAAAGTGGTAACTGCTCTCAGTAGAGAAGTTAAACCTGATGTCTTTCTGTAAAAAGGGTTCTTTTTTTGTCTTATGAATGTTGAAAGGAAAGATTAAGGGCGCGATTCTCCACATCCCACGCCGGGTGGGAGAGTCACGGGAGGGCCGGGCGAATCATGCCACGCTGCCCTGGCACCCCCCGCGATTCTCCCACCCCCCCAAAAATGGCGTGTCGCATTTTCCGACAGACCGCTCGGAGAATCGCCGCTCGCCGTTTCTCACGGCGACCGCAGATTCCCCGGCCCGAATGGGCCGAGCGGCCTGCCGAACCTGACCGGTTCACGCCGGTGCCAACCACACCTGGTCGCTGCCGGCGTGAACAGCGCGCGACAGGTGAGTGTGGGGCCTGTGGGGAGGCGGAGGGAGGATCGAGCACCAAGGGCGTGCTCAGCAGATGTCTGGCCCGCGATCGGTGCCCACCGATCGTCGGGCCGGCGTCTGTAAACGACGCACTCTTTTCCCTCTGCCACCCCGCAAGATCAAGCCGCCATGTCTTGCGGGGCAGCAGAGGGGAAGACGGCAACCGCGCATGCGCGGGTTTGAGCCGGAAAACCTGCGCATGCATGGCTGACGTCACTTCGGCGCTGCCGGCCGCATCATTCTTGGCGCGCCACTTTGATGCAAGCGTCAAGGCCGGGCGTTCGGGATTCATGCACCGCCGCTCCTAGCCCCCTGGGGGGGGGGGAGAGAATAGGGTGCGAGGAGTGGCGTCCGACGCCGGAGTGGAATACTCCGGGTTTCCCTCCGGCGTCGGCACTCAGTCTCCCGTTGGGAGAATTGCGCCCTAAGAGTTACTTATAGAGTACTGTATTCTTTGGGGGAATTATAGGTGTTGATAGTTGTTAAGATGTTTACTGTGGGTTTATAAAGTGTTAACTGGTTTCATAAATAAACATTATTTTAATTTAAAAGTACTGTAGATCTCTGTTGCATCACACCTATTGAAGTAGGCCCATGTGCTCCCCATACCACAATCAATTCAAAGTTGTGGGTCAGGTGAATTCCATGATACACTTTGGGGTTCTCTCAACCCTGGCCCACAACAGTTGGGAGACCATCAGACAACAGCCATCATACAAACAAACATTGAGAACAGCTAAGGAGAAATGGACTTTATCACGTGTATATCAATTTGGGAGCCAGAGACTTCACACCTGAGTGATCCATTGCTTCAGTCATGGAAACAACATTGCAATGAATGGGTTTGTTTTGACCAAGGCAGGAACTAGGCAAAAGAGATTAAAAAGGTGCTAAACACTGACCATTCAAACGGAATGACTCAAACAGGAAACCTGGTTTGACATTTTGGATAAAGTTTGTAATAAAAAGGCCTAGGTAGTAGGATCTGTTACTGCAGTCACTGAGGAGAATTGGGAATGGTCAACCTGATTCACAGACCTACACTTCACACTGGAAAGACCAACTGTGTTGGGAGTAGTACCAGCCAGATCCAAGGGATACTGGGGCTACATTTTAAGGATAGTTTAAGGGTAGCGGCTAAGTCTGGAGGGCATTTGAGTGTAATCAATTGAGGTTTGGGCAGAAATGTAGAGCTTTGCCTGTGATTTTTCAGTGTAGACTTTAGTTGTGGTTTCGAGTGTTGTGCTGTGTCATTACACTAGTTTAGAACTCTTGTATTACGGCATTCGGAGTGTTTTTGTTAATAAACAAGTTTGTGGTTGAGCCTAAAGCTGTGCTTGTATAAATTTGTCCTTTCTAAAAATCCTAAAGTCAAGAACAGACAGTAAGGGTAAACATGCACCTCTTATAGAACATAGAACATAGAACAGTACAGCACAGAACAGGCCCTTCGGCCCTCGATGTTGTGCCGAGCAATGATCACCCTACTCAAACCCACGTATCCACCCTATACCCGTAACCCAACAACCCCCCCCTTAACCTTACTTTTTTTTATTAGGACACTACGGGCAATTTAGCATGGCCAATCCACCTAACCCGCACATCTTTGGACTGTGGGAGGAAACCGGAGCACCCGGAGGAAACCCACGCACACAGGGGGAGGACGTGCAGACTCCACACAGACAGTGACCCAGCCGGGAATCGAACCTGGGACCCTGGAGCTGTGAAGCATTTATGCTAACCACCATGCTACCCTGCTGCCCCTCTTATATTTCATAGTCGCGGGCAGACCTGTCAAAGAAGTCGATTGTGGATACAGTCTTCATGTAGAAGCAGCAAGAGATTCCCTATTGCTCCTTGGAATGGGTAAAATCTTGTCCGATAATATTGTCTGCAGCACTTCCTCACCCACCTTTCATCCATCCTGGACTGCTCCCCTTCTATTATAATTGCACATAAGAGATTAACCATTGAGAATCCCAAAGTTGGCACTCAGAACCCCGTATTGTGAGTGGGTGAAATATTTCCTGGTGATTTCAGCATCCTCAGACTTTTAGAAGCAAGTCCAGTTCAAATTAGTTGAAAGGCAAAGCAAAATGATGCTTTAAAATCTCCAGGCTATGGGCTCTAAAGTAAATATTTCCACTTCCATCAGCCAATGCTAGTAACATATACATCACAATATCCGATGGGAGCGCAGCTCATGGGATTTCAGAACTCCAGTGCTATGGCTGCTAATTTTAATTTATGCTAATGAGATCATCATAGCATTGGTGAACGTAGGCATGAAAGATCTTCGATCAGGTGGAGAACTGTCACACAGGTGTGACAAACAGAAACAAATTTTGTTCTAGAATCCACAGCCAAAATTCCAGTTTCATTAGTTTATGCCGGTGGCATGGTGGCACAGTGATTAGCACTGCCGCCTGACAGTGCCAGGGACCCAGGTTCAATTCTGAACTTGGGTGACTGTCTTGTGTGGAGTTTGCACTTTCTCCTTGTGTCTGTGTGGGTTTCCCCCGGGAGCTCCAGTTTCCTCCCACAATCCAAAGATGCGCAGGGTAGGTGGATTGGCCCCGCTAAATTGCTCCTTGGTGTTAGGAAGGGTTAGGTGATAGGGTGGGGGAGTAGGCCTAGGTAGGGTGCTCTTTCAGATGGGCTGAATGGTCTCCTTCTGCACTGTAGGGATTATATTAAAGGATTCTATGCGAGAAATCATCCAAAAACTCATTCTTTATCAGGAGTGTATTTTGTTCTCAAAGTGATCTCCTGCTGCTTGTTAAAATGCTAAATTCAGGAACTGCATCTGCAGGATATACTTCAAGCTTGCGTCTATGCAACTTCACATTGTTTACAAAATGTATGCTATAAGTGACCTTTAAAGTGCTTTCCGATCTGCAAAGACCAAATGAAAAAAAATGGATTTTGGTGGAAAAGATCAATCCGATTTGAAGGAACCACGTGAATCATAAGATATGATATACTACTATTTACTGCCCCAAACATTTGGAGTAATATTACTGGTCTGAATGGAATATAATTAGTCCATTAAGACACTTTAATAAAATGGATGGACTGTAATTGCTCTCATTTAATAAGTGGAGATAATTTGTCTGACAGTTAAGATAGAGGACTATTCTAATCCTGACTATAATTAAAGCATTTAACTTGAATCACAATTGACTTTGATACACACTTAATCACATCCTATTGACCACAAACATTATGATACCTTAGTAAACAATTCCTGTTCCTTAATGTAGAAATAATGTAATAATAAATCTGCTCATTCAAAATGTTACCACAACTGCTTATCAACCTTAGCATCTCCCCTAGCTTGAAAAGAAAATCTGAGTATGAGCAGGATATATTAAAGAATTAAAGAAGCAAAGAATAAAATATTAGTGAGCCATTTGTATATATGCTTAATTAACCTGCACTTTTTATGAACATTGATGCACTATCAATTACGATGAGCCGAGAGTAGAGTGTAATCGAGGCTTTATTACGCAGAGATGTGTGGCCTACAGCAGCTGCTGCTGAAATGGCTGCAGCTCGGAGAGCCCACACATTTATACTCCGCCTACTGGGCAGAGCCAGCAGGCAGGGATCTACCCCCGTACCTGTTGTACAGGAGCCTTACCGTAATACACCTATATGCGATATAAATACAACAGTGGTGACTACCACATTCACCCCCTGTTAAAAAAGAGTCCAGCGGGGGTGGTGGAAGACTATTTACATGCATATGCTAACAGTTTAGGAAAAGTTTACAAATTCAGACGATCGGGTGCCTTGATCCTCCGTTGCGAGCGCCGCAGTCCCGGTGGCAATGCAAACGTCGGTTTGGTCACCGGTGACTCCGGGCGTGTGTTGACCTCTTCTTCATCCCCGGGTGGGACCAAGGGGAGGACAGATCGTCCTGGAGCGGTGACCGCGGTGAGGTGTGCTGGGGCAGAAGGGGGTGTGTGGGGACCTAGCTAGCGCCAGGTCCCAGAGGGAGACTGTGTCTTGGTGGCCGTCGGGGTACGGGTAGGCCTACTGTGGGTTCGCATGGAGTAGCTGTACAGGTCCGGCTTGTGGAGCCGCACGTGTTTGCGGAGGAGAACGGGTCCTGGAGTTGCCAGCTACGTTGGGAGTGAAAACCCGGAGGTGGACTTCCTGGGGAAGGCAAAGATACGTTCATGGGGGTTTTGTTAGTCGCGGTGCACAGGAGCGACCAAATGGAGTGAAGGGCGCCAGGGAAGAACTCCTGCCAGCGGGAGGCCAGGAGATTCCTGGACCGTAGGGCCAGCTGGACGGCCTTCCAGACCGTCCCATTCTCCCGCTCCACCTGCCCGTTTCCCCTGGGGTTGTAGCTGGTCGTCCTGCTCGAGGCGATGCCCTTGCTGAGCAGGTACTGACGCAGCTCATCGCTCATAAATGAGGATCCCCGGTCGCTGTGGACATAGGCGGGGAAACCGAACAGAGCTTTGATGACAGTGGCAGACGTCATATCGGGGCATGGGACGACGAAGGGGAACCTGGAGTATTCGTCGACCACGTTAAGAAAGTACGTGTTTCGGTCGGTGGAGGGGAGGGATGCATTGAAATCCACGCTGAGGTGCTTAAAGGGGCGGGAGGCCTTCACTAGATGCGCTCGTCTGGCCGGTAGAAGTGCGGTTTACACTCCGCGCAGACCTGGCAGTCTCTGGTGATAGCCCTGACCTCCTCGATTGAGTAGGTCAGATTTCAGGCCTTTATGAAGTTAAAAAACCGGGTGACCCCTGTGTGACAGAGATCGTCATGCGGGGTCCGGAGTCGGTCCACTTGTGCGCTGGCACATGTACCTCGGGATAGGGCATCGGGGGGCTCGTTCAGCTTACCGGGGCAATACAAAATCTCATAATTGTAGGTGGAGAGCTCGATCCTCCACCTCAAGATCTTATCATTTTTGATCTTGCCCCACTGTGTGTTGTTGAACATGAAGGCAACCGACCATTGGTCAGTGAGGCGAGTGAATCTCCTGCCGGCCAGGTAATGCCTCCGATGTTACACAGCTTCTACGATGGCCTGGGCCTCCTTCTCGAAGGAGGAGTGCCGAATGTTGGAGGCATGGAGGGTGCGTGAAAAGAACACCATGGGCCTGCCAGCTTGGTTGAGGGTGGCGGCCAGAGCGACGTCTGATGCATCGCTCTCGACTTGGAAGGGGAGCGTCTCGTCGAACGCATGCATCGCGGCCTTGCCGATTTTGGCCTCAATACGGTTGAAGGTCTGGTTATCCTCGGCCGTCAGGGGGAAAACTGTGGATGGAATGAGTGGGCGGGCTTTGTCCGCATAGTTAGGGACCCACTGGGCATAGTATGAGAAGAACCCCAGGCATCATTTAAGGGCCTTGGGGCAGTGGGGGAGGGGAAGTTCCATGAGGGGGCGCATGCGATTGTGGTCGGGCCCTCGAACTCCATTCTGAACCACATAGCTGAGGATGGCTAATCGGTTAGTGCTGAACACGCACTTCTTGTTGTAGGTTAGGTTGAGGAGTTTGGCGGTGTGGAGGAATTTGTAAAGGTTAGCTTCGTGGTCCTGCTGGTCGTGGCCGCAGTTGGTGACGTTATCCAGGTACACGAAGGTGGCCCGCAGTCCGTACCGGTCAACCATTTGGTCCATCTCACGTTGGAAGTCCGAGAACCCTACGGAGGTGGTAAAGGAGGCCGTCCGCTTCAAATGCGGTGTACGGGCGGTCCGCCTTGTGAATGGGGAGCTGGTGGTAGGCAGATTTCACTGTCGAGAAGACCCGTTACTGTGCAATCTGATTGACCATATCAGATATGCGTGGAACGGGGTACGCGTCGAGCTGCATGTACCAATTGATGGTCTGACTGTAGTCAACGACCATCCTGTTTTTCTCCCCAGTTTTCACCACTACCACTTGGGCTCTCCAGGGGCTGTTGCTGGCCTCGTTAATACCTGCTAATAGCAGCCGCTGGACCTCAGACCTGATGAAGGTCCTGTCCTGGGTGCTGTACCGTCTGCTCCTGGTGGCGACGGGTTTGCAATCCTAGGTGAGGTTTGCAAACAGAGAAGACAGGTCGATCTTAAGGGTGATGCACTATCAATTGACCACAGAAGCGAAGTTGTAGTCCGAAACTGAAGGCTTTAATAGACAAGATGTTTAACCAGCAGCTCAGGTACAGAAAGGAAGCTGTGGGGAACACACGGGCTCTTATACCCCGCCTTACATGGCGGAGCTACCTTACAGCTCTAACCAATGGGTGACTAATGTTACATACCATTGGGCCAATGAGCAGCAAGCCTTATCCACCAATGGTGTCTCGACATTGCTAGTAATACCTCTAGTCATACTACCGCATTCACCCCCTGTTGAAAAAGAATCCGGCGGGGGGGTGGTGGCGGCTTGGTCGCCCGACCATAACTGGTGGTCCGCCCGGGTTGAATAGCATGCTGGTAGTATGACTAGTGTTGAGGTACTGCACTACTTTCGCACTGCGTCTGCCCACTGGCCCACAACTATTTACAAAGACATAATACAATTTCGAAATTACACAATTGGCCATGTATATGTCACATTAAAAGGTCCATATACAGTTCATAGCGACACAACCAGACGGTTGGGGGCCTTGGTTGTCCTTTGCGACCGACGGAGCTTTGGCGGAGACGTCGGGGGAGGTGCAGGTGCCTGTGACTCCGGGAGCGTGGATCCAGTCCCCGTAGCGGCTTCAACACCCCTAGATGGTGCTGGTGAGGGTGGCTGACCCGGGGAGGGGGCATCCAGACCTCTAGATGGCGCTGGTGGGGAGGTTGACTGGCCAGTGAAGGGAGCGTCTGTAGAGTGCTACGATGGGCGGGGGGTCCAGACAGGGCCGGTGGGAAAAACAGTTGTCTAGGGCAGGGGGCGACAGTGAGGTGCGCCGGTGGGGGGGGGGGGGGGGGGGGGGGGGGGGAGGGTGGGGCTGGTGGCGAGGGCGAGGGAGGTGATCCGGTGGGCGCCAGGTCCCGTAGGGAGACCGTGTCTTGTCGGCCTTCGGGGTACTCCACGTACACGTACTGGGGGTTAATGTGGAGTAAACGGACCCTCTCGACCAACGGGTCCGACTTGTGCACCCACACGTGTTTCCGGAGCAGGATGGGCCCGGGTGCTGCCAGCCAGGTCGGGAGCGAGGTCCCTGAGGAGGACTTCCTAGGGAAGACAAAGAGACGTTCATGAGGCGTTTGGTTAGTTGCAGAGCAGAGCAGAGACCGGATGGAGTGGAGGGCATCTGGGAGGACCTCCTGCCAGCAGGGGACTGGGAGATTGCTGGACTGTAGGGTCAGTAGGACAGTCTTCCAGACTGTTCCGTTCTCCCTCGACCTGTCCGTTACCCCGGGGGTTGTAACTGGTCGTCCTGCTCGAGGTAATGCCTTTGCTAAGCAGGAATTGACGCAGTTTGTCACTCATAAAAGAGGACCCCCTATCACTGTATGTAGGCGGGGAATCGAACAGGGAAAAATTGCTGTGGAGGGCTTTGATGATGGTGGTTGTGGTCATGTCGGGGCAGGGGATGGCGAACGGGAAGCGGGAGTACTCGTCAATCACGTTCAGGAAGTATGTGTTGCGGTTGGTGGAGGGGAGGGGACCTTTGAAGTCCATGCTGAGGCGTTCAAAGGGGCGGGAAGCCTTCACCAGGTGCGCTTTCTCCGGATGGTAGAAGTACGGCTTGCACTTCGCGCAGATGTGGCAGTTCCTAGTGACTGTCCTGACCTCGATGGAGTAGGGCAGGTTGTGGGTCTTTACGAAATGGAAGAAACGAGTGACCCCCGGGTGGCAGAGGTCCCTGTGAAGGGCTCGGAGGCGGTCCACTTGTGCGTTGGAACATGTGCCGCAGGATAGGGCATCAGGAGGCTCGTTTAGCTTCCCGAGACGATACAGGATCTCGTAGTTATAGGTGGAGAGCTCGATCCTCCACCGCAAGATCTTATCGTTCTTTATCTTGCCCCGCTGTGCATTGTCGAACACGAAAGCTACCAACCGTTGGTCCGTGAGGAGGGTAAACCTCCTGCTGGCCAGGTAATGCCTCCAATGTCGTACAGCTTCTACTATGGCCTGTGCTTCCTTCTCAACCGAGGAGTGGCGGATTTTGGAAGCATGGAGGGTGCGCGAGAAGAAGGCCACGGGTCTGCCCGCGTGGTTGAGGGTGGCTGCCAGAGCTATGTCGGACGCGTCGCTCTCAACTTGGAAGCGGAGGGACTCGTCGATGGCGCACATCGTGGCCTTTGCAATGTCTGCTTTGATGCGGCTGAAGGCCTGGCGGGCCTCCGTCGACAGAGGGAAAGTAGTTGTTTGGATGAGAGGACGGGCTTTGTCGGCGTAGTTGGGGACCCACTGAGCGTAATAAGAGAAGAACCCAAGGCAGCGCTTCAGGGCCTTGGAGCATTGAGGGAGGGGGAACTCCATAAGGGGGCGCATGCGTTCCGGGTCGGGGCCTAACACTCCATTTCGCACTACGTAGCCAAGGATGGGTAAGCGGTCGGTGCTAAACACGCATTTATCCTTGTTATACGTTAGGTTCAGGAGTTTTGCGGTCTGGAGGAATTTGTGGAGGTTAGTGTCGTGGTCCTGCTGATCGTGGCCGCAGATGGTGACATTATCGAGATATGGGAATGTTGCCCATAAACCGTATCGGTCGACCATTCGGCCCATCGTTCGCTGGAAGACCGAGACCCCGTTTGTGACACCGAAGGGAACCCTTAAGAAGTGGTAGAGTTGCCCATCTGCCTCGAACGCAGTTTACTTGCGATCACTTGCGCGGATGGGGAGCTGGTGGTAGGCAGACTTTAGGTCTACCGTGGAGAAGACCTTGTACCGCGCAATCCTGTTGATCAGGTCGGATATATGGGGTAGGGGGTACGCATCCAGTTGCGTAAACCTGTTGATGGTCTGGCTGTAGTCGATGACCATCCTGTTCTTGTCCCCAGTCTTTACTACCACAACCTGGGCTCTCCGGGGGCTGTTGCTAGCTTCGATGACCCCTTCCCTCAGGAGCCGCTGGACTTCGGACCTGATGAATGTCCGATCCTGGGCACTGTACCGTCTGCTCCTGGTGGCGACGGGTTTGCAATCCGGGGTGAGGTTTGCAAACATGGAGGGGGGGTTGACCTTGAGGGTCGCGAGGCTGCAGACAGTGAGGGGGGGTATAGGGCTGCCGAATTTAAACGTTAGACTCTGACGGTTGCACTGAGAATCCAACCCTAGGAGTGTGGCTGCGCAGAGGTGGGGGAGGACGTAGAACCTGTAATTCTTGAACTCCCTCCCTTGGATCGTGAGGTTCGCTACACAATACCCTTTTATTGCAACTGAATGGGAGCCGGAGGCCAGGGCGATTTTTTGATTGACGGGTTGGACAGGAAGGGAACAGCGCCTTACCGTTTCAGGGTGTATAAAGCTCTCCATGCTCCCCGAGTCAAGCAGACAGGACGTCTCGTGCCCGTTGATCAATACCGTCGTCGTCGCTGTGGAAAGGGTGCGGGGTCGAGACTGGTCCAATGTCACCGATGCCAATCGTGGCAGGAGTTCAGAATCGTCTTTGGGCGGAGTGTGGTCACCCGTGCTGGGGTCCTTGGAGCCGGTCCAAGATGGCGGCGCCCACTGGTCGCACATGGCTGGGGGTGGACAAAATGGTGGTGCCCATCCCCCGCACGTGGCGTCGGCAGAGTAAGATGGCGGCATCCGGAGCCCCACGTGGCGCTGGGGGAAGAAGCTGGCGATGTTCGTGGGCCGCTCGGAGCAGCGGCGATCTCCACTCGCCGCCCGGAACCGCAGCGACCGCCCGGGCCTGGCAGACTGCCATGAAATGGCCCTTTTTGCCGCACCCCTTACACGGTGCCCAACGGGCTGGGCAGCGCAGTCGGGGGTGTTTCGCATGGCCGCAGAAATAGCAACGGGGCCCAGCGGGGTTGCCGGGGCATCTCGCAGCACCGGCCTGAGGCGATTCAGAGTCCGCTGGGGGGGAATTCCACGCTGCCCAGGGGGCCACCGCGCGGTCAGGGGCGTAGGCGCAGGCATTTCAGGAGGCCACGTCCAGTGAATCGGCGAGGGCCCGTGCCTCCGTGAGGCCCAGAGTGACTTTCTCAAGCAGTCTCTGGCTGATTTGTGGGGACTGCATACCCGCAACAAAAACGCCCGGATCAATAGTTCAGTATGTTCGTTAGCCGAAACTTGTGAGCAGCTGCAGTTCCTCCCTAGCACGAGGAGTGCATGATAGAACTCGTCTAGTGACTCACCAGGGCTCTGCCATCTCGCTGCCAGTAGGTGCCGGGCATAGACTTGGTATACTGGGCGGATATAATGTCCTTTGAGTAGTTCCATTGTGGAATCGTAGTCCGTAGCGCCCTCGATGAGCGTGTAGATGTCCGGGCCCACACTCGAGTGCAAAATCTGTAGTTTCTGCTCCCTGGTAGGTGTGCTTTCTGCCGTGCCGAGGTAGCCGTTGAAACATGCTAACCAGTGCTTAAAGGTTGCGGCGGCGTTAGCCGCGTGGGGGCTGAGTTGTAGACACTCCTGCTCCATGCGGTGCTCCATCCTATAAAATCTTGTCTATTAAATTGATGCACTATCAATCGACCACAGAAGCAAAGTTGTAGTCCGAAACTGAAGGTTTTAATAGACAAGATGTTTCCCCAGCACCTCAGGTACAGAAAGGAAGCTGTGGGGAACACACGGGCTCTTATACCCCGCCTTACAGGGCGGAGCTACCTTACAACTCTAACCAATGGGTGACTAGTGTTACATACCATTGGGCCAATGAGCAGCGAGCCTCCTCCACCAATGGTGTCTCGGCATTGCTAGTTACTGTAATACCTCTAGTCATACTACCACAAAGGGTCGTGAGACCGCAGACAGTAAGGGGTGGTAGAGGCCCGCCGAATTTCAGGGTTAGGGTTTGGAGGTTGCACTGGAAGTCCAGGCTGAGTAGCAAGGCAGCGCAGCGGTTGGGGAGAACATAGAGCCGGAAGTCGCTGAACTCTACGCCCTGGATGGTGAGGGTGGCGATGCAGTACCCCTGGATCGCCACGGAGTGGGATCCGGGGGCCAGGGAGATTCTCTGGATAATGGGGTGTACCGTGAGGGAGCAGTGCCTTACCGTATTGGGGTGGATGAAGCTCTCAGTGCTCCCACAGTCCAGAAGGCATGATGTCTTGTGCCCATCGACCTTCACTGTCGTCGATGCGGGCGCGAGGTTGTGCGGTCGGGACTGGTCGATCGTGATGGAGGCGAGACGCGGCTGGTGTTGGAAGGTCCCTGGCTGGTCAGCGGCAGTTGCAGGTGATGAGCGGTCCAATGAGGTGCCCAATGAGCAGGGGTCCTGGGGCAGGGAATATGGTGGCGCCCACAGGGCGCACGTGGCGGGCGGCATTAAAGATGGTGGCACCCACAGGCCGCACATGTTCTGAGGCGAGCAAGATGGCGACGCCCACTGGCCACGTGTTCTGAGACGAGAAAGATGGCGGCGCCCATGGGCCACACAAGATCTGAGGCGAGGAAGATGGCACCGCCCACAGATCGCACGCAGGGGGTGCAGGGACAATAGTGGCGATCGAGCGGGCCTGGCTCACAGCAGCGAAATATCCTTTCTTCCCGCAGGCCTTGCAGAGCGTGCTCCACGCCGGGCAGCGCTGCCAGGGGTGTTTTGTCTGTCCGCAGATGTAGCTTTTGGGTCCCCCGGGGTTGGTTGGCTGCCGCGCGGCGCAGGCTTGGGGTTGGCTGGGGGTGGTCGCTGGTGGGGTCCACAATGGGGTGTTCGCTGATGGGGTCCATGATGTCCAGGAGTGGGGGGGGGGGGGGGGGCGTGCGGTCGGGGGTGTACGCCTGGACATTGCGGAAGGCGACTGTAAGTGAGGTCGCGAGTTTCTTGGTCGCCGCGAGGTCGAGGGTGGCCCCTTCTAAGAGGCACTGGCGGATGTACGCTAACCCTATGCCCGTAACAAAAGAGTCTCGAATTAGGGGTTCAGAATGTTCAACAGCCAAAACGACCTGGCAATCGCAGTCCCTCGCCAGGGCGTGCAGGGCACGCCAGAAATCTTCCACAGACTCACCGGGGAATTGATGCCGCGTGGACAGGAAGTGCCTGCCGTAGATTTTGTTGGTCTGCTGAGTGTAGTTCTCCTTCAGTAGCACCATGGCTTGAGCGTTGGCAGGCGTGTCCCGGATGAGGGGAAAGATATCGGAGCTCAGCCGCGTGTACAGGATCTGGAGCTTCTGTGCCTCTGAGGGTGGTTCTGTCGCAGATCCAATGTAGGCTTCAAAGCAAGCTAGCCAATGTGCGAAGGCCAACTTGGCGTTGTCTGCTTGAGGGTGCAGCTGCAGGTGATCAGGCTTGATGCGGAGATCCATCGTTGTAAAATCTCTGCGTAATAAATTGATGCACTATCAATTACGACGAGACGAGAGTAGAGTGTAATTGAGGCTTTATTAAGCAGAGATGTATAGCCTCCCGCAGCTGCTGACGAAATGGTTGCAGCTCGGAGAGCCCACACATTTATACTCCGCCTACTGGGTGGAGCCAGCAGGCAGGGATCTACCCCCGTACCTGTAGTACAAGAGCCTTACCGTAATACACCACATATGCGAGATATTATCACAACAGTGGTGACTACCACAAACATACAAAATAGAAGCAGATATAGGTCATTCGGCCCCTTGAACCGGCTCCGCCATTCAATAAGATCATGGCTGATTTGTTTGCATTTCAAGTTCTACATTCTCATCAACCCCCGATAACCCCTTTGATTCCCTTTTCCAACAAGGATCTATCTTCCTCTGCCTTAAACAAATTCAGTCACCCCATGTCCACCTCCCAAAGTCGCACAACGTTCTGAGAGGAAAGATTTCTCCTCATCTCTGTCCCAAAAAGGCGACCCCCAATTTTAAATCCCCTTTGTTCTGGACACACTCACAAGAGGAACCATCCATTCCATGTCCACCTTGTCAATTCCGTGCAGGGTTTTATAGACTTCAATCAAGCCACCCCTCACTCTTCTAAACTCCAGCGGAAACAAGCCCAGACTGTCCAACCGATCTTTGACTATTTTCTGCTTCACCGTGAGGGGGGTCCCTTCTTAAAGCACAGGTCACAGGTGGTACTGAATCATCTAGCCTATATGATATATTACCGGTAACTGCCCAATGGTTTCGGAGGTAAATAGGTTTTTATATTCTATCAGTTCTGGAGGATGGTGCTGCAGAGTGCTTAAGTCTGGACCAAGGTGGATTAGCCCCAGTGTGATGCAGTCCCGAAGACCCAAATGTGGCCTCATGCTTTGGTCAACGATGTGAAACTAAAAACTGTCCTGTCTGAAATGGAGGGTGACCACACCTTCCGTGTGGATCGTTTATCAGTCATGAAGTCCTTCTGATGTTGGGTCCAGGTGCAGCATATGAGTCGATTTCCCGCAATGGCTGACTGGGCAGGATATTACACTTTGTTCCTGTGTCGACCTTTACTTTTAGTTTGTCCCACTGTAGGCATTGTTTAACATGGTGAAGATCTGACCTTTTTCTGTAATGGTATCAATGCTCTCAAACTAAAGTGTTTTGGAGACTCCGCCTTGTTTACCTTGATCAAGGTCCAATTCATTTATCCCAGGCTGGATTTTCCGTTTTGTGGTGCCAGAAGCATGAATCGCGATGGGGAGACATTGCGCAATAGAAAAATTGATGTTGGCGCTGGCGCCGATTCTGGCACCGTGCTCCGACTCCTCCCTCGTGGCAAAATCGAAGTTTGTGTCCCGTCCCGGTGGGGCCACGCAAAATTGTAATTTGTATGGATTTTAATCTCATTAGCGAGTTGGACACAGTATGCTCCGCCCATCCGCTATGCCCCACCCCTCTCAGGCGAGCATGAATTGGTGCAAGTATTTACAAATGGGGCCTGGGCGCCAAGGCTGCTGAGGGGGAGCGAAAAGGCAAGAAACCTTTTTAAAACTCTCCAAAAGTGAAGCGCTTGCTAGGGGGTGGCTGCTTGGGCTGGGGGGAGTAGCAGGGAGTGACTTGGTGACAGGTCTGTGGACTTGGGGTGTTCCGCCTTGGGATCAGGGTGGCCTGGCTCAGACCACCATTGCTGCAGTCTGTGGTTTAAACCACCCCTTTGGTGCTACTTACAGGCCCCTGGCTGCTCACGCTGCTGACTGCTCACCGTGTCCCGTAAATGTTCACAGAGCCTCTGGTCATTTGGGTGCCCACCCAGGCCTCCCCTCTGGAAACCCTCAGACCCCAGCTGACCCATCAGCGGGATGGGCGTGGCCAAGCTCAATCAGTGGCTCACCAGGTGCTGCCACTCCTCAGTGCCCTCATCAGAAACACAGCCCCACTGCAGGGGAAGCAGGGGAATAGCAGAGCTCATCCCAAAACAAAGGACACATGCACCGTGGCCTTTGGCACCCACCCTGGCACACTGCCCCTCTTAGGGCAAGGGCCTCAACAGTGACACACTCAGCTAGCCCACTCACAGGGCCACCAGCTGTCTCCAAGCCCTGCCTGCCCACTGCGCCCCTGCTCCCATCTATCCTTCCCCCGGTCAGGTTATCACAACCTGTGTGTCACACCCAGGACCGACATCACATGGCAGCCATGCTCCCAGCAGATGCACACTTCTCTCACTCACCACCATCTGTAGGACTTGCTGACAAACAAGCCTCTGAGCATGGGGGTGATTGGTGGCACACTGTGACCCTCTCTACCGCACAACCAGGTGCCACCCTGCTGGTGGGATAACACACAGTCCACCCAGTTAGGACACCCACAGTAGACCCCACTGTGGGAGACAGGACAGGGCCTATCGCTGACATGGGTTGTGGCAGTCATCAGTACCCCTGTTGACAGAGAAGGGTGGTGAGGATAGAGGCTCCCTGGTGCCACTCACTGATGGAAAGTGTGGAAAGCAACATATTGGGGGGACCGGCTGAGAGATTGGGGGGGGTGGGGGGGGGGGGGGGGGGGGGGGGGGGGGGTGGGGGGGGGGGAGGGGGGGGGGTTGGGGTGGACATGTTGAGGGTGGCGCTAAAGTACAACTCAAGGTCACATGTAGCCTGTTGGATCTGGATGGGGAAGGGAATACCCATCTTGCTAACATGTCTTCTCTTTACCCCCCTGCAGAGAACAAATTCCAGAGTACAGCCAGGAATGTTCGCTATCTACCTGGTTGCAGCTGCTGTTGCAAACTAAAGGAGGCTGATGGAACAGGGCCTGCTTGGGGAGGACCCAGCACAAGAGGAGCCTGCCCCAGAAGAGCAGAGGCAGCTGGTGTGGCTCGAGTGCCCGCCATTCAACAGGCCAAGGAGGAGGTGCGAAGGAGGCGTCACATCAGGGCATGTATATTCCGTCGGCGCCTTCCCTTCTCGGAGCTCCTGGACCGGCTTTGTCGCTAAAGATTGGGGCTAACCAGTGAGACTGTGCGCCACCTGTGCCAGATGGTGGCACACCTAGCACCGCAGGAATTTGGGGAAGGACACCCGCTCCCGGTGGCCATCAAGGCCGGCCTGAACCTTTAAGCCTCTGGATCTTTCAAGGGATTGAGTGGGACCTGGCTGGAATCTCTCAGACACCTGCACACAGGTGCACCCGCCTATGTGCCCGGCAGCAGACTTTATAACCTTCAGTCTGGACCAGGCCCACCAGGATCCCGGGCAGCAGGATCTGCTGCCATCGCTGGCATTCTCCAGGTCTAGGGGGTGATTGATGGCACGCATGTCCCCTTACGAGCACTGACTCAATAATAGGAAGGGGTTCCACTCCCTGAATGTGCAGTTGTTGTGCAACCACCAGCTGCACATCATGCAAGCGTCAAACACCCAGGCAGCGTGCATGATGCATGACACCCTCTATGGTTCCTGGCACATTCGAGGCACTCCCTTGGGTGAGGGGTTGGCTCTAGGGTTACATGAGTTACCTGGTAAGGTGCTGGCTAATGATGCCTCTCTCGAGGCCCAATACGATGTGGAGGCCCATCATAATAATGCCCATGCAGCAACCAGGAGTGTCATTGAGCAGTGCATCTGCATCCTTAAGAGCCACTTCTGATTCCTGGACTGCTCTGATGGGACTCTCGAATATACCCCAGGATGGTCTCGAGCATTATGCTGGCCTGTTGCGCCCTGCAAAGCATCGCTTAGCAGAGGGGTGACATGTTGGAGGAGGAGGAACGCTAGCTTTATAGGGTGAGGATGATGCCCAGGAAGTGCCGTGTGTGGAGCCTGGGCTGCCAGGACAGTCCGACCAACATGCGCTCCAGGGTCGCTGCACATAGGACATCCTCATCAACTCCTGATTTGCCGACCAGGAGGCCTGGCAACCAGCAGCTCCACCACTTATCCCACCTAGCCATTCCTCCCCCCACCCGTCCTTCCCCAGAGCCACTCACACCTTCCCTGTCCCTCCTCTCTTCACTGCACCTGCCCTTTCACTTCTCTCTTCAGTGCACCTTTCCTATCCCACAGCCCTTCCCTCCAGTTTCCCTGTCCCTCCTCCGTTAACTGCACCATCACTGTCCCACAATACTTCACTCCACCCCACCACCCCTTCCCTCTAGGAGGGTCCTACCAGCATCACCACAGGGCATTGGACCTGGCAGACAGTATCAGCGGGTCTTGTCCACAGGATGGAGGATGATGACAACTATACATTATTGTGCTCCGATCCCAATCTATCACCTATGTGCTACACCTGTGCCAATTAAAAAACAATTTTCCAATTAAGGGGCAATTTTATTGTGGACAATCCAGCTAGCCTGCACATCTTTGGTTTTTGGGAGTGAGACCCACGCAGACACGGGGAGAATGTGCAAACTCCACAGAGACAGTGACCCACGGCCGGAATCGAACCGGAGTCTTTGGCGCTGTGAGACAGCAGTGCTAACCACTGCACCACCCATGCCAACTTAAGTGGTGTCTAACCTTCTAATTTTACATGGCCTACTGCCCCTTTTAGGTATGACCTCACGCAGAATGTCAAATGTGGAGGTGGCCTGCTATGTATCTCGCCCTCTGAGCTGGGATGCCTTTGACAGCCGTCCTCTGGAGCCTGGACCTGGATGGGCCTGGCTGATCTGATGACGACCTGCCACCTGTTCTGCCTGTTGCCCATCAGATGCGCCAGTGTCAGGTTGGGGGATTTGGAAGGGCTGAGCTGTGGGAGGCACTGGATGGCCCCCTTCACTTCCTTCTTCCTGCTCTCATCTGAGCCATGGTCTCGATGCCCTCGAGCATGGAGGAGCACTGAGACTGGGACACGTCTCTCAGCGTGTGAGGCATGTCCCTCCTGCCTCTGTCATGTCCCTCTGGCACTGTACAATGTCCCTCTGAGACTGTACCATGTCCCTCTGAGACTGTACCATGTCCCCCTGAGTCTGTACCATGTCCCCCTGAGTCTGTACCATGTCCCTCTGAGACTGTACCATGTCCCCCTGAGTCTGTACCATGTCCCTCTGAGACTGTACCATGTCCCTCCAGCCTCTGTTATGTCCCTCTGGCACTGTACAATGTCCCTCTGAGACTGTACAATGTCCCTCTGAGACTGTACCATGTCCCTCTGAGACTGTACCATGTCCCCCTGAGTCTGTACCATGTCCCCCTGAGTCTGTACCATGTCCCTCTGAGACTGTACCATGTCCCTCCTACCTCTGTTATGTCCCTCTGGCACTGTACAATGTCCCTCTGAGACTGTACCATGTCCCTCTGAGACTGTACCATGTCCCTCTGAGACTGTACCATGTCCCTCTGAGACTGTACCATGTCCCCCTGAGTCTGTACCATGTCCCTCTGAGACTGTACCATGTCCCTCCAGCCTCTGTTATGTCCCTCTGGCACTGTACAATGTCCCTCTGAGACTGTACCATGTCCCTCTGAGACTGTACAATGTCCCTCTGAGACTGTACCATGTCCCCCTGAGTCTGTACCATGTCCCTCTGAGACTGTACCATGTCCCTCCAGCCTCTGTTATGTCCCTCTGGCACTGTACAATGTCCCTCTGAGACTGTACCATGTCCCTCTGAGACTGTACAATGTCCCTCTGAGACTGTACCATGTCCCCCTGAGTCTGTACCATGTCCCTCTGAGACTGTACCATGTCCCTCCAGCCTCTGTTATGTCCCTCTGGCACTGTACAATGTCCCTCTGAGACTGTACCATGTCCCTCTGAGACTGTACAATGTCCCTCTGAGACTGTACCATGTCCCTCATGCCTCTGTTATGTCCCTCTGGCACTGTACAATGTCCCTCTGAGACTGTACCATGTCCCTCTGTGACTGGCCAAGTTTAGTCAGTGCTCGGCCAATGCTATCAATGTCCTCAGCCATGGCACTTTGTGATTGGGCCGCAGAAATGTCTATGTCGGCCATGGGACATGTCTGCCTGTAACTGGGCTCCCCTGCCCTGTGCCTCAGCCATCGGCTGCACAGTGTGCCCCAAGCCTTGCCCCATGACTGTGGCTTTTTGACGCAAGGCTTCCACCGCGGATGCCAGCTGATCAGTGTTGGCCTGGGTACCACGCATTGTTGAAAAAGTTTCCAGCGCCTGAAGGTGGTTGGACTCTTCCAGCTGCACCTGCAGGCGCTGGTAGGTTTCTGACCCCCCACCCCCATATAAATCCTGGCTCTCTGACTGTATCTGTATGAGTGATAGGATCATACCTGCCAGAAATGTGATAACTGTCCAGCTGGTTTCTGGGATTGGGAATCCATCCGATTGTCCGTTCCCTCGGGAGTCCCTACCTCCACTTAATGTGCTGCAGCATGTGTGACTTGCACATCAGAAGATGATCCAGGAGCCTCCTTACTAAAGCCCCCCACCGAGGTGGAGGGTGAGGTGCCAGCAGTGATGCCACATTGGTGTCTTCCCCAGACTGGTCCTCTAGGATGTGCTGGAGTAGTTGCTGGAGGGCTGCGACACCAGACAGCCCGGCCTCATCTGATAGTGGTCCTTCAAGACAAAAGATGAGACACGGTGAGATCTTGGCAAAGGTCTGTGGGAGAGGGGTGACTCACTTGCTAGAGGGACATCATTTTGCATTGGCTGCTCACTTGGTTGCCACATGCCGGCCTCTGCTTCCAAGGCTGCCCTTTCATCTGCCTCACCCACTAGCTTTATCACCCCTGTTCCGCGGGGGTCTGCACTCACAGGTCTGGGATGTCCCCATCGGTTTTCTGCCGTTCCCTTCAATGAAAAGCTGCCTTGTCCTATGGGGACACGTAAAGGACATTGTAAGGCACAAGGAGGCGAGCACCATGGGGGTCTTTAGCTGGTGGCATGTGTGTGTAAGGCACCTGCCCACAGAGGATAATACTGGTGTTGGGGTTTGGTGGAGGTTGGCATGCGAGGGAGATGCAGGCAGGTGGGCTTTAGTTGGCCTCTATTATAATAATCAGTAATAATCAACAGGGAGAACATGCAGACTCTGCATAGACAGTGACCCAAGAGGGAATCGAACCTAGGATGCTGTGAAGCAACAGTGCTAACCAATGTGCTACTGTGCTGCCCCGAGGGGAGTATGGGGGTGATTTGAGGAGTGAGGGACAGAAGTGATGCCAGAGACACAGAGGTGGTGACTCACCCAAGCTACCGTAAGGAGGTGATTTATCTTTCTTCGGCACTGGGTCCCAGCCCTCCTGCTGAGGCTGGAAGAACTAACTGCCTGTGACACCTCTTTCCAGGCCCTGTTGACAATGGTAGGCTTGAGTCTCCTGCCTACCCTGGGGAAGAGGATGTCCTGCCTCTCCTACACCATGTCTAGTACCCTCTCCAGTCCACTCTACATAAATATTGGTGCACGTCTTTTGTGGAGCCATTGCCTTGGCTGGAATGAGAGTGTGTGGGGAGCGAAGTGCTTATAAGAAGCTCCAGCTTGTTAGGCTCTCCAGCTTCAATTCTGGCCGTAGCAAATAAGATGCCAACAGGACTGGGAATTGCTCCAGATTCATGTGAGAAGAATACTGGCCCATTTGCACATTCTGACTCGCTTCCTTAATAACGCCCCCAACGGGAACACAAAGTGCACGCTCCAGCCTCCCAGGAGGACAACTCGGAGGGGAGCTCCGAGGAAGACACGATGGAAGCAACACAGCTGTCATCCCCACCCTCCACCAGCGCAGATACACGCACCTTGGTGGGAAATATTAGTGATCAGGCTTCTGGGGCACAATCTGGTGAGCTCCACACAGCTGCTGATGTACATCAGGTGGAGGCAGGAACCCCCAGGTGAGACAGCAGTCAGAGCCCTGCTGGATCCCAGGATCAACAGGGTCCGTGGAACAGAGTTACCCGGAGCTGATGGAGACAATAGGGAGCGGCCGGGACATTCAGAGAGAGATGTCAATGACACTCCAGCAGATCCATAGCCAATTGAAGGAATCCCAGAAGCTATGGATGCAAGAAATGTTGCCGGCAATCCAGAGCACCGAGGCCAACACTGCTAAGGTGGCGGCCGCATTGGAGAACCTGGTGCACGATGTTGGTACCATTAGTGAAGGTGCCCAAGTCGTTGGTGACGGGCATGGCTGAGGGTCTCGTCAGTATGTCCACCTTGCTGGGCGATGTCCCCCAGTACCTGGCTGATCTTGATGAGCTTCTGTGGGACCCATGTCCCGCTCTCAGATGGGAATGGCCGAGGTGCTGCGGAGCTTGTCCCAGTCGCAGGTGGGCATTGCTGAGGCTCTTCAGAGCATGTTCCAGTCACTGAGGACTGCACAATGGTGCAGACCATGGGGAACCGCCAGGGCTGGCAGAGCCAGATGATGCAGGGGCAGCCGGGGCTCGAACCAGCTGCCCCTCCGTCCCAAGGTGAACCCAGCGTCCTATGGGCACTGATCGGGAGGCGGGGGCACTGGATGGCAGCTCGGACCTGTCCCATAGAGTGGCAACTGTGGCTACCAGCTCCCCCAAGTTCCACCCCACTGATGAAGCCGCGTCTCGAAGTCAGCACACGGGACAGGGCGGCATGGCTATGCGCGTGCTGCCAACAAATGAGCCAGGGCCCTCTGGCCCCAGAACCCTGAGAGAATGCCCGCCAGGGGCATCGAAAGCCACAGGATGTGGTAAGCAGCTGGTTGCCTCCACCTCTGATGTGCATCCTGGGGGACAGCTAGGCATAGTGATAGATCTAGGAAGGCAAAGCAAATCGAGGATAACTGAAGGCACCAGGGGAGGGTATGGGGTGAGAGGGGGTGAGGTAGGTAGAGGGGTGAGGGGTTGGGGTGAGCGGGAAGGCTGGCACCATCGGGGAAGTGGGGAATTGTTACACACAGTAAACACCCTTGTGCAGAACCAGTATGATGGCTCTAACATTTTCTTCCTCAATGCGGGCTGACCTCTGAACCTTCAGCTCCAGGCACTCCCCCCTCTCTGGGCACACTGCATGCAGGTGATGGGTGTGAGCGAGCACTCAGCAGACAGGCAGGGGTCAGACTATGGCATAGATTGAGGAGCACTGGCACTCAGCTCTCTGCAGGCCATTATCCACCTTCCTGCCCTCGACAGTGACACACTGACTGTGCCACCCCAGTCCCAGCACCCTGGAGTGATGTGACACATACCCTGGGAGGGTGGTAAATGGGGGTGGGGGGGGGGGGGTGATGGACCAGACCACGTCCTATGTGAATTGGGTGAGTGTGAGGACCTGCCTGGTTCTCTGGGCTTGCCGGACCCTCGCCGCTGCTGCCTGTCCTCCAGCCTCTGGCTGGTCCTCTGGTTCCTCCCTGGACTTGTCCTCCAGCCCCTGCTGGGCCAGCGTCACCTCATTATCCTTGTCCCTGTCCTCCTCCTCCTCCTCTTCGGAGGTGGCCAGATGTTCCCATCACCAACCTCCAGCTCGTCACCACGCTGCTGTGCTAGGTTTATGGAGGGCACAGCAAACCACCACCGGGAGGTGTACTGGAGGGCAGCACCAGAGCGTTTGAGGCATGGGGACTGCATCTCGAGGAGTCCGATGCATCGCTCAATCACAGCCTCGTTGGCTACATGGGCCTCGTTGTATCGGGTCTCTGCTTCAGTCACTGGCCTCTGCACTGGCATCATTAGCCAGGTCTTCAGTGGGTACCCCTTATCCCCCAAGAGCCAGCCGCCCATTCTGGGGTGGTCCTCGAAGCGGCCAGGGATGAACGACTGTCCCAGGATATAGCTGTCGTGCGTACTCCCTGGGAAGCATGGACTCACGTGTATGATCTTCCTCTGATGGCCACACATGAGCTGTATGTTCATGGAGTGGAATCCTTTCTGTTAAAGCACTGCACTTCCAGATGGCCCGGCGACCACAGGGCAACATGCGTGGCATCTATTACCCCTGAACCTGGAGCACCCCAGTGATGGCGGGGAAACCTGCTGCCCGGGGATCTTGCTGGACTTGGTCCATGTCAAAGATGATGTAGTTTTCCGCCTGGGAAAGCAGGGCTTCTGTTACCGGCCGGATGCACCAGTGGGCTGTGGCCTGCAAGATGCCACACAGGTCACTGTTCGAGCCTTGGAATGATCCTGAGATGTAAACGTTCAGGGCTGCAGTGACCTTGACGGTTACCAGGCGCGGATGTCCACCACCTCCATGTGATACCAAGTCCCCAAGGATGTGGCACAGATGCCGCACCGTCTCCTTGTTGAGGCCGAGTCCCTTGCGGCACACAATGTCCGTCATCTGTTCAAAGGATGAGCAACATCTCTACACTCTGGGCCGTTGCGGGACTCACCCTCTGGGTCCCTCCCTGGCCTGATGGGTGGCTGGGTCCTCAGGGTGTGGGTCAGGGTTCAGCACATGGGCCGCCTCATCGAGCATCTGTAAACGCTGCTGCTGCCTCCGTCTCCGGCATCTGGCCGCCTGGCCTAGCAGAAGCAGCGTTAGGGCAACCTCTGGGTCCAAAATTCCTGCCATAGCGTTCAATATCTGTTAGACTGACAGTCAGCGGTGGCTCGCTCCCCAGGGCCCTCCATTCCCCCATTGTTACTCCCCTCCCCCCCATCCATATACCTGCCCATGCACTCTCTGCAACAATGGGCCCCCTCTCACTGGACCCAAGACCCAGTACCCCAGACACCCACTTATATCATCACCTGGACCAGGCATTGGTTCTCTCCCCATTGCACTCACCCACCCTCCGGCCGTGGACATGTCCCCGGAGCTGTGTCTCATCCCCTGGGTGTTCAGATCTCAGCTGCTGAGTGGGTGGTGCTCCCTCCCGCAGGCACAGTGTCCCGGCATTGGGATGTGAGGCAATGACTCCCATATGCTACATGGCACATCCAGTACGGGAACCCATTTGGGATGTGTGAAGTGCTCACTTAACCACGATTGCCAATATCCATTTAGCAATAGCCTTCAGCCACACGGCCAGAGGCCTCGGCAGTCGGTAGGGGTTACGGGAGGTCAGTGGGGCAGGGACAAGGGTTGCCCCCGGAATGGGTACATGCAATCCAGGGGTTGGCATGGTGGTGCCGTTTGCGGTTGCCCCCCGGTGTCCCCCCCTCCAGCACCCTCCCATACCGGCCCACACCTGTGGAGGGTCTCCCAGCCTAGGGTCCCCCAACTACCGACAAGCACTGGGGTGGCAAGCCGAGCGCCCCCGGGCTCTTTGCCTATCGGGAAAGATGGCCACTCACCCCCTCAGCTCCCCACAGAAGCCCTTCCGCCAGGTTCATGTTTTCAAAAGGAGTACTAATCGGCGCCAGTGTGATCACTTGCTGGGGAGGCCGCTGAATGACGGGAGGCCGTTGGATAAGGGATCGCTCCCGTTAATTGGATGGGGCTGGTTTAGCTCACTGAGCTAAATCGCTGGCTTTTAAAGCAGACCAAGCAGGCCAGCAGCACGGTTCGATTCCCGTACCAGCCTCCCCGGACAGGCGCTGGAATGTGGCGACTAGGGGCTTTTCACAGTAACTTCATTGAAGCCTACTCGTGACAATAAGCGATTTTCAATAGAGCTTAAGTGGTGATAATTATTTTCTCGTCACGCAAAGGCGAGATTTCAATTTAGCCCATGGGAACGGGCTGGTTGCATGGCAAACTGTTTGATGCCTGGCGCGGCTCTCATTTTCCACCTCTCCCTCTATGCACTGGCCTCATTTTGCTCAAGCGAGAGAGCAACGAGGCCAGAAAATCGCACCCTTAAAATAAATAAATAATAAATAATCGCTTATTGTCACAAGTAAACTTCAGTGAAGTTACTGTGAAAAGCCCCTAGTCGCCACATTCCGGTGTCTGTTCAGGGAGACTGGTACAGGAATTGAATCCGCGCTGCTGGCATTCTACTCCATTGCAAGCCAGCTATTTAGCTCACAGTGCTAAACCAGCCCCTAGTCTCACAAATTTTGGCCCCTGTTTGTACTCGGAAACCTGGAGTACTAACTCGCTGCATTGTGGCTGGTGGCATGAGCAGGCTGCTGTGGCACAGGTCCGCAGCATTTCACAAAATGGTTCCATATAACCACACTTCCACAGTGTTTACCAAACACTAAACATGTAGTTCCATTCTGTGAGTGATGGTCATGGCAGTTGGAGCAGGGCAAGCCTGTACCGTAAAAACCACAACTCAACCCACGCTGGGAACGCAAATCAGGAAGTGAGCCCCAATCCTTAGCCATGCAAATTGGTGTATGGTGCGGATTGCAAGGGATTCTCTAGGGAATCCCACTATTGGGCTGCCATGGGTGGCCTGATAGTGATGTCCCGTAGCTGTGCCCCCATTTCCTTGCAGTGCAACACAGCCCCGCCCCGGAAATGTGTGGGTTACCCCCCACTGCCCCGCACACCGGAGACTCCCGAAATAAAGTGACCCCCCCCCCCGAGACACACCAGAAAACTGACCTATTTCTGGAAGTCCCCCAGAAGTAACACTCCTGTCAGGAATCCCCCCAGAAGAGAGACCCCTTCAGGAAGCACCCCAGAAGAGCGACCCCGTCTGGAAGTTCGGGAGTAATCCAGACAGAGGCAGTGAAAAAAAATCACTGTTTTCAAACTCACCTGGGCAATGCACCTGCTGTCTCAGGCAGAGGAAGCAACACCTGTAAATTGCTGGAAAGAGAAAACCAGACAGCTGGGTTTAAACCCGCTCTGATCTTTAATTTCTCCTTAATATTGATTTTACTAGGCTGTGATTGACAGCCTCCAGACACCCTCAGCATTGCTCCATTCATTTCCCTTCATGGTTAAGTGACTTTGAAGTAGGCAGCAGTGAACCACTTAACTCTGTTTGATGTGGTCCAGGAGCAGTCAATCAAAGCATGATGTTTGTAGACATTGTCACAGCTGACCATTTGAAGGGTTTCAGATTCCATGGATAGTGGGACTGGTTCTGGGGGATAATGGACTAGTATAATTGGACGGGTTACACCTGGACAGGACTGGGACTGATGTCCTAGGGAGATTATTTGCTGGAGTGAATTGGAAGGGTTTAAACCAAAATGGCAGGGTGATGGGAACTTATGCATAAAGTGGATGTGGGGGGATCTTATAGAAACATATAAAATTATGAAGGGAATAGGTTGGATATATACGGGGAGGTTGTTTCCACTGCTGGGTGAAAGCAGAACTAGGGGGAATAGCCTCAAAGTAAGGGGAAGTGAATTTAGGACTGAGCTTCGGAGGAACCTCTTCACCCAAAGGGTTGTGAATCTATGGAATTCCCTGCCCAGCGAAGCAGTTGAGGCTCCCTCATTATATGTTTTCAAGATAAAAATAGATAGTTTTTTGAAGAATAAAGGAATAAAAGGTTATGGTGTTCGGGCCGGAAAGTGGAGCTGAGTCCACAAATGATCAGCCATGATCTCATTGAATGGTGGAGCAGGCTCAAAGGGCCAGATGGCCATACCTGCTCCTAGTTCTTATGTTCTTACTAAGTCAGAGGAGAGGGCATCAAGAACATGAACAAAAGACAGAAAGAGGAATAAGAAAAGTGATAACCAGAGAAATCAAGGGTCAGAATCAAACAGTAATGTTAAAAAGATAAGCCTTACGGCTTTGTACCTTAATGTGAGGAGTATTTGAAATAAAGTGGTTGAATTAATCCACTTTGTCACGCAATAAATGTAAACAGCTATTATATATTTGGGATTACGGATACATGGCTGCAGGGTGACCAGGGATGGGAATTGAACATCCAGGGGTATTCAGCATCTAGGAAGGACAGACAAAAAGGAAAATGTAGTGGGGTTACATTGTTGGTTAAAGAGGAAATTAACGCAATAGTGAGGAAAGATATTAGCTCCGCGGTGTGGAATCTGTATGGGTAGAGCTAAGAGTCACCAAGGGTCAAAAAATGAAAATGTTACTGGGGATTGTGTATAGACCCCAAACTGTAGTGTTGATGTGGGAAATGGCATTAAACAGGAAATTAAAGATGCATGTGATAAAGGAACATCTGTAATTGTGGGTGACTTTAATCTGCATATAGATTGCCAAATCAAATTAGTCACAATATCAAAGATGAGGGGCTGGATTCTCCGATTCTGGGGCTATGTTCCCACGCCGGCATGGGAACGGTGGCATTTTACACCAGAACAAAATGGCACAAAACGACCACCTATTTCCTGTTTTGCTGGGGGCTAGCAGGACGGCAGCGTAGAGCACCCCGGACAATTGCCGGGTCCGTGGCCACGCACACGCATGGCGGCAGCTGTGCCGTGCTACATGGTGGAGGCCGCTTGCGGACCCGACCCACGAAATAGTGCCCACCCTTCGGCCAGCTTGCACGCCCTGGACCACCTCCCCATAGTGCCCCCAGCCCCGAATAATGTCCCCCCCTGCCCACGGATCGGCCCTCCCCCGATTATGGCGGCGCTGGACTGAGTCCGCAGCCGCCATCCTGAATTCCCGACGGATGAGACCATGAGGGACCCATGCCGTCGGGAACTCGGACGGTCGGGGGCGGAGCATCGAGGGGTGGGCCTCAGGCAATGTCCTGAGGGCGTCGATCCGTGGCGCGGCGTACTCCTAGAGTATGTTGCTTTGGAGGGGCGGAGCATCGCGAAAGGGGCGCCACCCCCAATTTGGTCGTACACTTGGATTCTCCAGCTGTTCGCCGAACGCGATTTCGGCATCGGTGACCGGAGAACCCAACCCGAGGAATTCCTGAAATGAATGCAGGATGGCTTTCTGGACCAATATATTGTGGAACCAACTAGAAAACAGGCCATCCTACACTGAGAATTGTGTAATGAGAAAGGAATAATTGGCAATCAAGTTGTGCGAGACCCCATGTGGATGAGCGACCATAATATGATAACATTTTTCATCAAGATGAAGAGTGATGTAATTGATTTTGAGACTGGCAATCAAAAGGGTACTGACTCTGAATAAAGGAAACTGCGATGGTATGAGGCTCGAGTTGGCTATGATGGATTGGGAAATGTTACTTAAAGGGAAGATGTTGGATAGGCAATGGCAAAGATTCAAGGAGCACATGGGTGAACTGCAGCAATTGTTAATTCCTGTCTGCTGCAAAAGGAAAATGCGAAAGGTGGCCAAACCATGGTTTACAAAGAAAATTAGAGATAGTATTAGATCCAAGGAAGAGGCATACAACTTGGCCAGGAAAAACAACAGATCTGAGGATTATGAGCAGTTTAGAATTCAGTATGTAAAGGATCAAGGGATTGAATAAGAAGAGAAAAATAGAGTACGAGGGCAGGTAGCATAAAAGCTGACTGTGCGTGAAGAGAAAAAGATTGTTGAAGACGTCGGCTCCTTCCAATCAGAAACAGGGGAATTTATAATCGATAACAAAGAAATGATTGAGCAACTAAATACATACTTTGGTTCTGTCTTCACAAAGGAGAAGACATACCAGAAATGTTGGGAACACAGGATTTAATGGGAAGAAGGAACTGAACAAAATTAGTATTAGTAGAGAAATGGTGTTCGGGAAATTGATGGGATTGAAGGCTGATAATCTACATCCCAGAGTACTTAAGGAAAAGGCCCGAGAAATAGTGAATGCATTGGTGGTCACCTTCAAAGATTCTGTCGACTCTGTAACTGTATTTACAGATTGGAGGGTAACTAATATAACCCCACTATTTAAAAAGGGAGGTAAAGAGAAAAGAGGGCATTATAGACTAAACAGCCTGACGTCGGTAGTGAGGTAAATCTAGAGTCCATTATTAAAGATTTTATAGCAGAGCATTTGAAAAACAGTGGTAGAATCAGACAGAATCAGCATGGATTTATGAAATGGAAATCCTACTTGACAAATCTGCTGAAGTTCTGAGAGGATGAGAGGGAGCCAGTGGATATAGTTTATTTGGACTTTCAGAGGGCTTTCAACAAAGTCCAAGATAAAAGATTAGCGTGTAAAATTAAAGCACATGGGATTGAAGGTAGTGTATTGAGATGGATAGAAAACTGTTGGAAGACAGGAAACAAAGAGTAGGAACAAACGGATTGTTTTCCGAATGGCAGCCAGTGACTCATGGGGCACCACAGGGATCAGTGCTCGGACTCCTGCTATTCGTAATCTATATTAATTATTTAGATGTGAATGTAATATTTCCAAATTTGCAGATGATACAAAGCTGGGTGGCAGGGTGAGCTGTGAGGAGGATGCAGAGATGCTTCAGTATGATTTGGACAAGCTGAGTGAGTGGGCAAATGAATGGCAGATGCAGTACGATATGGATAAATGTGAAGTTATCCACTTTGGTAACAAAACAGGAAGGCGGATGAGACCTGGGTGTCCTCATACACCAGTCACTGAAGGCAGCGCCGGCTCTAGGGTTGCTGGCGCCCCGGGCAAGCTGAACTTCGGCGCCCTTGGGGGGGGCGGGGCCGGGGGGGGCGGGGGGCCGGGGCCGGGGGGGGCCGGGGCCGAGGGGGGGCGGGGCCGAGGGGGGGCGGGGCCGAGGAGGGGCAGACCCGAGGAGGGGCGGACCCGAGGGGGGGGGGCGGACACGCGGGGGGGCGGACGCGGGGGGCGGGCGGACCCGAGGGCGGGGCGGGGGGGCGGACCCGAGGGCGGGGCGGGGGGGCGGACCCGAGGGCGGGGCGGGGGGGCGGACCCGGGGGGGGCGGACCCGAGGGGGGCGGGGGGGGGCGGACCGAGCCGGGGGGCCGCCCTGGGGGCGGGCGGCCACCGCGCATGCGCTGGTTGGCACCGGCCCAACTGCGCATGCGCGGGACCCGAGTCTCTGGCGCCCCCAAGCACATGGCGCCCCGGGCAACAGCCCGAGTTGCCGGTGCCTTGAGCCGGCCCTGACTGAAGGTAAGCATGCAGGTGCATGCAGCAGGCGGTAAAGAAGGAAAATGGTGTCTTGGCCTTCGTAGTGAGAGGATTCGAGTACAGGAGCAGAGGTGTCTTGCTGCAATTATACAGGGCCTTGGTGAGGCCACACCTGGATTATTGTGTGCAGTTTTGGTTTCCTTATCTGAGGAAGGATGTTCCTGCTATTGAGGGAGTGCAGAGAAGGTTTACTAGACTGATTCTTGGGATGGTAGGACTTGTATTGAGTCGGTTATATTGAGAGATTGAGTCGGTTAAGATTATAATCACTGGAGTTCAGAAGAATGAGGGGGGATCTCATAGAAACCTACAAAATTCTAACAGGACTAGATAAGGTAGATGCAGGAAATATGTTCTCAACGGTGAGATGTTCACAACAAGGGATCATAGTCTAAGGATATGGGGTAAACCTTTTAGAACTGAGGTGAGGAGAAATATGTCTTCACCTAGAGAGTGGTGGGCCTGTGGAATTCATTACCACAGTCTACAGTTAAGGCCAAAACATTGTATGTTTTGAAGAAGGAGTTATATAGCTCTTGGGGCTAAAGGGATCAAAGGATGTGGGGGGAAAGCTGAACAGGTTACCGAGAAAGATAATCAGCCAAGATCATATTGGATGGCAGAGCATGCTTGAAGGGTTGAATGGCCTCCTCCTGCTCCTATTTTCTATATTTCTATGCAACCAGACCATCTGAGGTCCATACTCGATTAAATTAAGGTAAACTAAGATGCATTTGGAGTGAATGTGCATTAATGCCTGGAGTTTGGTCAAAAAGGCTGAAGGCACAATTATCCACATAAGATTATGATACAGTGGGAATAACAGAGATCTGACTGAAACAACCAGGGGAATGGACATTTATTGAGAGAATCCCATCAGCTGCTCAGAGGCGACTTTGGAGTCGGTAGGACAGGGTGTTGGGTCCCTCCTCTGAGTCACCATGCCAGAGACACGGCCAGATTATCTGGCTGCCTGGCGACAATGAGTAACTAATTAGTTGCAATTAAGGGCCCTTCTAGGCAAAAATTGGGTGCCAGGATCTTGTCAGCGTGCAGATACCTCGAGGTGGCTTCCTGGTGGCCTCCTTTAATTCCCACCCCCTCCCAGCCGAGCCTCAGTTGCTAGACGGCCTCTGCTGCAACTGCAGGCCATTATTTGGAGGGACTTTCCACTACATTGGGTAGATGGATGGTAGCTGTAGTCACATGGATTTTTAATATTTGTGGAGCGCGGGGTAGCCAGAAAATATTTTTTGAAGTTACACAGTAATCTGCCATGCTGTATGTAATGTTGCCTGTGGCAGAGTGTGCCAGTTGTGTTAACCATCGATATCACAGCAGCAGCAGCAGTATCCAAAACAGTGAAACTGAAAAGAAAATCAGTGTTCAATTGCACCTGCGTACATGATGAGGTAAACAACTGCCTCCAAGTGTTTTTCTCACTTTGTTTTATTTTCTTCCAAAATCAGGTTGCTGGATTGGAAGGTAATGTTCCACACTGCTGCAGCTAATGCAGATATATTTCAATCATTGCTCTGAATTAAATGAGGAAGTCCCTACTATATCAAAGAGATATAGCGCAATCCTCTATTTCACATCAGGTGCATTTTTTAATGTCTTGCCTAAGTATCATGACACACGTAGTCTTGGACATAAAAGAGGAGTAAGAAATTTTTTTTTTTGTATTGTCATAAGGCTTTGAAAATGGATGGCTGGCATGACATGTCACTGAATAAATGGTAATGGGTCAGAGAAATCTATTAATGGTTCAAATTTAAAGAGGAACCACTTTATCCTTGAATATGCACAGTTGATATTGAAATTCCCATGTCAGAACTGAAAACGAAGTGGAGTTACAAAATGAAACAACATGATAAACCTCTGAACAATATTACTGCTCCCAGTTGGCAAGTCACTGATTGTACATTGCAGCAGTCAACAGTGAACAAAACAGTAACAATTCACTTAACTCCAATTGTCTTACAATTGCCACTTCCATGAGGTGAGCTAAATGTAGTTATTAGAGTGAGTGCAAACTGAAATACATTAATGCAATGGACAACTGCACCAATCGACCAATTGTGGATCCAAACTACATGCTTCACAAAGACACTTTTCCTCATGTCGCTTCTGGTTCTTCTGTTAATCACCTTAGGGTTCTCAACCTTCTGTTAATGGGAACAGTTTCTCCCAATTTATGATTTTGAACACAATGAGAAAATCTCCTTTCAACCTTCATTTCTTCAAGGAGAACAGTTACAGCTTCGGCAATCTATCCACATAACTGAAGTCTCATATTCCTGGAACTACTCTTGCAAATCTTCTCTGCAGCCTTTCCAAAACCTTCAGAGCCTTCCCATTGAGGCTGAATCGGTATTCTTATGAAGGTTCATAACCTATTTGCTTTTGTACTCTGTGCCAGTATGTATAAAATTCAAGATTCATATAATTTATTATTTGCTTTCGCCACCTGCCCTTCCACCTTCAATGATTTCTGCACATATACATTTGTGTGCCTCTGCTCAATAGAATTGTACCCATTTGTCACCTCTCCACGTTTCTCTGACCAATGTATCACTTCACACATCTCTACATTAAATTTTGCCTGCCCATTACATTAGCCTCTCTGCATGTTCTTGAAGTCAAATTTTGAAATTGTGCACTGCACACCTAGGTTTATGTTATAAATATAAAAAAAGAAAAGCAGTGATCCCTCTACATTCCATCCCCAAGTCAAAAATAAGTAAAGCTTTCTGTAGTTCATGTTTTTAATAGGCTTGGGCAGCACGGTGGCACATTGGGTTAGCCCTGCTGCCTCACGGCGCTGAGGTCACAGGTTCGAACCCGGCTCTGGGTCACTGTCTGTGTGGAGTTTGCACATTCTCTCCGTGTTTGCGTGGCTTTCGCCCCCCACAGCCCAAAGATGTGCAGGTAGGTGGATTGAACACACTAAATTGCCCCTTAATTGGAAAAAATGAATTGGGTACACTAAATTTAATGCTTTTAATAGGCTTGAATGAAATAATTAAACTGTTGCATAATGAAATTCCAGCTATTTTAAAGACTAATGATTCAAAATACCACATCGTTTGAAATAAAATGCCGACTGGTACTAATATATTTCACTTAAAATACATAGTTTTGTTTGTGGACCCAAATGATTAATACATAGAAAAACAATGTAATAGTACATTTAGAAATGATATAGCCAACACATTTTCTTAGAGATCCTACACCTCAAATGTTGGCTTACACCACTGGGGTGGATTAGAATCAAAGGTATTCAGGTAAAATAGTAAATGAGCAATGAAAGTGTTCAAATAGGAGATAGTTTGGATAAAGACTAGTGTTATGGACAGGGCAGGGCTAATCTAACAGTGCTAACTTCTCCTCTCACCATCTGCTCATAAACAGAATTGATTATTGATTTGTTTCCCTCTTTATAAACTCTGGTATATTTCCCAACCCCTTGGGTTTGCTGTTATCCAATTTTTTTATTAACAACCCCACAGCAAACTCAAGATAGGATCAATTTAAAAGGTTCCTTTATTTCACACCCTCAAAATGTGACAGGAGGGTTCCAACATTAACTCCACATTCAGACAATAATAGGCCCGTATGGGGCAGCAGGGTAGCATGGTGGTTAGCATAAATACTTCACAGCTCCAGGGTCCCAGGTTCGATTCCCGGCTGGGTCACTGTCTGTGTGGAGTCTGCACGTCCTCCCCCTGTGTGCGTGGGTTTCCTCCGGGTGCTCTGGTTTCCTCCCACAGTCCAAAGATGTGCGGGTTAGGTGGATTGGCCATGCTAAATTGCCCGTAGTGTCCTAATAAAAGTAAGGTTAAGGTTGTTGGGTTACGGGTATAGGGTGGATACGTGGGTTTGAGTAGGGTGATCATGGCTCGGCACAACACTGAGGGCCGAAGGGCCTGTTCTGTGCTGTACTGTTCTATGTTCTATGTATACAGCATTGAAGTTCACAAGGTTAAAGGGACAGTGACTGTGGACACCAATTTCACTCAGGAACAGAAAACAGAGTGATGGCGAAAGCTTGTTTTTCACACTGGAGGGAGGTACACAGTGGTGTATCGCATTTTCAGTATTACGACCGTTGTTTACATATGGCTGTCATGGACATGGATATATACAAGGCATAATTTCAATGTTTGCTGATTACTCCCCAGCACAGGGGTGACCACTACCCACCCTGAGCACTAGCACAGCTAATTGCCCAGTTTTGAAGATAGCTACTCACCTCTTCCAATCTTCACAGCAGCCATTGCGCTAGCTTCACGTTTTTAAATAGTGTGCTAAAGGGCACCCACGAGACCTCTTGCTGGGGAGCCAGTTAGGTTACAGGAGTCCTTTATTTAGGGGGTCCGTCCCGTTACCTATGTGGAGATTGGCCTTAATTGGTGATTCTTGATTTCTTGCCAGGTCGCAGCCACGGGATCCGGATCTGGGGCTGATTAGATCAGAGACTGAATGATGCCCAATGTAGATCCCACTTTCGGCTGCTCCCACAATCTAAGCGGCTCACTCAGATTCCCGCCAGGTGCCATGTGACCATTAGATCGCATCCCTTGTTTCTATTACCCACAAATAAAATATAGATTACTTCAAAATACAAACTATTTCTCATTCCTGACACAGTATACCAGTGTTTTTCAAACCTTTTTGCCGGGGACCCATTTTTACCAACTGGCCATCCTTCAGGACCCATGCCGGCCGACTTTCGCGCCCACACCATTACCATCGTTAAATCTCCCACAATCAACATCCTGGGGGTTACCATTAATCAGAAACTGAACTGCACTAGCCATATTAATATTGTGGCTACCAGGGCAGATCAAAGGCTAGGAATCCCACGGAAGTAACTCACCTCCTGACCCCCTAAAGCCTGTCCACCATCCACAAGGCACACGTTAGGAGTGTACTGGAATACATCCACTTGCCTGGATGAGTGCAGCTCCAACAACACTAAAGAAGCTTGACACCATCCAGGACATAGCAGCCCGCTTGATTGCTCCGCCTTCCACAAATATTCAAACCCTCCACCACCGACGAACAGTGGCAGCCGTGTGTACCAATCTACAAGGTGCATTGCAGTAACTCACTAAGGTTCCTCAGACAGCACCTTCCAAACCCACGACCGCTATCAACTAGAAGGACTAGAGCAGCAGATACCCTGGGAACCCCACCACCTGGAGGTTCCCCTCCAGATCACTCACCACCCCGACATGGAAATATATCGCCGTTCCTTCACTGTTCCTGGGGCAACATTCTGGAACTCCCTCCCAACCGAACAGTGGGTGTACCTACACTTCAAGGACTGCAACAGTTCTAGAAGGCAACTCACCACCACCTTCTGAAGGGCAACTCGGGATGGACAACTCGGGATGGACAATAAATGCTGGCCTAACCAGTGACTGCCACATCCTGTAAATGAGTTTTAAAAATACTATTGGTTTCTCGCCATGTCTCGGCGGGATCCAGATCTCACCAACAGGTGTGGCCCGGTTAGATCAGAAACCGATCGGCGCCCGGTGCGGATCCCGATTTCGGCCTCTCCCGAGATCTAACCGGCTCGCTCAGATACACGCTGGGCGTAATGCAGCTGTTCGATCAAACCCATAGACAAATTTGAATAAATCAAAGCTACAGCAAAGGCACAATGGACTGAATAGCACCCTTCTCCGCTGTACCATTGCTTTGATTCCAAGGACACAATGTTCCCAGGTCTGCAGAGGCAGCTTTGAAGGTGGGACATGAGGAAATTTGGAAAGGTGTTCATCTGGATGCAGTCCCGCCTCTGTGCATTTTTCTCAGAGATAAACCAGGAGATTCAATGGCAACATATTGGACAATGGCGGGAAGCCAATTAAAGAAGATGGTGACCCACTTATTGACAATGTGCCATGCTGCAAGAGAGTTTCCCTGGGACATACCATCCCGCACTGTCAGGCGCCCAATAATAGAATGGAACGGCTTCATAGCGGGAGGTCAAAGCTGCACCTCAATGCACCTCAATTCAGAGTTTAAATTAATTTGCGAACAACAATTCACAAAGGACATCAATTCCCAAGCAGCAGGCATGTCCCAGCAGCCACTTCATGGGGATTGAAGTCTCCGCTAATGTTTGCCTTGCTTCAAAGACAGCTGCCTCCATCCTACGGAAGGCGCCTGCACAATGATAGCTGCTCCTGCTGATAGAACATAGAACAGTACAGCACAGAACAGGCCCTTCGGCCCTCGATGTTGTGCCGAGCAATGATCACCCTACTCAAACCCACGAATCCACCCTATACCCGTAACCCAACAACGCCCTTAACATTACTTTTTTTTTTAGGACACTACGGGCAATTTAGCATGGCCAATCCACCTAACCCGCACATCTTTGGACTGTGGGAGGAAACCGGAGCACCCGGAGGAAACCCACACACACACGGGGAGGACGTGCAGACTCCGCACAGACAGTGACCCAGCCGGGAACTGAACCTGGGACCCTGGAGCTGTGAAGCATTTATGCTAACCACCATGCTACCGTGCTGCCCCTGGTGGCCTGGTGTTATGGGAGAGGTGTTTGCAGAACCCCAAAATGTATCATGGAGTCCAACCTTTAATGGATTGTTGCTTTTGAAGCACACGGCTTGTTCCCTAGTTGTGGTATTACAATTATGGACACGTGGTTCTTAAAAACAAAACAATGTTTATTCCATGTCAAGTTGGATTATAATTGTTGTTCTATGAAAATACTGTGGCGATCACTCCCAATGTGTATCCATCAGTGATTGCAAAGAGCTACAGTATTCTGAACAATCCTCCGACCTGAAACCCATTTGTAAGGTCAAAAATCAGAATGTTCCTTGGCCTTGCCAGCCTGCCCCGTCACTGAACTCCAGGTATGGAAGATACAACACAAGATAATTCAACAGACCAGTCAGTTTCAGTATTGCTTCCTGTGCTAGAAGAGGAAACCTAAGGGCACAATATTTACATTAGTATTCTTTCTTCAAGAGCGGCCAAATAAAATCACCTGACGAAACTTGCAGGAAACTCAGAGACAGCTGTTCAGCTGGACAACAGGGAAAAGTGGTCGAGTGCCCATTTTTCCTGTGCAGACCTCCCATTTTTCACACGCTATTTGGACACTAAATCCAGAAATGTTGCCCATCACCTGCCTCCACCTCACAGTGACAAAGCCTCAGCCATTTGACATTTGCACTCCAAAATTGTTTATATAAACGGTTCACATTTCTACATTTCTCCACATGTTTATGACTCACTCCTTTGACCAACTTATTGGCTACAAGCACCTTGGCGGGATTCTCTGATCCCACGCTGGGTCGGAGAATCGCCAGGAGGGGGTCGCAAATTCCGTGACGCCGCTCTGACGCCGGGCCGCTGGAGAATTAGCGGCAATGGCAGCGCGGTTGGGGGCCGCTGAACGCGCCCACCCTCCAGCGATTCTCCGCCGAGTGCCCGCCGAGTCCCACCAGCGGCGTTTGCATGTGGTCCTACCCGGCGGGACCTCAGCGTTGTGGCTGCGGGGACCGTCCTGGTGTGTGGGAGGGAGGATCCGACTCCGGAGGGGGGGGGGGGGGGTTGCCTCCACAGTGGCTTGGCCCGCGATTGGGGGCTACCAATCGGCGGGCGGGCTAATTCCGGGGGGGGGGGGGCCGATGTTGCTCCACACTGGGACCCTGTAGGGCTCCACTATGTTGCGTGGGGGCCGGCGCGGAGACAGCAACCCACGTGCATGTGCGGACCCGCGCCGGCCATGCCAGGGCACGTATCGGCAGCTGGAGCTGTGTGAAGCACTCCAATGCCGTGCTGGCCCCCTGTGGGTTGGGGGATCGCTTCTCCTTGCGGCCAGATGACGCCATCGTAAAATGCTCCGCCGTTTTTGATGGCGTCAACGCTGTGCCGCCAAAACGGAGAATTCCGCCCCTTGTTCTTCCCTCATTGCTCAATTTCCTCTTGTGAAATATTTGGGATTGTTTTAATTTGTCTGTCTTGTCTTTGTGTAAAGTTGTTTATGATGTTCTAGCGTGTTATCAGCCTAACTTTATTTTAATAAAATGATTGAAAATACTGTCAGCAATTTATACATGAAACCTCTGTAAGGAAAAGAAACATTCCCCCCACATCCAATATTCCCAAATTGGTAACTTAAACAATGATACCTTTGGAACCAAGATGAAAATAGATGACAACAGTGCACCAATTATTAAGAAACAGGAGTCCATGAAGACCCAGTCGGAGTTTGCGTCCACCAGAGAACACTGAAAGAAAAACTAATTGCTGATTGTTATATTCTCTATGTGCTGCAAAGAGAAAAAGTATGGAGGTGCCACACAACTGGATTTCTTACAAACACGATGCGAGGTTTATGAGGAGATGTTGCTCATAAAATCTAAATTGGAGAACTGAAAGTCCATGTAAGCACTCACTACTGATGACACTACAGACCATGCGACATTCCACCAGCAGGAGTATGGGGCTGGATTCTCCGACTTTAAGGCTATGTCCGGAGGAAGTGTCTAGTTCTACGATGAAAAAATAGGCAAGGCCCCAGCACCGACCCTCCGACTGGTGAGGGGCCAGGAGCCGCGGTACGTAAAACACACGGCCTTTACAAAATAAACAGCCAGAGAATTGCCGGGTCCATGGCCGCGCATGCGCACGGCGACGACCTGCAGCCAGCGGTCATTAACCACGCCAAGGTGAATTCAGTCCATCGGGGGCGGAGCATCAGAGGAGGGCCTTCAGGTAATGAGGCCATCCCAACAGCGTGCGACGTATTCCCCGATGACGCTGTTTTTGAGGGGGCGGAACATCCGAAAACAGGCACCACCCCCGACTCGGTCGTAAAAGGGGATTCTCCGCCCGATTGCCGATTACGAAATTGGTGTCGGGGTACGGAAAATCCCGCCCATGTTCTTTCATGCATTACACACACCACTCTTTAGTACAAATGACAAATTTTCTTAACGTTTACCACAGGCCCACTTATACATGCGATACATTACTTTGCCTCAATATCTTTTTACATATATGCAGCTTAATGAGACGATTTCTCAGGTGGACGTTAATTCCTTTTGGGTTGTTCTCAACATTCTGTAACCTGGCTACTTGAGAACTTTGAAGTGACTTATTTTTCTTCAGTAGATGGTACGTCCTATGAAGTTATTCCAGTGTCTGTCTCCAGGGGTGTTGGAAAGTTAAATAGAATCTGAATGTGTCTCTGTCTTTGGTCTCTGTTCAAAAGTGTCACTGCTTAGTTTTTCCGGTGGAACGTTTCAGTGATATCACTTTGTGATGGTCAGTATGACGTCACCAAACTCTCTCATTATCCATCTGTATGGTGTATGATATTGGATTTGGATTTGAGTTTATTGTCACGTGTACCGAGGTACAGTGAAAAGTATTGTTCTGCGTACAGTCCAGACAGATCGTTCCATACGTGAAAAAACATAGGACATACGATAGATACAAAATGTGAATACATAGACACAGACATAGGGTGAGGCACACGGTACCTCTCAGTAGAGAAGATGTGTGAAGAGATCAGTTCAGTCCATAAGAGGGTCATTCAGGAGCCTGGTAACAGCGGGGAAGAAGCGGGGATCTTGGACCTGTTTTAACTAGCAGGTATCCATTTCCAATTGATAAAGTAGCTTCTTGCCAGCACTCACTCTCCCTGAGGGAATACTCTATTTTTAGAGTTTTGCACCCTCCTAGCAATCTGTGCTTCTTGTTGTCATTTGCCAATCTCTGAAGTATCAGGTGGTATCAAAAGGTCAAACATTGTCCTTAGCTTCCTTTTGAAAAGCAGCACTGCTGGTGAACTCTGTGTTATTGCATGTGCCGTGTTACGGTATAACATCAAGAAATTATTCACTCTTCTTGCCAATGTACCTTGTTCCTTTGATGCCTTGATGGAATGTTTAAGTGACTATGAATCGCTCAGACAATCCATTTGTTGCAGGACGGTACAGAGCTGACTTTTCCTTTTAGGTAGTCTTCAAACTCCTTCGAAGTGAACTGAGTGCGATTGTCACTTACAACCTGCTCCGGTCTATCAAATCTTGCAAATATTTCATTTAAATTCTTAATAGTTTGCTCTGTCATCAAGGAATTCACAATCACTACTTCTGAATATTTAGAGTGTGCATCCACAATCACTGGGAACACATGTCCTTCAACTGGGCCAGTGTAGTCTGTGTGTGCTCCTTCCGATGGCTGTGTCAGCCATTCCCACGGATGTAATGGTTGCAGGACTGGCGTGTTTCTTAGTTTTGCACAGAACTGACATTGTCCCACTTTCTCTTCAATTTTGAAAATCTGGCAACCAAAAATAACTGAATGCCAGTTCCTTTATCCTCACCACACAATTATTTCCCTTATGCAGTTGGTCAAGGATTTTATTATGTAAGCCCGGAGGAATAATCACTTCGATCCTATAATAAAACTCCATTCTGGACTATCAATTAAAGTCTTCTTGTGATATAGGGCCTGAGGTCTAGATTTTTACGATGTACACCTACCATCGTTCATTTTTGGACCATGACCATTACCTTCCCCATCACTGGATCGGTTCTTGCGTATCTCTGTACTTGAGATGAAGACACAGATACATTAAGAATATAGGATGTTGGCAAAATGTTTTTCAAGTTCTTTCTTGATTTGTAATGGCAATCTTGACAAAGCATCAGTATTTGCATGTTTCTCCAATTTACCATATTGAATGTCGTAAGTGAGTGCCGATAATATCAAAGACCGTCCCTGTAAACAACTAACTGTTAAAGAAGGAATACTTTATATTGCCTGAAGATTGTCGTCAAGGATTTGCGATCCATCAAAAGTTTAAATCGCATCCTTAAAGGTCGTGATGAAACCTCTTTTCTCTGAAAATGATACTCAAAGCTCCTTTCTCCAGCAGAGCATAATTCATTTCTATGTTAGTAAGAGCCCTTGAAGCAAATGCTAACGGTTGTTCCTCTCCTGAAGGTATAATGTGTGAGACAACTGCACCAATCCCATAGGGTGAGGCATCGCAAGCAAGTTGTAACTTCAGCTTGTGATTGCAATGAACCAATAGCTCTGACTTCTTTAAGGCTTCTTTCACCTCTTTATATGCACTTTCAAATTCTTCTGTCCAGTGCCATACCTGTTCGGCACATTAAGTGTTTAGAGGCTTCAATTGCATTGCTTATTGTAATAAATGATCAATCCGAGAAACGACCTCAGTTGTGTCACATTTTGAGGACCGTCGTGCTTCTCAGATAGCTGACATCTTTTTTGGATTCTTATGCAAGCCACCTGTATGGTGACGTGATCCAGGTAGCTTATGGATGTCTTGAAAAAGTCACATTTTTCCTTTTTAACTCCGAGATTGTGGTTTTGTAAATGTTTCAGTGTACCTTCCAGTTCTTCAAGTGCTTGTGTTCATTTGAACCGGTAACGAGAATGTCATCGAGATAATGTTGCACCCCATTTAGCCCACTCAGAATTTGCTGCATGGACCTCTGAAAAAGTGCAGGAGCAGATGTTATCCCAAATGGAAGTCTCCAGTAATGAAAATGACCCTTGTCCATCACGATAGTGAGTAGCAACTGTGAATGTCCAACTTCTTTACATCAATGACATGGTTGTTCCCTTGCAGACTTGTTTCTATTGGTCTCCATCTCGTGGGTCTTCACTCCAGCTCCTATCTGTGAAGCCTCTTTAGTTGCGAGCTCCATCGATGTGGCAACTTCTACAACATATTTGAGAGTTAAGTTGCTTATAGTCATTAGCTTCCTCTGAATAGCTTAATTGTAGAGTCTACATACTAGCATATCACAAAGGGTGTCACTTAGTATTGTACCAAACTTGGAGTATTTTGCTATCCTTTTCAAGGTCGCCACGAATTATAAGATGTTTTCACCTTCTTCCTGACTATTGCGCTGGAACCGAAAACTTTCAGCAATTAAAAGCTATCACGATGAGAAATACCCTTCTAACATCTTCAATAATTCATTATAGTCTTCGTGGAGTTCCATGACAGCAAAACTGGCGCCACATCTGGACCGAATGAGCGACTGTTATGGGGCTAGCACCGGCGCCACATGGAACACAATCGATTCCAATGGGCTGGATTCTTTGTCGGCTGACGGCTCAATCGGGAAACACAATTAGGTGGAGAATTGGTTTTGTCGGCAAAATCGTGGTGGGCGCCAGTTTCACACCATATCGCAAATCTCCGGTGCCTCGACAGCGGCGTCAATGCGTTCCATTCTGCACGTGCAGTATCATTAGCAATGATCAAAATCATGAAACATGATCAAAATCATGAAACAGGTGCCATGGCTGCTGAGGGAGAGAGATGGGGCGGGATTCTCTCAGCCCACACCGGGCCGGACAATCGGCGGGCTGGGCGCGAATCGCGCAACGCCGCCCTGATGCCGGTTCGCTGATTCTCCGGAGAGCGGAGAACCGGCACCATTGGCGCCGGCGTGGTCGGCCTGGCGCCGGTCGGGGGCAGCTTTACGCGGACCCCCCTGGCGATCCTCCGCCCAGGATGGGCCGAGCGGCTGCATAGAAAATCTGAGGCCCGCCGGCACTGTCCACGTGTGCTCTTACCCGGCGGGACTTCGGCGTGCATCCATCCGGGGGCGGCCTGGTTTGGGAGGGGGGGGGGTGGGGGAGAGGAGGGGGTGTTTGACTCCGGGGGGGGGGGGGGGGGGGCTCCGCTGTGGCCTGGCCCGTGATCGGGGCCTACCGATCGGTGGGCTGGCCTCTCGGGCTGGGGGCCTCTTTTGCGCCGCGCCGGCCCCTGTAGCCCTACGCATGAAGGGAGCCACCGCGCATGCGCACAATCGGGCCACCGTATTCCAATTGAATACAGTGGCCTACACCCCCAAAAGCTTCCGGCCGAATCAGTGGGCTGGCAGCTCGACAGCCTTGGCAGCATAATTGCTAGCAATGATGATTGTTGAGGCTGCACACTAAGAAATGGTGAGGCACCCTCACAAAAAGGTTCTTATGACCAAATGATCAGGGGTAAAATATAATTCCTTGTTGAAAACTGACCATATCAGCATTTTGTGAAGGATTTCAAAGTTGATGGAATTTTACTCAATAGATAGATAGAGAAATACAGCACAGAACAGGCCCTTCGGCCCACAATTTTGTACCGAACTTTTGTCCTAGGTTAATCACAGATCATAGAATTTTGGACACTAAGGGCAATTTATCATGGCCAATTCACCCAACCTGCACATCTTTGGACTGTGGGAGGAAACCGGAGTACCCGGAGGAAACCCACGCACACACGGGGAGGATGTGCAGACTCCGCACAGACAGTGACCCAGCCGGAATCGAACCTGGGACCCTAGAGCTGTGAAGCATTTGTGCTATCCACAATGCTGCCGTGCTGCCCAATCACTTATTGTCACAAGTAGGCTTCAAATGAAGTTACTGTGAAAAGCCCCTAGTCACCATATTCCGGCACCTGTTCGGGGAGGCTGGTACAGGCATTGAACCGTGCTGCTGGCCTGCCTTGGTCTGCTTTCAAAGCCAGCAATTTAGCTGTGTGCTAAACCAACCCCATGTCTGCATGTTCTCCCCATGTCTGCGTGGAGTTCCTCCGGGTGCTCTGGTTTCCTCCCACAGTCCAAAGACGTGCAGGTTAGGTGGATTGGCCATGCTAAATTGCCCTTAGTGTCCAAAAAGGTTAGGAGGGGTTACTGGGTTACGGGTCTAGGGTGGAAGTGAGAGCTTAAGTAGGTCAGTGCAGACTCGATTGGCCAAATGGCCTCCTTCTGCACTGTATGTTCTATGTACTAAGTGATCTGTTTGAGCTGCTTGCAGAAAAATACTTTTCATTGTACCACAGTACACGTGATAATAAACAAATCCAAATCCAAATCTTCAAGTATGAAATTCCATGAGGGTGCCTGGGTGTGTCTGAATTGTAATTCCACATCGTAATTTTCCAGGAATTGATCAAATGGCAATATTTACATCAGATGATATGTGGGCATCATCTTTAGTCAGTGCCTTTTCTTGTCTTTACAAAGTCCTTTTTAAACAGTTCAGGATATGTTTGGTCAGGCATTGAAATTGAACATTGATATCATTCAAGTCTCATCATCGTGACAAGGTGAATGTGGTTGGTGGAAGCCAGGGCTAAGCAGTTATGTGCGGGCAATCAGGGATGTAGGGTAGTTGTGGTGTCATACAATCGAATCACTACAATGCAGAAGGAGGCCATTTGGCCATCAAATCTACACCGACCCTCTCAAAGCACCCTACCTAGGTCCACAACCCACCCTATCCCCATAACCCAATAATCCCAACTAACCTTTTCAAAACTAAAGGGTAATTTATCATGCCCAATCCACCTAACCTTCACATCTTTGGACTGTGGAAGGAAACTGGAGCACCCGGAGAAAACCCACACAGACACGGGGGAAGGTACAAACTCCACACAGACAGTGACCCAAGGTGGGAATTGAACCCGGGTCCCCGGCGCTGTGAGGCAGAAGTGCTAACCACTGTGTCCCCCATGACAGCACCTCCACTCCAAGGCAGCCATTGCCACCAGGGGCTGCTCCATAGGTCATGGAGTGCCGATCAAGGAATACTGCTGGAACTTGCTGGGAGGTTGCCAGGATTTACATGGCAGTCTCCGCACTTGGCAGTGGGTCCTCACAACATGGGCAAAATGGCCCATAATTTGCCACTTAAGAAGTTCAATTTGCCATTTCTGGCAGTAAGCCATGGCAGCCAGAAGACCTTGGGTGCCACTCCCAATGCCATTCCTTGCCACATTGCCATGCTCCTACCTCCTAGCCCATTGATTGGCTGGGAAAATTCAACCCTGTGGCTTTCATTACCCAATTACTACTCATTCAGCACTGGATTTTGGATACGTAATCTGATAATTTAGATACTGGAAAGGTCAAGAGAGATGCTGGTGAGGTATAGTTGGATTTCAATATACATGGTCAACCTGATTCAGTCCTAGGTGATGGACCTGAGGAAGGAGCAGCGCTCCAAAAGCTTGTAATTTCAAATAAACCTGTTGGACTTTAACCTGGTGTTGTGAGACTTCTTACTGTGCCCACCCCAGTCCAGCGGCAGCATCTCCACACATAATTAAATAGATAATAATGGACTCAAGCGAATGCAGTCCCACTCAGTTGGATGATGGTGAGGAAGGATTGGAGGAGGATGGTTTGGTCAATCATGTCAAACAGTATTGACAATGCATTTGCACTGGTGACCGCCTCCTTTGGAAGAGTGGCCAACCTCAAGGAGATTCAACCATGATACACTCTGGCTGCCCATCTACAGAAGATCAAGCAAAGCCTTGCCTTCATGGCTGACTGTCCCACTGACATGCAGCAAACTTATATCTCACTCTCTGCTAGTAGGGAAGTGCAGATGGCCACAAATGGGAGGAAGGAAAAGGCACATTGAGAGGGAGGTGCTCTGTGTTCTGTACCCTTGACCCCTCCCACCACCATCTCCTCAGATAGAGCTGTACATGCAGCCTCCTGTCAAAATGACTGAATCTACTGTGACACAAGTGAAGGTGGGCAGTCTTTGTATGGGCTCTCGCAGGCTCCAGAATTTAAAGGATGCCCACCAGCAAGGTAAAAAGATCAAAGAGAATCCAAAAGACTTCCAGAGAGTTGGTCCTGTGCTGTAAATCAGGGAAGTCATGCTATCAAGGCAAGTGCTGAATGTACGAGCATTTCTTAATGACATTACTGTTTGTCGAATTACTCATTTTACAGCATATCAGTTGCACACACAACTGAGGCCACCCCCTCCTTGACGGATAGAATTCTGCCCCTGCTCACTGTCTGAACTACTGCTAAATTTGCTGGCAGAATTAAACATTTATACTCCCCATTGCCATTCGCTCGAATGAAGCAAGTCTTATCTATGGACACAGATTATTTTAGCTGTAGGTAATGGAAGGAGCCATTGTGAATGGGCAGACTAGAAATAGAAAATCTAAAAGACACATTTACAGTTAATAATCCAAAAATAAATGAATGCATACAATAATAAAGGTAAAAATGCATTTCATTTTTCTTTCCAGATACAAGCAACGCAATACATTTAAATTTTGTTGTCTAAAAGCTCTGAAGCTATTAGTAATTCAAGTTGTGGAATAAATCATGCCATAAATCTTTTTGTAACACTCGTAACATCACACGAGAATTCTGGGGCGGGATTCTCCCATACCCGGCGGGGCGGGGGGTCCTGGCGGGACGGAGTGGCGTGAACCACTCCGGCGTCGGCCCACCCCAAAGGTGCGAAATCCTCCGCACCTTCAGGGGCTAGGCCGGCAGCGGAGTGGTTTGCGCCCCGCCGGCCGGCATGGAAGGCCTTTGGCGCCACACCAGCCGGGGCCGAAGGAACTCCACCGGCCGGCACGAGTCTGCACATGCGCGAGAGTGTCAGCGGCTGCTGACGTCATCCCCGCACATGTGCGGGGGGGGGGGTTTACCTACGCGCCAGCCATTGCGGAGGCTGACACGGCCGACGCGTAGGAAAAGAGTGCCGCCACGGCACAGGCCCGCCGGAGGATCGGTGGGCCCCGATTGCCGGCCAGCCCATCGTGGGGGCGCCCCCCGGGGCCAGATCGACCCGTGCCCCCCCAGGACCCCGGAGCCCACCCACACCGCCAGGACCCGTCGGTAAGGGACTGGCATAGAACCAGTGGGACGTCAGCCCATCGCGGGTAGGAGAATCGCCAGGGGGCCGCTGTGAGCGGCCGCCGACCAGTGCGTCGCAATTCCCGCCCCCGCCGAATCTCCGGTGCCAGAGAATTCGGCGGCCGGCGGGGGTGGGATTCACGCCGCCCCAGGCGATTCTCCAACCCCCCGCCGTTTATTTTAGCAAATGCATCATGGAGTAGCTTACAGCCATGGAGTTGGTGAGAACATTATTATGTGAAAACTGCACTAAACGACACCATGACAGAAACTATCTATCCGGGTAAACATGACATCCAGGAAAGTGGAAAAATAACCTGTGGTGGGAATTTTAACTCAGAGTGGGTCAACCACTCCCTTAGGTTAATTTCCAGAGACAGCGGAAGGTCATGGTGATTTTAACCACAGGATTGATTTAAATACTACTGGAACAGATGGGAAACATGGCTGCCACTGATGGAGAAGACTAAAGGGCGCGATTCTCCCGACTCACGAAAATTCGGAGAATAGCGGGAATCCAAATTTTTACGGCGACGCTGGTCCGACGCCCTCCCGCTATTCTCTGAACCCCGCACAAACTCCGAGTCGCCATTCCCGCAAAACGCCTCTATTACGCCCCCGACACGACCAGAATCGCTACTTATTGCCCCCCCCCCCCCGCTATTCACCGGCCCGGATGGGCCGAAGTCCCGACTTAATCGCGCACTGTTTACACTGCGTCAAACACACCTACTTTTTAAGTTCGTCAACCAGTCGTGCTGGCTGACGGCTGCTTCCAGGAGGTTAGCGCACCGCTCAGCGCACCGCTCAGCGCACCATTCGAGTCTGGCCACAACGGGGAAGGCATCCCTGAGAACGGGAGGGGGGGTCCAGAGCGGGGGGGAGTGGGGGAGACGAGGGGGGAGTGGGGGAGACGGAGGGGGGAGTGGGGAGATGGAGGGGGGAGTGGGGGAGACGGAGGGGGGAGTGGGGGAGACGAGGGGGGGAGTGGGGGAGATGGAGGGGGGAGATGGAGGGGGGAGTGGGGGAGACGGAGGGGGAGTGGGGAGATGGAGGGGGGAGTGGGGGAGACGAGGGGGGAGTGGGGGAGATGGAGGGGGAGTGGGGGAGATGAGGCGGGGAGTGGGGGAGACGGAGGGGGGAGTGGGGGAGACGGAGGGGGGAGTGGGGGAGACGGAGGGGGGGAGTGGGAGTGGGGGGGTGTTAGGGAGAGAGTGAGCGAGTGAGCCGTCCAACCCCGTAACAAAATGTCTGCCACCATGCCATGGTGTGCCGGTCACAAGGACAAGGCCGCTGGTTCCCCTGTGGCTTACGGCCACAGGCCACTGACGCACCCGTGAGGAGGACATAGTTTTCTGGCCGTTGGATGCAGAAAGTGACCAGGGGTTAGGCTGCCCGCGTATCAGCAGCACGTCCAGGCCACCGGGACACATAGGTATCCCATGGCTGGCGGCTGCCGAGTTGTCGACTAACCTCCGTCTAACATGTCCCGTTTCTCTGCCCCCTACCACCCTTCTGTAGGTTAGCACAATGTCTGTGAACAGAATGGCTATGTTCTGTGCAGTGGTTGGGGCCGCTGCACTGCATTTGGCGATGCAGCAGCATCCACACCCACAACCCGCAGTGGATGCAGGGCCAGCTGCAGCAGCAGAGGGAAGGGCCGAGGAGTTGCCAGTCGTCGAGCAGCATGGTGAGGAGGAGGAGGAGGAAGAGGAGAGAGTGAGGGTGCAGCCACGGCACCAGAGGCAACGACCAAGGCCGAGGGTGTACCGTGCCCGGATCTCTTTCCTAACAATGACGGACATCACCTGCAGGAGGAGACTCCGGCTGCGTAGGCGGACGGTGATACATATCTGTCACCTAGTGGCGCACCTCGCCCCACGTGGAATGGGGGGAGGACACGCGATCCCGGTTGCCATCAAGGTGACGGTCGCTCTTAACTTCTATGCTACCGGCTCCTTCCAGTCTCCGAGCGGGGACCTCTCCGGGATCTCCCAGTCATCGGTGCACAGGTGCATCCGGGATGTGACCGACGCCCTCTATGCCATCGCGGACCGCTACATCACCTTTCCCGAGGACCAAGCAAGTCAAGACTCACGAGCTCGTGGATTTGCCAGAGTGGCCGGGATACCGAGGGTGCAGGGGGCAATCGATTGTGTTCACGTCCCCATGCGCCCGCCTGTAGGGGACAGGGACGTGTTCACAAACAGGAGGGGGACATACTCCATGAATATCCAGGTGGTATGCGATCCCCACATGAGGATCATGAATGTCTGTGCAAGGTTCCCAGGGAGTGTGCATGTCTCCTACATACTGGCGCAGTCGTTCATCCCTGCGATGTTTGAGGGACGTCCCCCCCCGGCTGAGGGGCTGGTTGCTAGGCGACAGGGGCTATCCGCTGAGGTCTTGGCTGATGACGCCTATACGGAGGCCTCAGACCAATGCGGAAACAGGATACAACGAGGCCCTTGCAGCAACCAGGGGTGTGGTGGAGCGCTGCCTTGGCCTCCTGAAGATGAGATTCAGGTGCCTGGACCGCTCCGGAGGGGCCCTGCAGTACCAGCCTGACACGGTCACTCGCATTGTTGTGGTCTGCTGTGCGCTGCACAACATCGCGATGCAGAGGGGAGATGACCTGCTGCATGAAGCGGAGGGAGAAGCCAGTGGCAGTGGTGCCAGCACAGAGGAGGAGGAGGAGGAGGAGGAGGAGGAGGGGGAGGAGGAGGAGGAGGAGAGGGAGGAGGAGGAGGCTGGTGGAGTGGCGGGCGCAGCACGCAGACACGACCCAGGTGCTGGTGATGTCCAGGAGGCGGCACGACGGACCCGGCGAGGACGGCGGGCACGCGACGCCTTGGTGGCAGCACGGTTCACGCGTCGCATGTGACGTCCCCGCTGAACACCAAACCACCACCTGCATCGCTAGTCGTGCAGAGGGTCAACACACTACTGCCACCACCACCCCCTCTCAGTGTACAGTGCTCCACTTCGATATCACCCTTACCACTGGGTCCAGATGGTACGGCACAACATTGATGGCTGTGTCAGCGGGTGTGATCAGTGCCATGTGGAATGATGACAGCCCGCTCTGCGAAGAGCTGTTAGGTCAGAATCGTTAGAGAGAGTCTGACCCATGGGAATAGCTGAACCATCCACCTTGGTGGCCGCTGAGTTCGTCATGGACACTCCATCACGTGCCCGCGTGGGCTAGCTGTGGGAGGGGGTGGGGGGAGGGGCAGGGACTGCACACCCGGCACCAAAGTTTCACCGCTCGTCAACCCCAGCGACACTCGGTCACCATCACGATTCCTGTGGCTGTGGAACAATCACACTGTATTACAAGTAAGGTGGAACAGTGCGTTTAATGTTAACAATAATTTACAGGTGCCCTAGCCCCTACAACTAAACTGTGCCCTTCACTCGTGCCAACTTACTCAGTGTCTATCTTTGTTGCCTTATGGGCCCTACCACTACGTCTAAGTGATTCCCCAGATGATACAGCAGGAGTGGAGGAGGACTGCTGCGAATCGCCCCCCTCGACTCGTTTCTCCTTCGGCAAGCGTTTCCTGGGGCGACTCGGCCTTGGTGGGCCAGGCTGCTCTGCGGGCGTCTCGGGTGACGTTGTGCCACCCTGCTCTGCCTGCTGCCCACCCGATGCACCAGGGATGGGACAGGGGGAGGCCGAGAATTCCGGGACGTCCCGTGATGGAGTTAATAGGACGGGCCCCGAAACCTCCTCCTCCCTCGGGGAGCCCGGTGGCCCCCGGGCCTCATTTTGGGACAGAGGTGCGAGCGGGGAGGTGCCCCGTCGTGCCCCCGACACCTGGCGATGCCAGTCCTGGAGGCCTGCAACGGTATCCACCAGGATCCGAAGGTTTGCAGACACGGAGTCCAGCGAGTTAGACATTCCCGCCAGGGACTGTGCGACCTCAACCTGTGAGTGCACGACACCATCCAGCACATGTGTCAGGCGGTTGATGCTCTCGGCGACTGACTGCTGCGACTGGGCCATGACCTGGTGAGACTGGGCCAAGGCCTGCAGGGCGCCGGCAATGTCGTTTTGCCTCTGGCACATTACTGCCTGTGAGAGGGCAACCCTGTCCAGGGCCGAGGATGACGCGTGCACATTAACCCCAACGCCTTGCATAACCTGACCCATCGCAGAAACCGTTTCACCCATTGCCTCCACCGCGGATGCCACCCGTGTGGTGTCGGCCTGGGTCTCTGCCATGAGCGGCACCACTCCCTGCTCGTGGACGCGGTTCGACTCCTCTAACAGCGTCTGCAGAGTCTGGCAGACAGCCCTCATCCCGTCATTGTTTCCCTGGGTTTCTTGAGGCATCGGCTGTGCGGGTGGGTTGAGAAACTCCAGGAACTCCGAAAACGTCTGGGAGCCAGCTGCATGCTGGGCCTGGTCTGGCCTCCGCGAGTCCGGGCCCTCGGTTGCTCCAACCTCCACCTGCTGTATCTGCTCAGTTGTGATGTGCGAACCAGACTGTGACCCAGGAGACTCATCACTAAATAGGCCCGCCGGGGTGAGTGTCTGTGGGATGATGGATGGTGTGGGAGACAGCAGTGCCGCAAGCCTGAGGTTGTCGCAATTTAGAGCCTCCTCTATGGTGTGGGGCCGCTCAGAGTCCGGAGGGTTATCACTGGCCATTTCTGTGGCTTGTGGTATCGCCACCCTCTGGGCGTCCTGCTCCGCAGATTGGGTTGGGGAGGATGGGACTCCCCGCTGATCAGGCACCCTCTGTCGTTAGTCCCCAGGTGAGGTGGGGGCAGATGCCTGTGTCCGTCTGCAGCCAGACGGCCCTGGTTGTTCGGCATCACGTCCTAGGGAAGAGAATGAGACAGGTTATTTAGATTTGCTCGGCAGGCCGCTGGACGGTCCCAGTGGGCAGCGTGTGAAGGGACAGAGGATGGGGAGGTGTCCAAGTGGGCAGGGTGTGTGAAGGGACAGAGGATGGTGGCGGTGTCCAAGTGGGCAGGGTGTGTGAAGGGACAGAGGATGGGGGAGGGGTGGGTGTTTGTCAAGGACGGTTGTCTCACTTGCTGCAGATCCGCCAACCTCGCATAGCGCGACTTCCCGGGTGCCAGACCCCTCCACAAGGTCCAGTGCCCTCAGCTCAAATGTGGTGAGGGGGTGCAGGTTGGGCGAACCCCCTCCAGTCTTGTGCCGCTCACGGGTGTTGTGAGCGGACTTGGCCTGTTGGGGGAGGGGACATAGGTATATCGCTACAATATGGCAGGTATCAGCAGTCCGTTCAGATACTGGCACAGTTTGGGGGTCAAGTTGTCATAAGACCATTGCACCTCTCCACGGAGGCCAGAGCACTGGGTCTGTGACAACTTTGTGGATCACCCTCAAATAATTCTGCCCTAATCCCCCTCCCCCCCCATGCCAGTGGGGCAGGTGGGTGATTAAGTTAAGGGGGGAGGGATGGTTGTGACCAGGGGGCACCCTCTTGGCACTTACCCTGGCAGCCCTGGTGAGGTCGTGCAGCTTTTTCCTGCATTGCTCTGCAGAGCGAGGGGTCTGCCCCACAGCACTAATGGCAGCAGTCACCTCACACCAGGCCTGGCGTACCGCACTGGCAGGTTGGCGATGCCCTCTACGCGGGCAGATGATGCCCCTCCTCTGCTCGACGGCATCGAGCAGCGCGTCCACATCAGCCTCTACAAACCGAGGGGCAGCTCTCCTGGGCTGCGACATCATGGCCGACAGATTCTGTGCTCGCCCGCACCTTTTTACGGCGTCGGGCGGCGTCACGTGGGCGTGTTCGTGTCGTCGCCGCGTTGCTTCGTAATGGCGCACGTAATTGACATGGCCGCGTTCCTAGCCCATTTCCCGGAAGAGAATACGTCGGGAAATGGACCCTTCCCGACCGTCGTCAAACGCGGCCGTTTTTCCCGCCGATTTCGCGATTTTTTGTGAGTCGGGAGAATCGCGCCCAAAGTCTCTTAGCAGTAGTCTCCTGGTATTGGTGAGCGTTTTATGAGAGGATCTCGCAAGACTGAAGATGAAAGTCCAGGCCAGGGCCCGGTCCTTTCCTTGTGGCCTGGAGGAAAAGGGGTTATTTGCCTGGAAGATTCAGAGATCATGAAAAGTGCCATATAAATGCAAGTCTTTCTTTTTACTGATTGTTGTGGGCAGGAATGAAAGAGAACTACTGCAACTGGAGTGCCTGTCCCTTACTGACAGTAATCATTATGCCTTTGAAAGGGAACGTATGTGTACTTCTTAACCCTCACTGTGTGGTCAATTTGAATGTCCAGTACCCAGAATTTTGTGGGGTTAAATAAAGAGGATTATTTATTTACAGAGTCACCTCAAAAGTCTAACACTGCACCACTCACTCACCACACTCAAACACACAAAAACGCACAGAAAAATACAGTTAAAGAGAATACTGCACTTTTACAAGATAGAAATAAAAGTAATAGTTTGAAATTCACGTGATTTCGAAAACGCATGCGTTGTATGCCTGCTGTGTAGTCCAGGTGATTTCAATAACAGAAGCCATTGCAGGATTGCCTTGAAGAGATGGATTTTCAGCAGGTCACAAAGTTAGTTAGTTGCAGTTTCTTTACCGGGGGGTCAGTTTTCTGTGCTGATGGACTTGAAAAGGAATAGGCTTAAGACGTGGCCCTCAGTTTCTAAAGGCGCAGATGTTGCTGCCCTTTCTGCTGCTGCTGCTGCCGTTGCTGCAGTTGTTCTGCAGGGAGTATTTAGGAGTCTTCTTTTAAAGAGATGGTCAAGGGAGCCCTTGTGGCCCTTCACAGCTCCCTTCCAAATGTTGGGCTTCAGTTAATTAGCCACAACCTTGGTCTTTGTGTGTAGGCATTGAGCCTGGAGTCAGACGATCACTGTCTATGTTTCTGAAAAAGATCCAAAATCAGGAAATCTTTTCATTTTTAAAAATAAATTTAGAGTACCTAATTCATTTTTTCAAATTAAGAGGCAACTTAGTGTGGCTAATCTACCTGTGAATGCGTCTCTAATTCACTTGTCCCTCAGTCCGGAAGAAAGTCTCGAACACGTTCGTAATTCAGAATATTCTTTATTGCGATCGGGGCAGCTCTCTAGGTATTCCGGAGAACCACCTCGGAGAGTGCCAAAGTATTGCTCAAAACATCCTTTTTTATATGTATTATTAGGGGGCTGTCCCTTACATTCACTTGAGCTTGCCCCCATTACAAAGCATAAACTTGTTTTTAATTCGTTATTGCAATAGTTCCAGTACATAATTATACAGAGTTTAAAGTTATCTATTGGCACATGAGTATATAGTAGTCTTAGCATAAACAGCAGGTGTTTAGCCATAGTTGCAAGCGGCTCCCACATTTCATATTCCGTCATCCAGCCATCTTCCTTGTTTCTCAAGGCTATTCGGCTTACAGTCATGAGTCGGCTCACAAATTCAATAACAACTCCCCTATTTGTGATTTTCCACTAATGTGTCCCATTAATTCTAGCTTGTTCTAGCTATTAACCCTTACTTCACATTCTCACACCTACCCTGCACATCTTTGGGTTGTGGGGGTGAAAGTCCTCAGTACTAAATGGATAAACTATTTTTGATGTGAATTTCAATTAAGATGCATATTTTAACCTGTGCAGCCAGGGTAAAGATATTAGGATTAAATTAAATTAGTATGTAAAAACACAGATGAAACAATGAAAAGTAAATTATATTATTCTGAAAGAAGCAGCTAACCTTCTCTGTGATCTAAAATGGCAAACGCATTATTTTTCCAAAAATATATATATTGTAGAAATTAATGGGTTTGTGATTCACAATCTCTGCTCAGAAGAAAGACATGGAGCGGGATTCTCACAGCCTACGCCGGGCCGGAGAATCGCTGGGCCGGGCGTGAATTGTGCGACACCGCCCCGACGCCGGTCTGCCGATTCTCCTGAAAGCGTCATTGGCGCAGGCGCAGTCGGAACGGTGCCGGTCGGGGCCCGCTCTACACGCGCGCCCCCCTCCCCGCCAATTCTCCATCTGGGATGGGCCGAGTGGCCACATAAAAAAAATCCGAGTCCTACTGGCGCCGTCTACGTGTGGTCTTACCCGACGGGACCTCGGCGTGCATCCATCCGGGGGCGGCCTGTTGCGGGAGGGGGGGATCCGACCATGGGGAAGGACCTCCGCTGTGGCCTGGCCCGCGATCAGGGCCTACCGATCAGTGGCTGGCTTCTCAGGCTGGGGGCCTCTTTTGCACCGCGCTGGCCCCTGTAGCCCTACGCCATGTTGTGTCGGGGACCGGTGCGGAGAAGGGAGCCACCGCGCATGATTTAATTGGTTCATTGACTTATTGATGTTTTTAAGTACTAATTGAGTGCATGGCTAAAAAGTGGAATTATTCAAAATGCCAAGACTGTGAAAAGATAGTCATAATTTCCAATAATTAATTAACTTTACGGACTTGCTTGTAGAAATTTAGACATTGTTTCAACAAATGTTTTATATAATAAATAAACTATTGTATGTTAGTGCACTTAAAATAAGAATGTATCAACTAATTAGTTGCAGCAAGGTCTATGGCCAGCAGTGGCGTGAGTAACCTATTCTCATGGAGCTGCTCACGTAGCCACTGAATTATTCCTGATGGATACCAGTCAATCTTAAGTAATAGTCAATGTTTGATTAATAAGTCATCCTCTAAGTAACAGGCATCTATTTGAACAATTCAGGAGGTCCCAGCTGAGAATGAGAAACCAATGAGAGTAATTGAGGGATTATACCATCGATAAGGATTCCCTTAAAGTAAGACCTCGTGGTTGAGGTCGGCCTCCTGAGTTCCTGCCTACCTGAATTCATGAATCATCCTATTCGATTATTTTAAAAGTGATTTATTTCTGCTTTTATGATTAATAATTTCCTTTACCATGTATTTGACCAACTCATGTATTGTTTGATATTTTGTTTCTAAGTTTTGATTTAGTTCATTTGCAAGTGTATAAAAGTGAATAATTAGAAATAAAGTTGTATTTTCGACACCTCCAATTAACCAGACAATCGTCTCTCATTTGATGACAAAATAAGAGATCCTACACTCAGTCATAATTTAATTCTCAAATGGATTCTTCGATATAAATCCTGGGGTTGGATTCTCAGATTCTGGAGCTTTGCATATCATTAGCGGGCCTGACCCGGTATTCTCTGGGGCCTCTGCGATTCTCCACTTCCGATGGGCTGAGTACCCGACGGCGCCGTTCATTTGTGCTTTTAAAAATTGTGAAACTGGTGTCGTGGCTGATGAGGGGGAGAGAGGAGGTAGGACATGGGGAGGAGTGACTGTGGGCGGCCAGGTCGGAGGGGGGTTTGACGGGGGAACAAGCCGAGTGGCCAGGTGATTCCCCCACAAGACTGGGGCAGTGTCCAGTCACCTGCAAGGCAACCATCTTACTGTGCACCCCACTGCTGGGCGGGGGCTGCAGAGCATACCGCTGGCAAGGGCAGTGCCTGCTGACAGTACTTCTTGCAGCAGGAGTGGGCATCAGGGCCAGAGGCTCCCCCGGAGTAGGCCACTGGCGGGGCCAGGGGAGCAGCGGTTTGGGGGCCATGTGGGGCAGAGCCTGCAGTGCCAACTGGGGCCATCAAGTAGCCTGTCGGACCTGGTTGGCACGGGGGTACACATCATGCTAACCTGATGGCCTTTCACCCCCTGCAGACAATGGATATTGGAATATAACCAGCGATTATGGTCTTCCTGCTAGTCACCTCAGCCCTGGGTGATGCCCTGCGGCTGTACGAGCTGGAGCTGCTCGAGGAGGAGGAAGCTGCAGCAGCGGAACCTGCCGCAGAGGGACAGGAGGCAGCTGCCCAGGATGGAAAGTCGGCTGCCCAACAGGCCGAGGAGGAGGAGGTGCAAAAGAGGTGCCGCATGAGGCCTCGTGTATACCGGCAGCGCCTGTCATTCGAGGACTGCCGGACCGGGCATGTCAGTGAAGACTCCGGCTGATCAGGGAGACAGTGTGACATATCTGCCAAGCCAAAGCACAATTGGCACCACGGGTGTATGGAGGAGGACACCCGCTCCTGGGGGAGAGGGAGGATGAACATGACATGGGGCCCAGGCAGGCAAGGGAGGCCACACGACATGTGCACCAGGGTCCCAGGGCCAACATGCGCAGGATGCTCTGATTGCCTCCAGATTCACCAACTGGGGGTGTTCTGGTCAGGGGCACGGACACTGTATCCACCCCCCCCCCACACACCTCTTCCACCCCGGACTCACCCTTGTCTGCAACCCCCTCCATGATACATACCTTCCACACTATGGGGTGGGGTCCCTGGGTTGGCAGTAACACCGGGTCTAGTCCAGGGGATGGAGGGTGATGACAACCCGCAGTACAATGAGCTCTGGTTCTTTGCACCGTTTGACAATGTCTGACTTCTGCCATGCGAGCTAGCCATTCCATCACACGGTCCCATCAAATTCTGGGGATGACGGTGGTAGGGACTGTTGGGGCGGGGGTGGGGGGGGGGGGGGGGTGGTTTGCTGGGGATCCCAGACAACCTACTCCATCTGCCCATCCAACCCCTCTCTGGGCAACCCGGACCAGCCCACTCCTCACACCCTTCTGACAGAGCACCGAGGTTGTAATATTGTGAACAGGTGTTTAGTGTGACAACATATATACAGATTTGTGCCCTTGTCCCTCTAACTAAACTGTGCCCTGCACCCATGCCAACTTAACTGATGTCTAACTTTCTAGCCCTACAGGCCCTATGCTATATCTTGGTAGTTCCCTAGACGGTACAGCAGGAGTGGAGGCGGCCTGCTGTGATTCCCGCCCTGCGACCTGGGTCACGATTGGCAGGGGGTCTTCTGGGGTGACCAGCTGCTTTCCAGGTGCCCCAGGTGGTGTGGTGCTGCCCTGTTCTTCCCGCTACCCACTATGTGTGCCAGGGATAGGAGGGGGGAGTCCGAGTTGCTGCGGTGTTCTGGCACGTTCCCTGCGGGAATCCCCGGCACGGGCCCCATCACCTCCTCCTCCCTCTCGGTGCCTGATGGCCCACCGGGTTACTCCATGGGACAGAGTGCAAGTGGAGCTATCCCCTGAGGCTCCCCCGCTACCTAGCGCTCCAAGACCTGAAGGCCAGCTCTGGTCTCGACCAGGGTCCGCACGCTTGTAGCCATGGAGTACAGGGAGTGGACCATTTCTGTCTGAGACTGTGCCACAACACCCATTGACTGTGCCACTACCTTCCATCCACCTTAGTATATTACCCCTACACCATGAGCTCTTATTTTGTGTAGAAACCTTTGATGTGGAGCTTTGACAAATGCCTTCTGGAAATCTAAGTGCACCGCATCCACAGGTTCCCCTTTATCCATATTGCCCATTACAACCTCAACAAACTCTAGTATATTTGTCCAACACAATTTTCTTCGCACAAAGCCATGTTGACTCTGCCTGATTACCTAGAGATTTTCTAAGTGTCCCACTATAACCTCCGTAATAATAGATGGCAGCATTTTCCCTAAGACATGTGAAGTTAACTGGCCTGTAGTTTCCTGCTTTGTTTCTCTCCTCTTCCTCAAATAGATGAGTTACATTTGCTACTTTTGATCTGATGGGACCTAACTTGAATCTGAAGAATTTTGAAAAATTATAACCAATGCATCTACTATCTCAGCAGGCATTTCTTTGATGATCCTAGGGTGAAGTCCATCAAGATCTGGGGACTTGGCAGCTTTTAGTTCTAATAATTTTCTTAGTATTCATCAACTTCTCCAGCATACTCGCCACATACTTGGTGGCCTCTGCTCCCTTGATGCCCTCAGGTATCTCGACAATCCTCAGGTTCTGCCTCCTGGGGCAGTTCTCCAGGTCCTCCAATTTCTCTCTCAGCCTCTTCTTGCTGTCCAGAACCATCCCTAACTCCGTCTCCAATGAGGTCATTCATTCGTCATGCTCCCGCACCACCTCCTCCACCTTCTGGATCGCCAGTCCCTAAGCCTCCTACCTCTGCTCCACTCTCTCAATTACAGCTCTGAGTGGCTCCAGCGCCTTGGCCAAACCTCCACAGCCTCTTTCCTCTGCTGTTGGAATTTGCCATTTAAAAACTCTGCCAGTTGCTCCGTCGACCATTGGGTGGCAGTGCTGCCCCTTGCCCTCTGCCATCTTCACCTGTGGCGCACCACAAAAACTTCCCTGCTCCAGCTGCTCTCTCTTTCTCGTGGCACTACTCATCGTCTGATCCATACACTGATCTGACCAGCACAGTATTAGCTTCCCTGGGCACTCACATACCTTTTGCCCTCAAAAAAACTCCCATACGGGTGGGGAAGGATCAACAAAATGCACCTTGAGCAGGAGCCAGCAAATGTGCAACCACTCACTCCATGGCCGCCACCGGAATTCCTACCTTAGATTAACAGTAAAATGTAGCCTCTAATCAGACCAAAGGCTACACGTCAGTTATGTCAAAATGTGTAATTACTAATCAAGTTTCAGGCTGATTGTTATTGTTGTTTAGCCCAGAGACAGATATATCTTACTATTATTAGTATGCTAATTGTGATGTTCCACACTTTTAGATCGCACCTAGTTTCAAACGGAGTTATAGAATAAAAATGTAATCGTTTCTTTCAGACAAACCTAAAGGTCAGCTGTTGATAGACTGTCAAGAGGAGACATATGTCATACTTGAATATCTTCAAGATCGTTAATAACAAACATCATTTTGGCTATTTCCTTCCTTAAATTAGTTTTGACACTTAAGTCTTATCGTATTTATATTTAGAAAAGATTTTACTGAATTAATCCCACTTCACTTTATGTCAAATACATGGAACCACATTGATTTTGTAACAAACACAAATGCAGTCATGCAGCAGTGGAAGTCAACCAGGCTAATGATGCACTATTTAATGATTCAGGACATATTTTCAAAATGTGAACTTTTTGATCAATAATATATGGTGGATTATGGGTAAAGGGACTATAGGAAAGGGAGAGAATTAATGAATTCTACCATTGGTTTGCAGAGCAAATGAAGTAAATTATATCTACAAACTTTTGAGGAGATATGAAATTTTAAAGTCACTTTTCAGGACAAACACTTATTGCTGCTGTGCACAAGGTGCAGTAAACGTTTAGCCATTGTAGTTTCTGAGATGTGCTCTGATGACTGGCTTTTACTAACAATGGGCAAAATGCAATGATTAATGCTCCTCACATGTTAAACATTTTCATGCTATGATGTGTCTATTCAGAATCCCTCGCTTTCAGGAATATGATGGCCATTCTTTCAAGGATGTATTTGCAAAGTGTAATTTCATGTTTAAAGCTACAAAAATTCTTTCAATGTCCATTAAGCAGTTTAAAGCCTAAAGTTTAAGTGGTCGAGGAGTGTTTATGATACACTGAGTGTGACTCATCTAATTTCCATTAGAAAGTCTTTTAAATGGTACACCTTTCACATCATGACATCAACAACCCCACACACCTTTTCATCTTCTCAAGTTCCATAGTACTGTGATTAGGGTTCCTAGAAAACAATTTATGTCCTATCTGCAGCTGCACAATTAAGTTGCTGCTTTTTAGATTTTGTAGAAACTGTAGTGACCTTTATCAGCCCGTCAAATTTACAATTATTCTCCAGAAACATTTCTCCTGATTGATCTATTAAACACACACTCATCTATATTACTGCCAACACATTCCATTACCCGTTGTTTTCTTAAATCAGACTGTTCACCAATTTGTTTAACTGTTTTAAATACAGAAATTGCTGGATAGACTCAGCAGGTCTGGCAGCCTCTGTGGAGAGAAAATAATGTAACGTTTCGGATCTAAATGAAACGAAAAATGAAAATCGCTTATTGTCACACTAGGCTTCAAATGAAGTTACTATGAAAAGCACCTTCTACAACCTGAATGGCCCTCCTACAGCCTAAAGAAAGGTAAAAATGTACAGAATTGTATAGTTGGAAAGGTGATGGAGGAGGTGGGGCAGAATAGAAGACCAGGGATAGGTTGGGGAAAGGAGGTGAGGTGTTGTTCTTCCAGTTTACAGTGGGCATTATTGCAGCAGGCTGAGGATGGACATGTGGGCATGAGAACACGTTTAAGTGTTTTGGTGGCTTTCTCATTTTTCTCCATCATTGATCTTTTGAGTGATTCGTATTCCGCCATGAGAATACTGATTATGAGTGAAAAAGATTATTATTCACCATACCGACCCAAAGGATTTAATTTCATATCCTACCTTTGTGATGAATATAAGAAATGGTCATATTTTATATCTTTTCACAGTAATGTTATTAAAGCCTGGATTAACATGTATACAGACAGTATGTCTGATAGGGTGATAATTAAGGTGTTGTAAAAGTGGGATAATCATTGATTTTCAGGAGAAATGTTCTGCTAATAGATCTTGAGAAACATTTACATGTTCACAGATAGCTAGATAATGGAATATTGTTTAGGTTGAAGAGCCCCTGGGGTGTAGAAAATTTATGAGGGGTATTGTGTCAGGTACTGACTGAACAATTCAAAGAACATTTTGTAGAAAGAGACAAAATAATGCCCTATGCTTTGGGTACAGATAATATAGTTAATAGGAGGAGCCAGGTCTGTGTGAAAAGTCAGTTGGTCCTAGAACTCTAATCTGAACAGAGGTGTTTCAGTTTGGACCTGAAAGGTTCACTCTCCAAAGAGTCTGCACAGAGAAAAGCAAGTAAAACCCTGGTTGTTAACTTTATCCACGAGTGGTATATTGGTTTGCTTAATTGGAAAAAAGAAGCAGGTTTTGGAAGTAAGCTAAGGTTTTTCTTTTACTTAAGAACTGTTGTAACTGTTAAATGTAAAACTATTTTGTTGTTGCTAGTATGGTTAATTCTTAACACAGAAGATACCTATGGGTCAGTGTTATCACTCCTGTGGCACAGTAGCAATTCCTTACAGTTTTATCAATATAAATAGTTGGGTTCTCATGCAGGATCCTAACACCTTTCACCTTCTGTACTGAATACATTCTAAGACACTTTTCCAGTACTGACATAAGATTATCAATAATTTCATAGAATTTACAGTGCAGAAGGAGGCCATTCGGCCCATCGAGTCTGCACTGGCTCTTGGAAAGAGCACCCTACCCAAACCCACACCTCCGCTCTATCCCCATAACCCAGTAACCCCACCCAACACTAAGGGCAATTTTAGACACTGAGGACAATTTAGCATGGCCAATCCACCTAACCCGCACATCTTTGGAATGTGGGAGGAAACCGGAGCACCCGGAGGAAACCCACGCACACACGGGGAGAACGGCAGACTCCGCACAGATAGTGACCCAAGCCGGGAATCGAACCTGGGCCCCTGGAGCTGTGAAGCAATTGTGCTAACCACAATACTGCTGTGCTGCCATAATGGCCTCTACAAAAGAACTTACAATTTATGTTAAGTAAGCACATGTCATCAGGTCTCCACATGCTACTGAATGGTCTTGCTAAACAAAGTTCAACCTATTATTTTGAAGGATGTTTATTAATAATAGAACTGAATAATTAAAAGAACTTCCCTTGTAGAGTATTATTGCACTTTATGAGTTTTATTTTATTTACTCATTGTTCCCCAAAGCAACGATTAGACATGTAAGGTATTTCAATGTTTCTCAAGAGGAGAAGTGAAGTATTTCTATGACCAAACTTAATTTATTTTATGTACAATCTGCCATCCTAATTGATAAAAGTATGATTTAAACAGAATATTCTATAATTAAGAAATAAATCAAGGTTTTTCTTTTTCTTTTGCACTGCAAATCAGTTTTTGTATTTGCTGTTTTGCAGTGTCGAGAATGTTAAGACTAATATCGTATTGTTGGGATAAGAATTGGCAAATACTTGGAGACTTTGGGGTTCAAAGTTGTGGCAAAGTCAGATGCAATTTTAATACATTTTAAAAAATTAGAGTACACAATTCTTTTTTCCAATTAGGGGGCAATTTAGCATGACCAATCCACCTAGCTTGCACATCTTTTAGGTTGTAGGGGTGAGACCCACTCTCCCCACAGGGAGAATGTGCAACCTCCACATGGACAGTAATCCAGGGCCGGGATCGAACATGGGTCCTCAGCGCTGTGAGTCAGCAGTGCCAACCACTGCGCCAACGTGCCGCCCCAGATGCAATCTTAATACTAGAGGTGTTGCTTGTTATGCCAACTGCTCGGCCCAAGACCATAAGAAATTACAGAGAGTTGTAAATACAGCACAGTCCATCGCACGTGCCAGCCTCCTATCCATTGACCTCTGCTGCCTTGGGAAAGCGGGTAGCATAATCAAAGACCCCTCACCCAGGTTATTTTCTCTTCCAACGACTTCAACAGGCTCACGATACAAATGTTTTGAGAATGCGCACAAACAGATTCAAAAACAGCCTCTTCCCCACTCTTACCATACTCCTAAATGAGTCTGAACAGATGTTATGGACTGAACTGATTTTCCTACGCATCTTCTGTACAGTTGTAGCACTGTATACCGTATACTTCACCTGCTGTCTACGTTTTTGTATTTTCATTCTGTATCCTCATGTATTTATTGTATGTTCTATGTTTTCATATGTGGAGCGATCTGCCTGGACTGTACATAGAACAATACTTTTCACTGTACCTTGGCATACGTGACAATAAATCTAAATCTAAATCTACTGCGAGATGGTATAATGTAAGATGATAGAAGAATGCATTTCACCATTATGTGTCTCTAAGTTATGGGGAAAAACCTTTTTCATGATAATCTAATGCATATTAATATGAGGAATACACTTTGTAACATGAGAACATTAAAAATTACTTTCAAATAAACATTTAAACTTTAGTCTGAAAGGTAACAGTGGGAAGCTCGGGAATTACAATCCAGTTAGCCTCATATTTGTTGTCAGAGATATTGAAAATGAAACGAAAGTCACCATAGTACCCGAGCACCATATGCTGCTCTCCCCTTTTGAGAGAGAGAGTTGGGTGGTGGTGATTTAACCTGAGGGTCACCACACCTCAGACAAGGGACAAGGTTGAGAATCATAGATCATTAAAATGTCATGAACGGGTACAGAAATAACAAAAAGAAGGCTGAGAAAATCCTGGCTTTTATATCTGGAGGGCTGGAATACAGGGCGTTAAGCGAAAACTGTACAAAGCCCTGGTTAGCCCACAAATGGAGAACTATGATCAGTTCTATAAACCCTACCTGAGCAAGGATATATTGGCCTTGGAAGGATTGTAGCATTGATTTACCAGAATGATGCTTGCACTGTAAGGGTTAAGCTGTGAGGAGAGATTACCCAAACTAGGCCAGAATTTCCCCATTCCGCCCACGGTGAGTTTGGGGCTGGCAGGAGCGGAGAATGTGACAGGAGCCAAAAAGTTGGAAACCGGTTGGTGTAAAACCACATTGCAATTCTCCCAATGGTAGGTTAATGGTGGGTCCGTCTTCCCACTGTCTGGTGGCGTGAACACCATTTGCATCCAATGAATGCTCATTAAACCAGCTGCCTGCCGGTGTCCCGTTGGGCCTTCCAACCTTCCGTCATGGCAGCAGGAAATCACGGCGCTGTCAAACCCAATTCCTAAAGAATGGCAAGCACAGGACAATCCTCAGCTGGCAATAGACTTTTAGGTGAGTGCATCCCTGCCATCGTGCTGCACTGCTTCTGATATGCTCTTCGTCACTCTGCTGGGGCAGACTGGTTCCTGCCCTCCATCTCTATGCCAAGCTGATCTTCACGGGCAGCACCATGCTGCTGGATTCATGAACCCTCCTGAGTCACTGTGTCGGATCATTACAGCACCTGAGGTTGGGAAGTACAGGGATCTCCTTCCCCCCTGATACCACACAACAGCATTTATTTGGACAGGACAGTGCTGCGGGACTCAGTCAGTCACCACAACAAAGGTCCGATGTTCGACTAGGGATGGCGTGTGACGTGGGGCGGGGGAGCGGGGGAGCGGGGTGGGGATGGTAGATGACGAAGACAAAGGGGGTGTAATGTGGAAGGAGAGCTGTGCAAGTAGGAGGTGGGGAAGGACAAGGGCTCTCAATGTCAGGCATAGAGGGAAAACGGTGGACAAGGAAGGTGAACAATGGAAGGCAGAGAGAAGGCCGAGGGGAGGAACCCTGAACCCTGACAAGGCTGCATGAAAAGTTCACAAACAAGGGGCTCAAAGAGATACGCCATTATTTACTGGAAGGGGATGGATGAAGACTCCAGGTGCGGTTAATAGAGGTACAAACGGGGCATGGACACCTCACAGGCGATGGGTACATGGGGGAGGGTGCCATCTGTGCGGTGTTGGCCTGAGTGGCACCCATAGTCGGCACCACCTCCTGCCCCTGCAGGCGTTTGGACTCCTCCAACTGCACCTGCAGGCGTGGATGGTTGCTGACAACCCCTCATGCAGTACCTGTCTCTGTGTCTGGATCTCCAACATTGATGGGACTGCCCTTTCCAGAAGCTTGAGACTTATCTCGATGGCAGATAGTCCCTGGGGTCAGACCGCCCTCTGACCATCCGCCCCCTCAGGAGTTCCTATCTCTACCTGATGTACCACTGCACATGTGTGGTACACATCAGATAGTGTGCCAGGAGTCTCTTCATTATAATGCCCACCAAGGTGGGCGTCTCTGCGATGGTGCAGACAGCTGGGACGGAGAATCAGTGGCTTCCCCAGACTGGTGCTCTGGGTTGCCGTGGGCTGGCGTCTGGGGGGCTCGCGCCACTGTCCATTGCTGCCTCGTTGCTGGTATTGTCGTAGGTTGTGGCGGGAGACACCAGAAGGGCCAACCTCGTTGCCAGGTAATCCTGCAAAAAAACACACAAGAAATTAGGCACAGTTGGATCGCTGGTTGGGGTGGTGTGGGGGCAGTGGGGTGGTTTGGGGGTGGCGGAGTGGTGTGGGGGTGATGTGGGGGGTGTGGGGGCTGGTGGGTAGCATGGGGGGTGGGGGTGGTGTGGGGGGTGTGGGGGTTGGTGGGTAGCATGGGGGGTGGGGGTGGTGTGGGGGCTGGTGTGGGGGCTGGTGGGTGGTGTGTGGGTGAGGGTGGGGGTAGTGTGGGGGTTGGTGGGTGGTGTGCGGGTGAGGGTGGGGGTAGTGTGGGTGGTGTGGGGTGTGTGGGAGTTGGTGGGTGGTGTGGGGGTCGTGTGGGGGGTGTGGAGGTGGTATGGGGGTGCTGTGGAGTTTGTGTTAAGCGTGTCATAGGGACACCACAACTCAGCGGAGGCTCACTTGCTTGCCCGATGCCAATCTCTGCCTTGGCGACTGCCCTCTCTCCGTGTCCACTGACTAGGTCTAGTCCCCACCACTCTGTGATGGTGAGGAGCCGCAGGTCCAGTGGGCCCCCTCCAGTCTTTCTCTCACCCTACGGTTATACGCCATATTTTCCTGGGAATGGGGGATGGAGACAGAAAGTACAAAGTGTTAGGCAGTCGAACGTGAGAAGCACAGGGTGGGGGGTGGCAACTTGTGGCCTTTGTGAACAGGGCGCTTGGCCATAGTGGCCGGCTTAAGTGTTGGCATGTGGTGCAGAGTGGGGTGTGAACAGACCGCCAGTGGGTGGGGTTCAGTCACCCTCTGGGATCGGTGAGAGATGGGGGGAGAATGGGTGGGGGGGTGGGTTACAGGTGTGTGGAATGGGGGTTGGTGCAAGGGACGCAGTGCTGCGTTTGATAAGGTTCCCCACGGTAGGCTATTGCAGAAAATAAAGAGGCATGGGATTCAGGGTGATTTAGCAGTTTGGATCAGAAATTGACTAGCTGATAGAAGACAAAGAGTGGTGGTTGATGGGAAATGCTCTGACTGGTGTCCAGTTACTAGTGGTGTGCCACAAGGATCTGTTTTGGGGCCGTTGCTGTTTGTCATTTTTATAAATGACCTGGAGGAGGGCGTAGAAGGATGGGTGAGTAAATTTGAAGATGACACTAAAGTCGGTGGAGTTGTGGACAGTGCAGAAGGATGTTACAAGTTACAGAGGGACATAGATAAGCTGCAGATCTGGGCTGACAGGTGGCAAATGGAGTTTAATGCAGAAAAGTGGGAGGTGATTCATTTTGGAAGGAATAACAGGAAGGCAGAGTACTGGGCTAGTGGTAAGATTCTTGGTAGTGTGGACGAGCAGAGAGATCTCGGTGTCCATGTCCATAGAACCCTGAAAGTTGCCACCCAGGTTGAGAGGGTTGTTAAGAAGGGGTACGGTGTGTTAGCTTTTATTGGTAGAGGAATTGAGTTTTGGAGCCATGAGGTCATGTTGCAATTGTACAAAACTCTGGTGTGGCCGCATTTGGAGTATTGTGTGCAGTTCTGGTCGCCACATTATAGGAAGGATGTGGAAGCATTGGAAAGGGTACAGAGGAGATTTACAAGAATGTTGCCTGGTATGGAGGTAAGATCATATGAGGAAAGGCTGAAGGACTTGAGGCTGTTTTCGTTAGAGAGAAGAAGGTTAAGAGGGGACTTAATTGAGGCATACAAGATGATCAGAGGGTTAGATAGGGTGGACATCGAGAGCCTTTTTCCTCGGATGGTGATGTCCAGCACGAGGGGACATAGCTTTAAATTGAGGGGAGATAAATATAGGACAGATGTCAGAGGCAGGTTCTTTACTCAGAGAGTAGTAAGGGCGTGGAATGCCCTGCCTGCAACAGTAGTGGACTCACCAACACTAAGGGCATTCAAATGGTCATTGGATAGGCATATGGATGATAAGGGAATAGTGTAGAGGGACTTTCGAAGGGTTTTACAGGACGGTGCAACATCGTGGGCCGAAGGGCCTGTACTGCGCTGTAATGTTCTATGTTCTATGTACTCACCCTGGCCACCTTAGGAGGGTCATGCAGATTCTTCCGGTACTGGATTTAGGGCCTACGATGCTAACGACCTCTGCCATCTGCGCCCAGGCCCGGTGTACAGCAGTGGGGGAGTAACCTCCTTTCCACCCCAGGGAACAGGGTGGTGCCTCCCTTCCATGGCATCCAACAGGGTCTCGAGCTCCACATCCATGAATTGGGGTGCTGCTCTCCGTGCTGCCATGTTGTTGGCTGGGATGACTGTTTGTGGGGACTAGACTGCTTATATGCACCTGCAGCTTGTCAGGCTCTCAAGTGGCATTCCCACCCCGTTTGTCATTGGAATCACTCGGGTTCCATGTGGCGCCAGTGCTCGCTCATTAACGGATCCTGAATTGCTCAGGACCGGCGCTGATTCCGTGGTTGCAGAAGTCCACCGATTCAGTCCAGGTGTCAATGATTTATCTGAAACAGAGAACCCAGCCCATGATGTTCCTACTTGAAGGGGAAATCAGGTCTAGGGGGCTGGCTTAGCACCGTGGGCTACAACAGCTGGCTTGAAATGCAGAACAAGGCCAGCAGCGCAGGTTCAATTCCCGTGCCAGCCTCCCCGAACAGGCACCGGAATATGGCGACTAGGGACTTTTCACAGTAACTTCATTGAAGCCTAATTGTGACAATAAGCTATTATTATTAATATAAGGTAGTCACAAATTAATCCAATAGGGAGTTTGGCAGAACCTTCTTTACCTCTAGTGTGGTTAGAGCATGAAACTTTCTACCACAAGAAGTAGTTGATGTGGACAGCACAGATACATTCAATGAGAGGTTAGATAATTGGTCAGCATGTGGACTGTAAGCACGATTGGCCTGTACTTTGTCGCATTTTACTTATGATCAAATCATAAGGAAATACTTGTATTTCCAAAGCGCTTTTTGCAATCACTTGGCATCCCCATGTGCTTTACAGTCAATTATGTACTATTTTCTAAAGTGTAGTCACTGTTGTAATGTAAGAAACACCGCAGCCAATTTGTACACAGAAATCTTCCACAAAGAGCAATGTTATATTGGCCCGATAGTATGTTTTTTATGATGTTAATTGAAGGATAAATATTGGCTAGGACTCCAGGGATAACTCCCTGCTCTTCTTCAAAGCACATGGGATATTTTACACATACCCAAGCAGACAGATGGGGCATTAATTTTAAGATCTTGTCTGAAATCTGTGACAGCGCAGCAATTCCCTCAGTCCCGCCGAGAGAGTCAGTATAGATGTTTGTGTCCAAGTCCTGGGGTAGAATTTTATGCCGGTGGGATTTTACAGTCTGCCATAGTCAAATGGCTTTTGAATGACCCTGCCTCCCTGCGATAGGGCTGTATAATGGAATGGGAACTGAATCCCTCTGAGGCCTGAGTGTTACAAACTAAACCACAGGTGATGCTTACGGGATATTCTTAATGCTGGAATTTATCAGTGATACAGACGATAAATATAACCTACACTGAGGCCCATAGATAAATCTGGAATGGGCTGGGGGATACAATCAGGAGAGAAGCAAGGACAGGTCAATAGTTGTCCACAGTAGTTTAGTGGAGCCAGCAGGAGAATTCCTGCCCTTTTCAATTCCGTAAGAAGCTGCTCTCCTATACGTTTACAGTTCAGGGTTTTTTTTTTAAACCTCCAGGGAACTATTGTTAACATTTAGAAATAGTGGTCAGAGTTTGTGCAGTGCAAGCTCTTCATCAGGCAAACAGATTTGGCCATTCTGGTATGAAATGCTCTCAGGAATGGCAAAATGAGAATTATGCTCATTTTTGACAGCTGTCAATAGTTGCCTAACTATAAAATTACCAGCCAATTTAGTGGTGGCCAAAATGTCTGTGCAGCTTTGTGCTGATATATTGGTTGGTGGTTATCATACTTTGATGCATAAAATTGATGTGGCAATGTTAAATTTAGTCCCACGTGACTCTTTCTCAGAGAGGTACAAGACTTTTATTTTGTACCGAGCCATCACCCTCAATGCCCATCTTAAATTAAGCACGTAAACTCTAATCTTATTTGACTTTGACAGAGAACAATTAGAGCATTCATGCTAAATATACTGCTTGCTGCAGATGGGGGTTCAAAAAGCCACCACACTCATTAAATTTATCCAGTGAGCTGCTAATCTAAACCTCAGAAAACACCAAGGTCATTGATCTGATCCACAGCTGCAGTTACTGATCTGAACTGAGGTGGAAGTAGGAATGCTAAAATAGTTCTACAGTGTCTCTACTGTGGGGATTATGAAAATGAGGCAGAGTTTCTACTCACCGCTACTGTCCAAAGATGTACGGATGCTGGATGAAGGCAACATTGGGCAAGACTGTGAGGTCCTGTCAAACACTGGACTGATTGTCAATGAGCAATGACCATTTGGACATGAAACGAAGCATTCCCATTAACAGTGGAGCTGTACCCCACTAAGGACACAATATCCTCAGAAAAAGGGGAAGAGAAAATAGGCAAGGGAAAATAACCAAAGATTACATGAATGCTAGTCTGAGAACTAGTACAAATTGGTTCCAAACTGAAGTATTGCATTGAATGAGAATTGAAGGAACCTGAAGATAACAGAAATACAGAGTTGTTAAACAAGGAATATCATTACACCAGTTACCGGGTAATACTTTATCCACAATACTTTTTAATAAAGCAATACAATTGCTGTTTTTCATGGATGCGTATATTGACTTGTGCTTCCTACGTGTATTTTAGTCATTACATTTGGCCACATCTGACCCGAACGGGTCAGTTTCCTTCTTTTCAGAATTAACATGTTTGCTACAACTTTAAATAAGATCTTCATTTTTATCAAAGCTGTTAAAATGCCCACAATCACTGCTAAGACAGATGAAACACACGTAAAGAAATCTACAGAAAGAAAGTCATGATGACAGTTTAAAATAGCCATTGGGTTGGATTTTCAGTAGCTGTCACTTAGATTCACCAACCACTTCTTTAATCTGTGCCGAAAGTTGCTCTGAGGTCTTTGGGAGTAATTCTGTGCCAAAATCAAGCATTTTACAAAAATATATTTTTAAATGTTTTTTGCAGGAAACTCTTGAATAAATATTCTATGACTCTTAATACAATTGCAGGGAAATGTGTTCAATTAAAAATATTTAACCCCATTCAAAGGTGTACAAAAATATCTATCTATATAAATACCAATCTTTATACAATAATGGGGCAGCAGGGTAGCATGGTGGTTAGCATAAATGCTTCACAGCTCCAGGGTCCCAGGTTCGATTCCCGGCTGGGTCACTGTCTGTGTGGAGTCTGCACGTTCTCCCCCTGTGTGCGTGGGTTTCCTCCGGGTGCTCTGGTTTCCTCCCACAGTCCAAAGATGTGCGGGTTAGGTGGATTGGCCATGCTAAAATTGCCCGTAGTGTCCTAATAAAAGTAAGGTTAAGGGGGGGGGTTGTTGGGTTACGGGTATAGGGTGGATACGTGAGTTTGAGTAGGGTGATCATGGCTTGGCACAACATTGAGGGCCGAAGGGCCTGTTCTGTGCTGTACTGTTCTATTTTCTAATGCATGTCATGTGTGCATCTGTCCTGTATATCTCAGGTGGCATAAGAACATAGGAGTAGGCCATCTGGCCCCTCGAGCCTGCTCCGCCATTCAATGAGATCATGGCTGATTTTTTGTGGACTCAGCTCCACTTTGCGGCCCGAACATCATAACTCTTAATCCCTTTATTCTTCAAAAAACTATCTATCTTCATCTTGAAAACATTTAATGAAGGAGCCTCTACTACTTCACTGGGCAAGGAATTCCATAGATTCACAACCCTTTGGGTGAAGAAGTTCCTCCTAAACTCAGTCCTCAATCTACTTCCCCTTATTTTGAGCTTCTGCTTTCACCCGCCAGTGGAAACAACCTGCCCGCATCTATCCTATCTATTCCCTTCATAATTTTGTATGTTTCTATAAGATCTCCCCGCATCCTTCTAAATTCCAACGAGTACAGTCCTAGACTACTCAACCTCTCCTTGTAATCCAACCCCTTCAGCTCTGGGATTAACCTAATGAATTTCCTCTGCACACCCTCCAGTGCCAGTACGTCCTTTCTCAGGTAAGGAGACCAAAACTGAACACAATACTCGAGGTGTGGCCTCACTAACACCTTGTACAATTGTAGCATAACTTCCCTAGTCTTAAACTCCATCTCTCTGGCAATGAAGGACAAAACTCCATTTGCCTTCTTAATCACCTGTTGCACCTGTAAACCAACTTTTTGTGACTCATGCACGGGCACACCCAGGTCTCTCCGCACAGCAGCATGTTTTAATATTTTATCATTTAAATCCCTTTTGCTGGTATTTCTACCAAAATGGATAACCTCATATTTGTCAACATTGTATTCCATCTGCTAGTCCCGAGCCCATTCACTTAACCTGTCCAAATCCCTCTGCAGACTTCCAGTATCCTCTGCACTTTTTGCTTTACCACTCATCTTAGTCTCGTCTGCAAACTTGGACACATTGTACTTGGTCCCCAACTCCAAATCATCCATGTAAATTGTGAACAATTGTGGGCCCAACACTGATCCCGAGGGATACCACTAGCGACTGGTTGACAACTAGAGAAACACCCATTAATCCCCACTCTTTGCTAACCAATCCTCTATCCATGCTACTACTTTACCCTTAATGCCATGCATCTTTATCTTATGCAGCAACCTTTTGTGTGGCACCTTGTCAAAAGCTTTCTGGAAATCCAGATATACCACATCCATTGGCTCTCCATTATCTACCGCACTGGTAATGTCCTCAAAAAATTCCACTAAATTAGTTAGGGACGACCTGCCCTTTATGAACCCATGCTGCACCTGCCCAATGGGACAATTTCCATCCAGATGCTTTGCTTTTCTACTACCGAAGTTAAGCTAACTGTCTATAATTACCCGCTTTCTGCCGACGTCCTTTTTTAAACAGTGGTGTCACGTTTGCTAATTTACAATCCGCCGGGATCACCCCAGAGTCTAGTGAATTTTGTTAAATTATCACTCGTGCATAATTTCCCGAGCCATCTCTTTTAGCACTCTGGGGTGCATTCCATCAGGGCCAGGAGACTTGTCTACCTTTAGCCCCATTAGCTTGCCCATCATTACCTCCTTAGTGATAACAACCATCTCAAGATCCTCACCTGTCATAGCCTTATTTCCATCAGTCATTGGCATGTTATTTGTGTCTTCCACTTTGAAGACCGACCCAAAAAACCTGTTCAGTTCCTCAGCCATTTCCTCATCTCCCATTATTAAAACTCCCTTCTCATCCTCTAAAGGAACAATATTTACCTTAGCCACTCTTTTTTGTTTTATATATTTGTCGAAACTTTTACTATCTGTTTTTATATTCTGAGCAAGTTTACTCTCATAATCTATCTTATTTTTCTTTATAGATTTTTAGTAGCTATCTGTTGCCTCCTAAAGATTTCCCAGTCCTCTAGTCTTTGCAACTTTGTATGCTTTTTCCTTCAATTTGATCCCTTATTTCCTTAGATATCCATGGTCGATTTTCCCTCTTTCTACCGTCCTTCCTTTTTGTTGGTATAAACCTTTGCTGAGCACTGTGAAAAATCGCTTGGAAAGTTCTCCCGTGTTCCTCAACTGTTTCACCATAAATTCTTTGCTCCCACTCTACCTTAGCTAGTTCTTCTCTCATCCCATTGTATTCTCCTTTATTTAAGCACAAAACACTAATGTTTGATTTTACCTTCTCACCCTCCATCTGTATTTTAAATTCCACCATATTGTGATCATTCCTTCTGAGAGGATCCCGAACTATGAGATCATTAATCAATCCTGTCTCATTACACAGGACCAGATCTAGGAGCGCTTGTTCCCTCGTAGGTTCCATTACATACTGTTCTAGGAAACTATCGTGGATACATTCTATAAACTCCTCCTCAAGGCTGCCTTGACCAACCTGGTTAAACTAATCGACATGTAGATTAAAATCCCCCATGATAACTGCTGTACCATTTCTACATGTATCAGTTATTTCTTTGTTTATTGCCTGCCCCTCCATAATGTTACTATTTGGTGGCCTATAGACTACTCCTATCAGTGACTTTTTCGCCTTACTATTCCTGATTTCCACCCAAATAGATTCAACCTTATCCTCCATAGCACCGATGTCATCCCTTACTATTGCCCAGATGTCATCCTTAAATACAGAGCAACACCACCCCCCTTACCATCCACTCTGTCCTTCCGAATAGTTTAATACCCTTGGATATTTAACTCCCAGTCATGACCATCCTTTCACCATGTTTCAGTAATGGCTACTAAATCATAGTCATTCACGATGATTTGCGCCATCAACTCATTTACCTTATTCCGAATACTACGAGCATTCAGGTAAAGTACACTTATGTTGACTTTTATACCTGAATGTGGACACCACTGCCAAGGCCTGCATTGTTGCCCATCCCCAGTTGCCCCAGAACTGAGAGGCTTGTATTATATTATCGAATAACTCGAACAACAGTTTCCAGAACAGCTCTTTGGATCGTAAAGAGTTGAGGAAATCAATAAAGACCTGGTGTGACCTGCTTGATCTTACCTGGCTCATGTAAAGAACTGCTCTAATTATTATTACGTGATTATTTATAATGAGGGATTCTGGAAACTAGATCATTCCTCAAGTTCTGCACCATTTACAGTTTGTTTTAAAGAACATCTCAGAAACACGTTGGTGGAATTTTCCGCCAGTGGGATTTGCGCTCCTGCCAAAACCAATGGACTTTTGAATGGCCATAAAATCCAGATTAATATTTTGCACTGTTGTCCAGTGTTTGTGTTGCAGGACTGGAGTATTCCCAAAACACCAACTGCCGTTTCTGTCCTCTATCAGTGAATGCAGAGTGATAGGATTAACTTTCACAGGCACTATTCCACATGACGAGCTCCTTATCCACAAAATCAAGGGAGTACACGTTCTCACAGAAAGAACCAGGTGAGCTGATACAGGCTGCACTCATGCACCTCCTGGTGGTCACATTTGGGAATTGATGGATTTTGGCAGCCCACTTGCCTTCTCGGCTAAGGAAAGGAGAGCTGAAGGTGACAGTAAAATTAAATCAGCTCTTTTTGCATAATGAGTTTGCAAAATTTATAAGTTCAAACAACTTTACATTAATACATTTTTGGAACTCCAGATAAATTGACAATTTAAATGATTACAAAGCAAAGCAGCAAACTGGAACATTGAGAGACCAGAGAAGAATGTCACATTTGCTCATTTCTATTGTTCAATCATTCCACCAATTACAGCAGTTAGGAAACACCACCCAAAAGAGCTGACAACTGTTAAAGAATGGATGTCTTTGAGTATTGAGTATTTTGGATTAGTTACTGTCTTTGTCTAGTTGAAGTGAATTGTTTCTATACATTCTTTCATCCAGCAGGCATCTCCAAAATCCAATGTTGGTTTGGGTGGAGTGTTGGGGGTGATGTTGGTGGTTTGTGATTACTGATCAGAACCATTGGATTGGATTGGATTTATTGATTGTCACGTGTACCGAGGTACAGTGAAAAGTATTTTTCTGCAAGCAGCTCAACAGATCATTCAGTACATGGAAGAAAAGGGAATTAAACAAAATTCAAGAAAATACAAGAACATACATGAGAATACATAATAGGGCAACACAAGATATACAATGTAACTACATAAGCATTGGCATCGGGTGAAGCATACAGGGTGTTGTGTTAATGAGGTCAGTCAATAAGAGGGTCATTTAGGAGTCTGGTAACAGCAGAGAATAAGCTGTTTTTGAGTCTGTTCGTGCGTGTTCTCAGACTTCTGTATCTCCTGCCCGATGGAAGAAGTTGGAAAAGTGAGTAAGCCGGGTGGGAGAGATCCTTGATTATGCTGCCCGCTTTCCCCCGGCAGCGGGAGGTGTAGATGGAGTCCATGGATGGGAGACAGGTTTGTGTGATGGACTGGGCGGTATTCACGACTCTCTGAAGTTCCCTGCGGTCCTGGGCCAAGCAGTTGCCATACAGGCTGTGATGCAGCCAGATAGGATGCTTTCTATAGTGCATCTGTAAAAGTTGGTAAGGGTTAATGTGGACATGCCACACTCCTAGGAATCTGAAACTGCTAACCATCTCCACCTCGGCTCCGTTGATGCTGACGGGGTGTGTACAGTACTTTGCTTCCTGAAGTCAATGACCAGCTCTTTAGTTTTGCTGGCATTGAGGGAGAGATTGTTGTCGTTACACCACTCCACTAGGTTCTCTATCTCCCTCCTGTATTCGGACTCGTTGTTATTTGAGATCCGGCCCACTATGGTTGTATCGTCAGCAAACTTGTAGATGGAGTTGGCACCTGAAGCCATCTGTGCCAATAAGGGTAACAGCATGATACTTGGACAATGCAGAGGCTTTAACTCCACCTGTGTGTCCCAGGACATTGCTACAGGTGTTCCACACGCAGTGTCTTGGAGTGAACCAAATTCATCTCTTTCCCTCCATCATCAGGTCAGAAATGGCTGAAGCGCAGTGTTCAGTTCCATTTGTCATTCCCCAGACAATAAGCAGCCCATGTCCACGTACAGCAAGACCTTGACAAAATCCAGGCTTGGATAGAGTGTCGAATAACATTTATGCGTCACAAGAGTCAGGGGATGGCTATCTCCAACAAGAGACAATCTAAATATCTCCCCTTACCATTTAATGCCATTTCATTGTTGGATCCCTCAGCATCAAAATTTTGAGGGTGGTTATTGAAGCCAGAGTACAGTGTGGGAAGATTAGAGTGACTGCCCTTGACATCAAGACAGTATTTGATCGAATGTGGCATCAAGGAGGTCTAGCAAGATTGAAGTGAATGGAAATCAATAGGGAAACCTCTCCGCTGGTTGGAGTCATACCTAGCACAAAAAAAGATTGTTCTGATTGTTGAAGGCCAACTATCTCAGTCCCAGGACATTACTATAAGAGTTTCTTAGGTTAGTGTCGTAAGTCCAAACAGTTCAGTTGCTTCATCAATGACATTCATTCCATGATAAAGTGGCGGCATATGGGCGGCACGGAAGTACAGTGGTTAGCACTGTTGCTTCACAGCGCCAGGGTCCCGGGTTCGATTCCCGCTTGGGTCACTGTCTGTGCGGAGTCTGCACGTTCTCCCCTTGCCTGCGTGGGTTCCCTCCGGGTGCTCCGGTTTCCTCCCACAAGTCCTGAAAGACTTGCTTGTTAGGTGAATTGGACATTCTGAATTCCCTTCCTGTGTACCCAAACAGGCGCAGGAGATTTTCACAGTAACTTCTTTGCAGTGTTAATGCAAGCCTACTTGTGACACTAATAAAGATTATTATAAGTCAGAAGAAGGGTGTTTGCTGATGATTTCACCATGTTCAGTACCATTTGCAACTCCTCAGATACTAAAGCCTTCCATGCCATTATTCAGCAAGACCTGGACAACATTCAGGCTTGGGCTGATAAATGCCAAGCAGCATTTGTGCCATACAAGAGCCAGGCAATGACCATCTCCAATAAGAGAGAATCTAACCATCTGCCTTGGATATTCAATGGGATTACCATTGCTGAATCCTCCACTATCAATGTCCTGAGAGTAGCATTGACCAGAAACAGAACTGGATTCAGCATATAAATACTGGAGCTATAAAAGCAGGTCAGAGGCTGGGAATTCTGTGGAAAATAACTCACCTCCTGACTCCCCAAAGCCTGCCCACCATTTACAAGGCACAACTCAGGACTCTGATGATAGAATGCTCCCCACTTGCCTGGATGAGTTCAGCTCCAACTAAACTCAAGAACCTTGACACCATTTGGGGCAGCACGGTAGCATGGTGGTTAGCATAAATGCTTCACAGCTCCAGGGTCCCAGGTTCAATTCCTGGCTGGGTCACTGTCTGTGTGGAGTCTGCACGTCCTCCCCCTGTGTGCGTGGGTTTCCTCCGGGTGCTCCGGTTTCCTCCCACAGTCCAAAGATGTGCGGATTAGGTGGATTGGCCATGCTAAATTGCCCGTAGTGTCCTAATAAAAGTAAAGTTAAGGGGGGGTTGTTGGGTTACAGGTATAGGGGTGGATACGTGGGTTTGAGTAGGGTGATCATGGCTCGGCACAACATTGAGGGCCGAAGGGCCTGTTCTGTGCTGTACTGTTCTATGTTCTATGTTCTAAACCATCCAGGATAATGCAGCCCACTTAATGAGTACCTCATCCACCACCTTGACCATTCACTCCTTGTACCACCGATGGACAGCGGCAACAGAGCGTAATATGTAGTGGTTTGTGTACCTCTATGCATAGATCTCTATACTCCTTATCGCATTTAGACTCTAAGGTGCAATTAATTTTTACCTAAAAAAGGGGGATTTGGGTCAGGTGAGGAGGGGGATTATAATAGTAAAAATCAGATTCTGATCCAGACATCCACAAACCCAACCAATTCCAGCTTTAACCAAGGCAGCAAGCTGGGTGAGCAACCCATGTACGCCAAGAAGATGGGTTGATACTGAAAATGTAATAAGGAGGCTAACAGCTTCAGTATTACTCAGCTTTCCATTTTGAACTATAGACAGCTAGGTTTCCTAATGTTCAGGACACCTGACAGCTACATCCAGACAGCAACTTAGCTGATCCAGTGACGCCTAATTCCTGGATGTAGCCTGTCTGTCTGAGGAAACTCCCCTCCCAATACGTACTCCCTGCTCACCATCAGGCACCCTCCCCTCTCCCCAGCCCATCCCACCTCCCTCTCCAATCTTCAGCAAGAGACCCCAGAATCTCCGATTTCCATGCAAGCCTTCAACTTCCCCTCTTCCTCTGAGAACATCGTCCAAAGCCACTGCACGCCCTTCCCAACACCAACAGCAAACTCAGGACCCCACCCCCAAGCTCAGGCCTCCCTTGTTTACCCGAGGCCTCTGATTCCCTGCCCCAAGGTATCTAATCCTTCCCTGGCCCTACCAAATCTACTTTCCAGACCATCAACCTCATGCCCCCACCACTCAAGCCACAAGGTGACCATTCCCTTGCCCCTGATCTCCATGTATTGAAGCCTCCAACCTCCCAAATAGACCCCGGAGTCAGGAATGCACTGCCAATCCCTCCCATTGACCCCCACTTTCCTCTACTCTACTGGTCACTTTTGCCTCCTCCAATCGACTCCCACCCTGATAGCTTGAATAATGGTGCTCTCAGCACTGATCTCTGGAAACACTCCAGTCTAAGAAGTTACTCTTATTTAAAATAAATGAAAGAAAAATCACTGGCTATGTATCTGCAACCTCCTGGGGTGTGCTTCCTCTGGGCACTACTCCCAGCTGACAGCACCAGATTAAGAAAGCATCCCTTTACTGCTCTCAAATGATCAATCTGCTTCACATTTTCTTCACTAATCAGTATTCACTTATCATTGTTCACTTATTAAAAATCTCAGTGAAATTGTGAAATATCCCATTAAAGAATACCATACATTTTTTAAAATGTCACCTGAAATTGAATTATTTTTTTTACATGGGATTATTACTTCTTCTTGTTGTGACTTTGCTGATCGTTTTAAGTAAATCATGCAACTTAAGTACATAACTAGGAGCAGAAGTAGACAATTCAACCACTCGAGCCTGCTCTGCCATTCAATATGATCATGTTGATCGCCTCTCGGCCTCAAATTCACTTTCCTGCCATTACTCCCTAACCCGTCAACCCATTACAAATTAAAAATCTGTCTATCACCTCCTTAAAATTACCCAATGTCCCGGCATCCACCACATTCTGGGGTAGTGACTTCTTTGAGAGAAGAAATTTCTCCTCATCTCTATTTTAAATCTCCTACCCCTTATCCTAAAACTGTGACCTCTCAGTTTAGATTGCCCCACAAGAGGAAGCATCCACTCTACACCTACTTTGTCAATACTTTTTATCATCGTATAGACCACAATTAGATCTCCTCTCATTCTTCTAAACTTGAGAACATAGGCCTAAACTGCTCAGTCTCTCTTCATAAGACAAAGCAGCTCTGGAATCACTCTAGAGAACCTCCTCTGAACTGCCTCCAAAGCAATTCCATCCCCCCTCAAATAAGGGACCAAACTTCACACAGTATTTCAGGTGTGGACTCACCAATGCCTTGTACAGTTGCAGCAACACTTCCCTACAGGTGCCAGAGTGTGGTGACTATGGGGTTTTCACAGTAACTTCATTGCTGTGTTAATGTAAGCCTACTTGTGACAATAATAAAGATTATTATTATTACTTTAAAACACAATTCCTTTCGCCACAAAGGGCAAATTCCATGCGCCTTCCTTATTACCTGCAGTACCTGCATACTGGATTTCTGCAATTCATGCATGAGGACACCCAGATCCCTCTACCCTGAAGCACTCTGTCGTTTCTCTACATTTAGACAATAAATTGTCTTTCCATTTTTCTGACCAAAATGGATAACCTCACACTTATCCGCGTTGAACTCCATCTGCCAAATTTTGGCCCATTCACCGAACCTATTCATATCCATTTGCAAATTTCTTATTTCCATTTACGATCCCACCTACTTTAGTGTCATCTACAAATTTGGCGAAAGCACCTTCTATCCATTCATCCAAGACATTAATATATATTGTAAATAGTTAGGGCCCAAAGCCCGAACACTGTGGCATCCCACTAATTACTTCTTTCCAACCAGAAAAAGACCCTCTGCCTTCTGTTGGTTCGCCAGTCTTCTATCCAAGCCCAAAAATATAACCCATATCCCACCTTTTGTGCATCACCCTAACAGGGGTGATAGAGAGGAGTTACAGGGTGGTAACCACAACCAAGGTTCAGGACAAGAGTAGCTGGGTTACAGTTAGGGGAAGGAAAGGGAACGGGCAAACAGTGCAGGGATCCATCCTCCGTTGCCGTTCCCCTTCAAAACAAGTATACCATTTTGGGTGCTGCTGGGGGCGACCTACCAGGGGAAGGCCATAGCGGCCAGGTATGTGGCACTGAGCCTGGCTCTGTGGCTTAGAAGGGAAGGGGGTGACAATAGAAACGCGATAATAATAGGAGACTCAATGGTTAGAGGAACGGATAAGAGATTCTGTGATCGCGAACGAGACTCCCGGAAGGTATGTTAACTCCCGGATGCCAGGGTCAGGGCTGTCTCAGATCGAGTCTACAGGATTCTTAAGGGGGAGGGGGTGTCATTCGTGCACATAGGCACCAACGATATAGCTAAGAAAAGCGATGAGGACCTAAAAAGTGGTTTTAGGGAGTTAGGTTGGAAGCTAAAGAGCAGGACGAGCAGAGTAGTAATCTCAGGATTGCTACCAGTGCCACGTGCAAGTGAGGCAAGGAACAGAGAGCGAGTGCAGCTGAACACGTGGCTACAGGGCTGGTGCAGGAGGGAAGGCTTCAGATATGTAAATCATTGGGATACCTTCTGGGGATGGTGGCACCTGTACATGAAGGACGGATTGCACCTAAACTGGAGGGGCACCAATATCCTGGGTGGGAGGTTTACTAGAGCTCTTAGGGAGGGTTTAAACTAATTTGGCAGGAGGATGGGAACCAGAGCTACGAATCAGAGGATAGGGTAGCTGTTGCACAGTCAGAAATAGTATGCAGAGAGTCTGTGAGGAAGGATAGACAGTTGATAGGGCAAAGTTGCACTCAGTGGAATAGGTTAAAGTGTGTCTGTTTCAATGCAAGGAGAGTCAGGAATAAAGGAGATGAACTTAGAGCATGGATCAGCACTTGGAACTACGATATTGTGGCCATTACGGAGACATGGATTTCACAGGGGCAGGAATGGTTGTTAGATGTTCCGGGGCTTAGATGTTTTAAGAAGAATAGGGAGGGAGGTAAAAGAGGAGGGGGGGGGGGGGGGGGGGTGGCACTGTTAATTAGGGAGTGCATCACAGCTGCAGAAAAGGAGGTAGTCGGGGAGGGTTTGTCTACTGAGTCAGTATGGGTGGAAATCAGAAACAAGAAAGGAGCAGTCACTTTATGGAAGATTTCTAAAAAACCCAATAGCAGCAGAGAGATGGAGGAACAGATTGGGTGGCAGATCCTGGAAAGGTGCAGAAGTAACAGAGTTATTGTCATGGGTGACTTCAACTTCCCTAATATTGACTGGAACCTCCTTCGTGCAAATGGTTTTGATGGAGGAGATTTTGTCAGGTGTGTCCAGGAAGGATTCCTGACTCAATATGTAGATAGGCCGACTGGGGGGAGGCCATATTGGATTTGGGGCTTGGCAACGAACCAGGCCAGGTGTCAGATGTCTCAGTGGGAGAGAATTTTGGTGACAGTGAGCACAACCCTTTTAGCTTTACCATAGGCATGGAGAGGGATAGGAACAGATAGTATGGGAAGATATTTAATTGGGGGTGGGGAAATTATATTGCTATAGACAGGAGCCGAAGAGCATAAATTGGGAACAGTTGTTCTCAGGGAAATGCACAACAGTAATGTGGGGATTGTTTAAGGAGCACTTGCTGCGAGTGCTGGATAGTTTTGTCCCACTGAGACGAGGAAGGAATGGTAAGGTGAAGGAGCCTTGGATGGCAAAAGAAGTGGAGATTCTAGTTAAGAGGAAGAAAGAAGCTTATGCAAGGTTGAGGAAGCAAGGATCTGGCACGGCTCTGGAAGGTTACAAGGTAGAAAGGAAGGAACTCAAAAATGGACTGAGGAGAGCTAGAATGGGGCATGAAAAAGCCCTGGCAGGAAGGATTAGGGGAAACTCCAAGGCGTTCTACACTTTTGTGAGAAATAAGAGGATGATCAGAGGGAGGGTAGGGTTGATCAGTGATAGTGGAGGGAACTTGTGCCTATAGTCTGAGGAGGTAGAGGAGGCCCTAAATGAATATTTTGCTTCAGTATTCACTAGAGAGAGGGACCTTGTTGCTCATGAGAACAGCGTGAACCAGGTTAATAGATTCGAACATGTTGATATTAAGAAGGAGGATGTGCTGGAAATTTTGAAAAGCATCAGGATAGATAAGTCCCCTGGGCCAGATGAGATATACCCAAGGTGACGAAGTGAAACAAGGGAAGAGATTGCTGCGCTGTTGGCAATGATATTTGCGTCCTTACTCTCCACTGGAGTAGTACCGGATGATTGGAGGGAGGCAGATGTTGTTCCCCTGTTCAAGAAAGGGAATAGGGTCACCGATCACGCTGATGGCAAAGCCCCAGCGTGGGTTTCCCTGCGATGGGGTTCCATGCAACAGGAAACCTGGTTGCCAATGGTGTGACCAGTAGATTCCACGCCCGGTCAATAGTGAGCCACCTGTCCCGCTGTGAAACATATGGAAAATTCCACCCTATATTATTTTTAAATTAACTCAAAATCACAAAACCTACTATATTGTGTATCTAAAAACAGGCATGAGAAACTTGCCCTCACACTAACTGCAAAGTTGGAAGGGAGCAAGGGAAAGGGTTTGTAGTCAGGACACAAGCTTCCAATGTGGCATATTTCCTTCCAAATGGCCGGTAACTGCAACATGCTTTATTCAGCAGAAAGACTGGGTGGGGTGAGGGGTGGGGGGGTGGGGGGGGGGGGGGGGGGGACTCAGTGAGCTGCCCACTTTCCAGTTGGTCTCCTGCATCCCGCCAAAAAACATAACATTTCCCTAATGTTTTAGGTTGATGACCTTTCATCAGATTACATTTTGTTTGTCCTTTAGAAAGTATTCTATTTTGTTCTTATAAAAATTTTTTTTTAGAGTACCCAGTACCCAATTCTTTTTTTCCAATTAAAGGGCAATTTAGTGTGGCCAATCCACCTAACCGGCACATCTTTGTGTTGTGGGGGTGAGATCCATGCAGACTCAGGGAGAATGTGCAAACTCCACACAGACAGTAATCCTTGGCCGGGATCGAACGTGGGTCCTCAGCGCTGTAGGCAGCAGTGCTAACCACTGCACCACTGTGCCGCCCGCTTCTTTTGTATTTTTTAAGTCCACAATGGATGGCCTCACATTAGTGGGCAGTTAAACTCATCTGCCACTGTTTGATCCATTCACTTAATCTCTTAAGATCACTTCGTAATTTTGTGCTTCGACCGCACTGTTGATTTTGCCGCCTATATGTCATTATAAAGTATGGTGTATAGTTGAGACTCCAACACCGATCCTTGCAAACATCACAACTCACATCCTATCAAATGGAATATCCTACCCAGTTTCCTTGATTTCTGATTTCTGCAGCTCAGCACATTTCCGAACTAGGTTAATAACTTGCCTTCATTTCTATGAGCTTCAACTTTCCCTGAGAGTTTCGGACTTAATCAAATCCCTTCTGGAAGTTCATATGAACAACATCAATAGACACTCCCCTGTCCTTTACTTAAAAACATACACTACTTATTTTTTAAAAATTCATTTATGGGATGTGGTTTTGCCGCCTATATGGCTTTTATCCCATCATTTAAGTCATTATAAAGTATGGTGTATAGTTGAGACTCCAACACCGATCCTTGCAAACATCACAACTCACTGGTTAGGCCAGTATTTATTGCCCATCCCTAGTTGCCCTTCAGCAGGTGGTGGTGAGTTGCCTTCTTGAACCACTGCAGGCCTTCAGGTATAGGTACACCCACTGTGCTGTTAGAGAGGGAGTTACAGGATTTTGCCCCAGTGACAGTGAAGGAACAGTGATATATTTCCAAGTCAGGGTAGTGTGTGACCTGGAGTGTAACCTCCAGGTGGTGGGGTTCCCAGATATCTGCTACTCTTGTCCTTTAAGATCAGTGTTTTTCAAACTTTTATTCCGGAGACCCATTTTTACCAACCGGCCAACCTTCAGGACTCACACCGGCGACCTTTGTGACCCACGCCAGTCGACCTTCGCAGCCCACCATTTTCTCTTACCTTGCTTGCTGCTGGCAAAATGGAGGAATCACAATCGCACCCAAAGCACGTGATGGCGACGTTCAGGGGGCGTGACTGGCTCTCTGCCTCCCTCAGGCAGGAAGATTACCTGGAATTTTTTGTTAAATCTTCTGCGTCTCCTATTGTGCAAATTCGCAGTCTTCAGCCACAGCAGCCGGCTTTTATATTCAATTTTTATTTATTTTTTGTAAATTGTAACAATGTTGTTGTACGTCATGTTTAATCAGAGACCAAAGCCCAAATCCTTGTCAGACTCTTCAGATTCTTCTTGTTTCTTCTCTTCCTTTTTCTCTTCAGCAGCAACAGGGGCAGCGGTGGAAACAACTGCTGCAGCAGCTGGGGCACTGCTACCAGCACCAACGTTCCAGATCAGACTATTGACATCAATATTAGCCAATGCCTTGGCAAACAGACTAGGCCAGAAAGGCTCAATGGTCACACCAGCTGTTTTACTCAGGGATTGAGGTTGTCTTCGGTGACAGTGATTTCATCGTCGTGCAGGATGAGCGCCCTGTATATACAGGCAAGTTCCGAGGTGGAGGCCATGGCGCTGGATATCTGCGGGTGGGTCCGATGGTGCAAGTCGCCAGGGGGAAACTCGGCCTTAGCTTCGTTCAGAAGAACCGAGCACTTCTGAACCGGGCAGAGCGAGCAGCAGCCAACTTTTAACTATGCCTGCTGCAAGCGACCTTTTTACCATATAAAAAAATGCGGCCGCACTGCCCATGCGGGCCCGCTCATCGGTGCACATGCCCACGACTCTGCGCATGCGCACCGATGAATGGGCACGCACGCGCAGTGCGGCTGCATTTTTTTTATATGGTTAAAAAGGCCGCTCGCAGCCGAAATTGTTAAAAGCCGGCTGCTGTGGCTGTTGTGCGTGAATTTGCACAATTGGGAGCGTCGCGACAGACGCTCCGCGACCCTCCCGACACACGCCCACGGCCCACCCGCGGGTCGCGCCCCCGACTTTGAAGATCACTGTTCTAGATGGTAGTGGTCATGGATTTGGAAGGTGCTGTCTAAGGAACCTTGGTGAGTTACTGTAGTGCATCTTGTAGATTGGTACACACGGCTGCCACTGTTCATCGGTAGTGGAGGGTATGTATGTTTGTGAAAGGAGGAGCAATCAAGCGGGCTGCTTTGTCCTGGATGGTGTCGAGCTTCTTGAGTGTTGTTGGAGCTGCACTCATCCTGACTTGTGCCTTGCAGATGGGGAACAGGCTTTGGGGGTGAGTTACTCGTCGTAGGATTCCTAGCGTTTGATTTGTCCTGGTAGCCATAGTATTAATGTGGCTAGTCCAGTTCAGTTTCTGATCAATGGTAACCCCCAGGATGTCGATAGTGGGGGATTCAGCAATGGTAATACCATTGAATGTCAAGGAGCGATGGTTAGATCCTCTCTTTTAGGAGATGGTCATTGCCTGGCACTTGTGTGGCGCGAATGTAACTTGCCACTTGTCAGTCGAAGCCTGGATATTTGGACATGAGCTGCGTCATTATCTGTTCAGCACATTATGCAGTCGTCCACAAACATCCCCAATTCTGACCTTATGATGGAAGGCAGGCCATTGATGAAGCAACTGAAGATGGTTGGGCCAAGGACACTACCCTGAGGAATCCTGCAGTGATGTCCTGTAGCTGAGATGTTTGACCTCCGATCACCACAGCCATCTTCCTTTGTGCAAGGTATGACTTCAATCAGCAGAGAGTTCCCCCTCTGATCCCCATTGACTCCAGTTTAGCTAGAGTTCCTTGATACCATACTCGGTCAAATGCTGCCTTGATGTCAAGGGCAGTCACTCTCACCTCACCTCATTATTCATCCCCGCTGTTACCAGACTCCAAAATGACCCTCTTATGAACTGAACTCATTAACACTACACCCGTGTATGCTTCACCCGATGCCGGTGTTATGTAGTTACATTATGTACCTTATGTTGCCCTATTATGTATTTTCTTTTATTTCATTTTCTTTTCATGTACTTAATGATCTGTTGAGCTGCTCGCAGAAAAATACATTTCACTGTACCTCGATACACGTGACAATAAACAAAATCCAAATCCAAAAACATTCAATTTGGTTGTCAGGTTGCAACCCCATTCTGGCTCTCTCTGAACAGCAAAAACTTTCCAAGGTTTTCAGTCACCCAATCCTTAATCATAGTCTCCAGTTGATTCCCTCTTTATGACTCAGTTCCATATTGATCAGTGCATTTACCAAAGCGGGAGCAAAAACATCTATTTCTTTCTTCTAGTCATTTCCTTACATCACTTAGGACTTGTACTAGCTTCCCAGGGGACTGATAGCTCACATAAATGCACAGTTAAATTCATGAATCATGTAGTAGTTCTTCATTGTGCATGATGCTCCTAAGTGAATTTTAAAGATGTGTTAAAATTCAAAGGAATCAGTCACATACATTGGATTAAGAATGAATCCTGTAAGCTCAATACTGCAATAGCACTTCAATTGGAGAACATGTTTCCTTCAAATTTCCTGTTCAAAGTCAATAAGGGGAAATCTAGCCTGTGACCAATGAATAAATAAATGGAATAGTTTAGAGTCCAGGCAGCTAAAGACACGGAGACCAATCGCGGAGCAATAAGAATCAGGGATGCTCAGAAGGCCAGAATGAGATGGGCACAGGAATCTCAGTGCATTGTGGGTCTGATTTGATTTGATTTTGATTTATTGTCACATGTACCGAAGTACAGTGAAAAGTATTTTTCTGGGCCAAGGGAACTTACACAGTACGTACATAGTAGACAAAAAAAGAATAATCGACAGAGTACATTGACAAATGGTACATCGACAAACAATTATTAGTTACAGTGTGGAATAAGAGGCCAAACAAGGAAAATACATGAGCAAGAGCAGCATAGGGCATCGTGAATAGTGTTTTTACAGGGAACAGATCAGTCCGAGGGAGAGTCGTTGAGGAGTTTTGTAGCTGTGGGGAAGAAACTGTTCCTATGTCTGGATGTGTGGGTCTTCAGACTTCTGTATCTTCTGCCTGATGGAAGGGTCTGGAAGAGGGCAATGCCTGGGTGGGAGGGGTCTCTGATAATGCTGTCTGCCTTCCTGAGGCAGCAAGAGGTGTAGACAGAATCAATGTGAGGGTGGCAAGCTTGTGTGATGCATTGGGCTGAGTTACAGAGATAGGGAGGGCGAGACAATGGAAGAATTTGAAAACAAGGATAATATCAATAGTGGTAGCACATTTGTCATTATCTTTTATAGTCACTCAGTTTTAGGCACTTTGCAAAATTTAAGAATAAATGAAAATTAATCGTACGTGGTGAACATAAAAGGGCAGGAAATGACTAAGTGATCGATCAAGCCAATGTCATTTCAACGTGCTGAAGCTTATACAGAGGAACAATTCACCCAAATAGCAAGAACTTTTATTTACATAGCTCCTTCAACATAGTAAAATGTTCCATGTTGCCACATACAGTAATATGAGGACAGGTGGCCAAAAGGTTTGGTCGCAGATATAAGTTTTAAGGAGTATCTTAAAGAAGGAAAGAAGGATATTTGTACGTACATTGTTTCTTCTGTTGTTGTTATAAAACCGTAAATACCTCAATAAAATGTTTATTTAAAAAAAGAAGGGAAGAGGGTTTCGGGAGGGAATTACAGAGTTTAGGGTATGGGCAGCTGAAGGCAGAGGGACTAATCGTGGAGCTATAAAGGTGAGGGATGCTTTAGAGGCCAAAATTAGTTTACAGGGATCTCAGTGTGTTGTGGAGCTGAAGGACAGTACAGAGATAGAGAGAGGGCGAGGCCATGGAGGAATGTGAAAACAGGAATGAGGATTTTAAGGTGAAGCCATTGCTTAACCAGGAGCTAGTGTAGGTCAGCAAGCACAAAAGGGATGGTAAATGTGGCTTGGTACCAATAAAGGACACACACAGCAGAATATTTGATGACCTCAAGTTCACATAGTGTTGAATGTAGGAGGTTGGCCAGACGTGCATTGGAATAGTCAATTCTAGATGTATGAGTTAAGGCAGGGGCAGAATCAGGTGATGTCATGGAGGCCAAAATAGATAGTCTTAGTGATTGTGCTGCACGTGGTTAGAAGCTCATGTCAGGGTTAAATATGACACTCAGATAGTGAACAGTCTGGATCAGCTTCCAACAGTTACCTAGGAAAGGGGTGGAGTCATGGGGAACAGAGTTTATGCTGGGAACCTAAAACAATGGTTTAGTATTTAATTGGTTGGAAGTTCTGCCCATCTGGTACAGAATTGACAATTAGTAACAGCAGACTGACAATTTAGTAACAGTTGAGGTGTCAGCAGAGGTGTTAGTGAGTTAGAGCTGGGTGTTGTCAGCATACATATGAAACCTAACGCCATGCCGTCAGATATGTCGCCAAGGGGAGGCATGTGGATGCGAAATAGGGAAGAACAAAGGATAGATTCCTGGGGGAAACCAGAAGTAGCAGTGCAAGAGAAGGAAGAGAAACCATTGTGGATAGCTATGATTGTTGTAGACAAAAACAGAACCAGCAAAGTACAGTGGCATCCAGCTGGAGGGCAGTGGGGAAGCATTTGTGGAGAATGGTGTGGTCAGGAATGTCAAAAGCTGCAGGCAGCTCAAGAAGAGCAAGGAGGGATAGTTTACATTGTCACAATCACAAACTTTCCAAGTCAGGCAATCTATCATGTGAGGCAAAGAAATGTAGAATGGAAGCATTAAGCAAGTTTAGGAACAAGCTTTGTGAATGTTCCTTTCGACTCTTAAAGTTTTGTATCTCATGGTGAATGATGTCATTAATTCAAATTTGCAGAGATACTAGGTGAAAGTTTCCCAAAAAGTGGTAAAGTGGCAAGTTCTGACTGAAAACCGGCATGTTAGTCCCCAGAGAAAATAACCTGGGCCGGGATTCTCCGCTGTCCGGTGGGGCAGGTGGTCCCGGCGCCGAGGAGTGGCGTGAACCACTCCGGCGTCGGGCTGCCCGGAAGATGCGGAATCCTCCACACCTTCAGGGGCTAGGCCAGCGGCGGCAGGGTTGGCGCTGTGCCAACTGGCGCCGAGGGGCCTCCACCGGCCGGCGCTAGTTGGCGCATGCGCGGGAGCACCAGCGTGTACGTCATCCCAGGGCGTCATCCCAGTACATGCGCAGGCGGGGGGGTTCTTCTCCGCACCGGCCATGGCAGACCCGTTACACTGGCCGGCGCGGAGGGAAAGAGTGCCCCCACGGCACGGCACGGCACAGACCCGCCAGTGGATCGATGGGTCCCGATCGCGGGCTAGGCCGCTGTGGGGGCTCCCCCCCGGGGCCAGATATCCCCCCGCCATTCCCCCCCCCCCCCCCCCCCCCCGAGGACTCCGCAGGCCACCCGCAGAGCCAGGCCCCGCCGGCGCGGACCTGGTGCAATATATGCCGGTGGGATTGGCCGAAAACGGGCGGCCAGTCGGCTCATCGTGGGGCGGAGAATCGCCGGGGGGGGGCGCTGCCAACGGCCCCCGACCAGAGCGATGCGATTCTCACCTCCCCCGAAAAACCGGCGCCGGAAAATCCGGCAGCCGGCATCGGGCAGCGGGGCGGGATTCACACGCCCCCCCCCCCCCCGCCGATTCTCCGGCCTGGCGGGGGGTGGTTTTCCATCGAGATATTCCCACATTTTTGCCATTTTTTTAAAAGAAATTTTTGTGTCTTCTTTATGAAAATGAAAAAATGAAAATCGCTTATTGTTACGAGTAGGCTTCAATGAAGTTACTGTGAAAAGCCCCTAGTCGCCACATTCCGGCGCCTGTCCGGGGAAGCTGGTACGGGAATCGAACCGTGCTGCTGGCCTGCTTGGTCTGCTTTAAAAGCCAGCGATTTAGCTGAGTGAGGGGATGGAGTAAAGACACTGGCAAGCCTGGCTCCACAGAGATCAGGCCTCCTTTTTTAAAGGGCCCCCGAATCTCAAAATTAAGTTAAAGACCCCACCCCCCAAAGATATCGGAAACTCTCCCCCCCCCCCCCGCCCCCATGATCACCAACATCAATCCCCCCCCGCCCCCACCAAGGAACACTGGCATCGGGGCATCGGGGCCCTCCCAATGGGTCTCACTATAGGGCCAACACCTGGCCCCGTCTATTCAGGCCCCGGCCCTTGGGAAGATTCGGTATTAAGCCGATTCTGAATATTTAAGTGTATTGTAATCAGGCTTGCGCTCTTGCTGGGCGTGAACCTGATTATGATGGCGGGGAGGGCCCAGGAAGATCGTCTTCAAAGTTCTCACCAATCTCATTATTGGCCTCTTACAAGGGTCAGCAGCCAGTATGGGATTTCCATTGGTGGGATCCGATCCCATTTAGACATGGCGCAAAGCTAATTGTGGCAATTAAAGGTAATTTCCACCTCATTAGCAAGATGGAAGCCCAATCTACCGGCCTCCCGTGATCTAACCGGCTCCCCAGTGAGCGACCACGTGGGTGCCGATTAGTACTGGTCCACACAATCGTGGGTCAGGTGCCATAGCACTGGGATAATCTCCCAGGTCATTGGAAACTCCTGGGTAGTCAGGGACAGGGTAGGGTGGCTCTCCCTCTGGCACCCTGGTACCTTGGAAATCCCAAGATGGCAACTTGGCGCTGCCACCACTGCCAAGGGCTGGATCCAGAGTGGGGCCACGTTCATGAAAGGAGGGATGAGGGAGATATGACAGGTGGGAGGGGTGGAGGGCAGGCATGAAGGGGCCTCCGAAAGGTTGAGGGGATGAAGGGTGGGGGTACTGAATGGGGAAGGGGGCGAATGGGGGCTTGGGAAGGCCTGAAAAGGGGGGCTCTCAGTGACTCCATAGTGGTGTGTCCTCACTTGGGGCGGTGCGGGGTAATGCTCATGTGTGTGGGAGGTGACATTGTCCATTGGTGGTGGCTGCAGGGGGTGACATTACCCATGGGTGAGGGGTGTGGGGACCCTCAAGCTCACTTAGAGATTGGGGCACCCTTTCAAAATGGTGACCTGATCTCTGAGGAGCCTGTTTGGCCAGCAAGTTCAGCTCCCCAGTGATGAAAATTATTCTAAGTGTGGGCTCGCTCAGAGAGGAACTCCACTGGGCCCAGCAAATTGACTGCGTTGTCGGATAGCGGTGGGGAACTCGCCAACAGAGCCAGGGAGAAACTCCCAGCCAAACCCGCCTGAACTGACACTTTGAAAATTTTCCGTTAGATCACACCCTTTATCTCAACTTCTTTACAGCCAATTGAAGTATTTGAGAAATCTATTCACTCCACTGTAATGTACAAAATGCAGAAGCCAATTCATGAACATCATGGTCCCATAAACTGGAATGCAATAATGACCAGATAATCAGTTTTGACAAAGTTAGTTGAAGGAAAAATAGGGGCTGGATGTTGGGGATACGGCTGTAAGTTAAACACATCAGCCATACCCTATTGAAGGCTATATTTCTCCACAGTAAAACTTTCTAGTTGTCTAAGCCGACCATGATAATTGAGGGCCTTAACTAAGTGGCAACAAGTAGCCTTGCTCTGGACTTTTTAGAAAGTCTTGCTATCTTGCATTTGAGGGTATTAACATTGGGCACAGTATGAACCCATACCCAGCTGAACAAAGGGGCTGGTTTAGCTCACTGGGTTAAATCACTGGCTTTGAAAGCAGACCAAGCAGGCCAGCAGCACGGTTCGATTCCCGTACCAGCCTCCCTGGACAGGCGCCGGAATGTGGTGACTAGGGGCTTTTCACAGTAACTTCATTGAAGCCTACTCGTGACAATAAGCGATTTTCATTTCATTTTCATTTCAAATGTCTTGTACAATGTAAGAATTGTACTTCTAGTTTCATACTTAATTGTCCCGGTTACACGTGCTAACCATTTTTGCAGGTTATGGATCTTCAAAGTTTCATGCACTACAACAAGTCCTCCATCTATTCTGCAGCCTGAAATTACCAAGACACAACAGTGTTACACCTCACCTGCCAACACTGTAAGACATGCCACTGAAGGATTTATTCCCCACGTCCCCCTGCGAATGTGCTATGCTGCAGGTTTACATTCAGAATTTTCAGCACGGTGATATATGAAGCCATCAAGAGGCATAGTACATGTAAAAGGATTGATAATTGGACAGCCCGTCACTTTTATACATCTCCTTGAAGCTGAATACAGAGTGAATGTAAAACTTGGACTAAATCCATGCCTTCTCTTGAGTAGAAATGATGCATAACAAAGGAAAGTACAGGAGCCATATGTAAATTAAGTAATCATGTTTTAAGTCAGTTAGTGCCTCTTACTAAAATATCAACTGCGATCTATAAAATAATCTGCATTCTCAATTTTGTGTCATAAAAGTTGCTCATATCAATTGAGATAAAGGATAGTCTTTAATATTTGTTGCAGGTGCATTTTTTTCAGTGGGCCAAAAGCTGAGATATGGTTAGCCTTTGGTATTAATTATTGCTTCGACACGTTCCCCTCAGCAATGTAATGGAAAGAAAATTGCATCCTATAGTACCTTCACATCCCTTGATGTCACAACATTCAGGCTTGGATATTAAATGGCAACTAACATTTGTGCCACACAAATGTCGCACAAGGGCCATCTCCAACAAAAGGAAATCTAGTCTTGGTTTTGTACACCTGAAGAGTTTGAAGGCGAAGGTGATCTTTTTACAGAAGACACACCTCCAGATGAAGGATCAGGTTAGGTTGAGGAAGGGATGAGTGGGACAAGTATTTCACTTGGGGTTTGACTCAAAGTTGCTGGGGGTGACCATTTTGTTGAACAAAAGGCCAGGGTTTATGGGGGTCAAGGAGGTGCAGGACCCGGGGGAAGATAAGTGACAATGAGTGGGGTCCTGGAGGGGACGCCGGTGGTGTTAGTCAATGTATATGCACAAATTAGGATAATGCGGGGTTTGTGAAGGGAACGATCCCAGGCTTAGATTCGCACCAGTTTATTTTGGGTGGAGATTTTAAATGTCGGATGGAACCGAGACTGGACAGGTCGCGCCCCATGTCAATGGGAAGGTTGAGGATGGTGAAAGAGTTGGGAGGATTTGTGGACCGTATGGGAACGGAGGTTTAAGAACAGGGTTCTCACACTGTATAAGGTGTATTTGACAATTGATTTCTTTGTGGTGAGTTGAGCGCTGTTGCTGGGGGTGGCGGAGGCAGAGTATGCGGGAATTGTGATTTTGGATCACGCGTTGCATTGGCTGGAGGTAAGGCTTAGCTTGGGGTAAGGGCAGAGGCCGGGATGGAGGCTGGATTCAGGTCTTTTGGCAGATAAGGGGTTTTGTGAAAAGGTGAGGTCAGTGATTGGGGATTACGTGGGGTTGAATCAGAATGGGGAGGTGTCGGCGGCCACGTTCCGGGAGGCGTTGAAGGCAGTTGTCTGAGGGATAATTATCTCATTCAAGGTGCACAGGGATAGGAGGAGGAGGGAAGAACATGGATGGTTGCTGGTCGAGATACTCGAGATGGGCAGGAGATACTTGGGGGCCCTCACTAAAAAGCTGCTGGCAGAGAGGAAGAGGTTTCAGAGGCAGTTCAATAGGTTGATGACTGGAAGGGCAGTGGGGCAGCTACGGAGGGCTAGAGGGTGCAATATTAATATGGAGAGAAGGTGAGCCATATGCAGGCCCACCAGTTGAGGAGGCAGGCTGCATCCAGGGAAATTTTAAGGGTGCGAACAGAGAAGGGGGAGGTAGTGTCAGTGCCTGGGAGGATAAATTAGGTATTCTATGGACTATGGGTTCTATGAGAAGCTGCACAGGACTGAGCTGGATGGAGAGGAAGTGGATATGGGACGGCTTTAGATGGGTTGGGTTTCCAAGGTTGGAGTAAGAGAGGAGGCAGGCTTTGGAGGAGCTGCTGGGGCTGAGGGAGGTGATTGACAGTGTTAGGGGGATGAAGTTGGACAAGGCTCCGGGGTCGGACTGATTTCCGGTGGAGTTTTATCAGGCTTTTACAGCAGAGTTGACACTGCATTTGTTGGGAATGTTTAACTAGGTGTTGGAGAAGGAGGAGCTGCCAGAGACACTGACACAGGCATCGATCACGCTAATCCCAAAGAAGGGGAAGGATCCTTTGGAGTGTGGATTCTTTAGGCTCATTTTGTTGTTGAACACAGACATAAAGGTGCTGGCTAAGTTGGTGGCAGGGACGATGGAGGGATGTGTGCCTGAGGTGGTCACTGAGGCTCAGACAGATTTTGTAAAGGGCAGGCAGCTCTCCAGTAACATCTGTAGGCTGTTAAATGTGGTTATTACTCCGTCAGTGGGGCAGGTGCCAGAGGTTATTGTCTCTAATGGATGCAGAGAAGGCTTGTGATCAGGTGGAGTGGAAGTATTTATTTGCAATCTTGGATAGGTTTGGGTTTGGCCCAAAGTTTGTGGCATTGGTGCAGCTGTTGTATGTAGCTCCGGTGACAGGCGTATGTACAAATGGGGTGAGTTCACGGAGTTTTACACTGTATCGGGGAACGAAACAGAATTTTCCGCTATCGCCATGTTGTTCGCGCGGGCGATTGAGCCCTTGCCGATGGCCCTCAGGGGGTCAGTGAAGTGGCAGGGGATTGTGAGGGGGAGTAAGGAGCACCAGGTGTTATTGTAGACGGATGACCTGTTGTGTATGTCGGACTCGCTGAAGAGTATGGGTAGGATCATGGAAACATTGGAGATGTTTGGGGCCTTCTCTGGGTATAAGTTAAATGTCAGGAAGAGTGAGGTATTTCTGGAAAATAAGGTGGAGTGGGGGGCCAACTTAGGGGTGTTGCCATTTAAGGTTGCTAGGGAAAGGTCCAGGTATTTGGGGATTCAGGTGACGAGGGAATGGGCTACGATGCACAAGTGGAATTTGACAATATTGGTGGAGGAAATTAGAGGAGATTTTAAGAGATATATTACACATGACACTGGCAGTGAAGGTGCAGGTGGTAAAGATAAATGTGCTGTCAAGGTTCTTATTTGTTTTCTGAACCCTCCCAATCTTTCTCCCTGAGGCCTTCTTCAGGAAATTGGAGACAGTGATCTCGGAGTTTATATCGGCAGGGAAGGTGCCAAGGGTAAAGAGGGCCCTGCTACTGAGGCAGAGGTAGAATGGGGGTTGGCACTCCGAACCTGTTGCACTAATATTGGGCAGCAAATGTGGAGAAGGCGAGGCGATGGTTGGGGAGTGAGGGGGTTGCGGAGTCGGGGTGAAGTGGGTCAAGGTGGAGGAGGAATCCTGCAGGGGATCCAGTCTGAGAGCCATGGTGACGACTCCGCTGTCATTAGCTCCAGGGAAGTATACGGGGAGCCCAGTGGTACAGTCAACGGTTGGAGGGGATGTCGGTGTTGACACCGCTGTGTGGGTATCAGAGGTCTAAGCCAGGGGAGATGTTTGGGATATTTGGGAAGTGGACGGAGGCAGGGCTGGTGAGGGTGAGGGACTTATACTTGGAAGGGAAGTTGCAGGTCTGGATGAGTTACGGGAGAGGTTTGTGTTGCTGAGGGGAATGAATTTAGATATATGCAGGTGAGGGACTTTGTAAGAAAGGAGTGGAGGATGGTTGCCAGGTTTTTGGAGTACACCTTACTGGAGCAATTTCTACTCCCGGATGAGTTGGATGAGGGTAGGATTGGGGACTTTATGTGTACTTGAAGGAGGATCAAGAATAAATGGGAGGAGGAGTTGGGGGGAGAATAGGCTGGGGTCTGTGGTGTTAGGCAATGCATAGAGTGAATTCAACCTCCTCTTCCGTGAGGATGAGCTTGATTCAGTTCAAGGTGGTAAGTGGTGCATAGGGTACATATGACCCGGGCGAGGATGAGTGGGTTCTTCCAAGGGGTGGCCGATGAATGCGCAAAGTTTGGGCGAGGGCTGGTGAATCATGCTCATATGTTCTGGTGTTGCGAGAAGCTGGAGAGATACTGGGAAGCGGTGTTTGGGACGCTATCTAAAATTGTGGGGTGGAGGTCAGGCCGGACACAATGGTGGTGATCTTTGGGGTATCGGATGTGCCGGAGCTGCTGGAGGGAAAGGAGACCAATGTTGTGGCATTCACCTCTCTAATTACCCGGCGAAGAGTCTTGCTAAATTGGATACACTGCCAGGGATGGTGGCCTGACTGAGGGACTTGTACAATTTTCTCCGGTTGGAAAAGATTAAATTTGAGTTGAGGAGGTCAGCGAAGGGCTTTCAGATACAGTGGGGGCTGTTCATGACAATGTTTGAGGAACTGTTTGATGTGGGGAGGGGAGGGGTTAAAAGGGAAAGGTTGTACAAACTGTGGACTGTGAGTTTGTGGCGTATGTTTTGGATGTTGTTTTTCAGTCCCTCCCGATTTTTCTCTCCAAAGCCTTTTTCCGGAAGGTGGAGGCGCTGGTCTCGGAATTTGTGTGGCCATGGAAGGTGCCGAGTCGGGGAGAGTGATTGAGTTGGGAGAGCAGGGTCAGGCGCTGATGGAAAGGATTAATTGGAAGTGGAAGGGGGGAGTTGGGGAGGGAGATGGAAGGGGGCTCTGGTGTGAGGTAAGAGTAAACACAACCTCTTCCTGTGCTAGAATGTGCTTGATTCAGTTTAAAGTGATGCCCACGGTACACATGAGTGGGTTCTTCCAGATGGATGTGAGAAGTGTGGCCGAGGGCTGGTGAATCATGTTCACATATTTTGGGGTGTGAGAAGTTGGAGAGCTTCTGGGAGGTGGTGTTTGGGAACTTATCGAGGGTAGTGGGGGTTGAGGTGAGGCCGGACGCCATGTTGGCGATCTCTGGAGTTTCGGAGGTGCTGGAGCTGGTGGATGGAAAGGGAGCCGATGTCACGTCCTTCGCCTTTTTGATTGCCCAGTGACAGATTCTTTTGAACTGGAGGTCAGATATGCCACTAGGGGTTGCGGCTTGGCTGGGAGACCTGTAGGAGTTTCTCCGGTTGGAAAAGATTAAGTTTGCCTTGTGGGGGCTGGAAGAGGGCTTTGAGGTATGCTGGAGGCCGTTCATGATGATATTTGAGGAAATGTTCGTCATGGGGTCGGGGGGGGGGGGGGGTGGGGGGGAGTATTAAAAGGGGGAAAATGTACTAACAGTTAACTCTGTTTTGTTGGAATGTGGTGTTGTTATTGCTTACATTTGAAATAAAACGGGCTGGATTCTCCGTTTGGGATACTAGGTCCCCATGCCAGCGTGAAAACGGTGGTAGGAAAACTGGCGCAAAATGTCCACCGATTCCCTGCTCCGGGATGGGGGGGGGGGGGGGGGGGGGGGGCTAGCTGCCAGCCACTGTCGAGCTCCCAGCTCTAATTACTGATACGGCCCGGAGCATTGCCAGGTCCGTGGGCGCACATGCGCACGGCAGTGGCCTGCAGCGGCTGTGCCATGCTTCATGGCGGACACAGCCCAAGGACCCAGACCGCAAAAATAGTCACCCACCTTCAGCCGCTTGTGCACCCCTGACCGTCCCCCCAGAGTGCCCTCAGTCCTGAATGAAGCCCCCTACCTGCAGGCCAGCCCTCCCCGACTGTGGGCAGCGCTGGACTGAGTCTGCAGCCACCACGCTGAGTTCATGAAGGGTGAGACCACATGTGTTCCACACCGTTGGGAACTCGGCCGGTCGGGGATGGAACATCGCGGGGCGGGCCTGAGGCAATGGCCTGAGGCCGTGGATATAGCGTGCGGCATACTCCTAGAGTATGCCACTTTTCAGGGGGCGGAGCATCGCGGAAGCGGCGCTGCCCCCGATTTTGGCGTAATCAGGGTCTCTATGCCCCCTCGCCGAACTCGATTTTTTAAAAAAAGAAGGCAAACAGCATTTTGGTCTTTTTTGCAAAGAGGTTGGAGTTTAAAAATAAGAAGGTTTTGTTGCAATTATATAGGGTGTTTATGAAGCTTCATGTGGAATACTGCATACAGTTTTGGTCCCCTAAACTAAAAAAGGATGTAACATTGGAGACAGTCCAAAGGAGATTCACCAGGCTAATTCCTGGGATGAGAGGGTTGTCCCAACAAGAGGGGCTAAATATTGTAGGTCTGTATTCCTTGGAGTGAGGGGTGATCTTATTCAAACATATAAGATACTGAGGGAACTTGACAGGGTAGATGATGAGATGTTTTCACTAGTGGGAGAGTCTCGAACAAGGGGACATAGCTACAAGATAAAGGCCTGAGTTGCGTAGAAATGTCTTCTCGCAGAGGGTGGTGAATCTCTGGGACTCTGCCCTGGGGTGTTGGAGACTGGATCATTAAAAGTATTTAAAGTGGATAAATATGTGATAGATCGAGGAATAGAGAGCGATGGGGAAATGGCACAGAAAAGGGGTTGAGGCCGGCATAGAGTAGCCATAATCATATTGAATGGCGGGGAAGGCTTGAAGGGTCTGCTGGCCTACTCCTGCTTCTAATTCATGTGTGCTAGGAATGAGGGATTTCAGCTGCAAGATTAGGTGACAGCATCTGTGGTTATTCTCTTTGTCACAAAGAAGATTGAGAGAAGATTTGATGGAAATGTACAAGATTATGTGGCACGGTAGCACAGTGGTTAGCATTGTTGCTTTACAGCTACAGGGTCCCAGGTTTGATTCCCGGCTTGGGTGACGTCTGTGGGGAGTCTGCGCGTTCTCCCCGTGTCTGTGTTGGTTTCCTCCAGGTGCTCCAGTTTCCTCCCACAGTCCAAAGATGTGCATTGGCCATGCTAAATTGCCCTTATTGTCCAAAACGGTTAGGTGGGGTTACTGGGTGAAAGGGATATAGTGGAGGTGTGGGCGTAAGTGGGTGCTCTTTGAAAGGGCCAGTGCTGACTTGATGGGCTGAAAGGCCTCCTTCTGAACTGTAAATTCTATGATTCTATGACTCTATGATTATCACAGGTTAAGATAAGGTAAACAAAGCTGCTCCTATTAGTTGACAGTACAAGGTCTAGGGGACACAGATTTAAGGTTTTGGGCAAGAGCCAGAGTGGGGAGGTGGGAAAGAGATTATTTAAACAGTGAGTTGTAATGATTTGGAACTTGCTATCTAGGAGGTTGGTGAAAGCAGAGACAATGAATGTTTTCAAATGGAAATTGGATGGGCACTTGAGGGAAGTAAACTTGCAGGGCTACAGGGATAAAGCGGAAGAATGGGACTGACTGGATTATTTGACAAAGAGCTGGCCTGGACTCTTTTGGCCAATTGGTCTCCAATGTTATAATGACTCCATAACTAGTCTCCAAGACTCGACGGATTTTCTCTCTGGGTATTAAAAGAAGCGAGTGAGAAAATTGTTGATAGTTAGTCTTTCAAAACTATTTCTATTCAGAAATTGATTGCTTGGATGGGGAAATTGACAATGTAATTCCATTACTTAAGAAGGATAAGAGAGATAAAGGAGGAAATGATCAGCCTAATACTTTAATGTTTGTTGAATCTGTTATTAGGGACAGGGTGACTAAGAATTTGAAAACATCTGATCTGATCAGAGGGAGATAGCATGGATTTGAAAAGGTGAGTCATTTCAAACAAACCAAGGTGAGTTTTCTGAGGAAGAAACCAATGTGGTAGACAAGAAATTGTCTATGAGTATTACATTGATGGATTTCCAGAGGGTATTCAACAGAATTCCACCTAAGAGACAAATATGAGCACATAGAATTGAAGGCAATCCAATTGCTTGTGTTTCAATTCAGGGAATTAATTAGGAGTGGGCAACAGAGTGTAAATAATGAGTATGTACTCAGATCGACATGGTGCGAATAACAGTGTCCTGGAGATGTGTCCTACAGCCACAGCTTTCTCACTCTATTTATGAATGAACTGAATGAATTCACATACGCAATTATAAGTTTGCTGATAACAGCAAGTTAGGTGGCACAATAAATTATGTATACAGGAGCAGAACTTTGCAAAACAACATTGATAGTTTTGTGGGTGGGCAGTACAATGGCTGATGGAGTTCAACATGGGAATGTGTGGGTCATCTATTTTGAACCTAAGAAAGATAGACCAGAATATTTTCAAAATGGTGTGAAATTAGGAACTGTGGATGAACAGAGAGTTGGAAGGTGCAATATACCATTTAAAAGGCTATTGAACTGTTCACCTTTATCTCAAGAGGGTTGGAATACAATGTGGAAAACATTATGATACAGCTGTTCAGCGCTCTGGTTACACTGTTTTGGGCACTGCACCTCAGGAAGGACACAAAGGCCTTAGAAGGGGTGCAGTACAGATTCACCTGAATGATATTAGGTTAACAGGATTACACCATGAAGACAGGTTGTCTAGATGAGGCTTTCATTCTCTTAAGAGAAGATGATAAGAAATAGGAATAGGAATAGGCCATTTAGCCCTTCAATCCGGCTCTGTCATTCAATAAGATCATGGCTGATTATCTATCTCACCTCCTCCTTCCCACTCTGCTTCCAAATCCCTTGATCCCTTTAGCACCCAAAAATCTGTCAACCTCTGCTTTGAATTGCTCAATGATTGAACAGCCACAGCTCTCTGATGTACCGAATTTCAAAGATTCACAACCTTTAAAGGACAAAATTTCTCCTCATCTCAGTCCTAAATCATTGACTCATTATTCTGAGACTGTAACCCTGGGTTCTAAACTCTCCAGACAGGAGAAACCCTGCCAGTATCACCCCAATTGAGCCCATTAAAAATGTTATACGTTTCAATTGGATCAGCTCAAAGGAAAATGGAAGATTGAGGAATGATGGAATTGAGTGTTTAAGATGATGTACAGAGCTGATAGGGTCAATAGAGAGAAACTATTCCCTCTGGTAAGAAAATCTAAAAAAAGATGTATTACCTTAAAATTGGAGTTTGGCTGTTCAGGGGTGAAAGAACATCTTCACCAAAAGGGCAGTGGAAATTTCGGCCCCAAAAAACTGTTGATGGCAGATCATTTCAAAGTTTTCAATCTAAATGTGATTGATTTTTTGTATCTGAGTTTTACAGAACCAAGATAAGTAGATAGAGTTAAAGTACAGATCAACATGGGCCAATGGCAGGGCAGCATAGCAGCACAATGGTTAGCACTGCATCTCATAGCATCAGGAACCCGGGTTCAATTCCAGCTTTGGGTGACTGTGTGGGGTTTGCACAGTTTCTGCGTGGGTTTCCTCCCACAGTCCAAAAATGTGCAGGTTAGTGGTCGTTTTAAAATTGATCTGTAGGTTATGTGAGGTTACGGGGATACTGGGGGAGTGGGTTGGGGTGCTATTTCGGAGGGTCCGTGCAGACTTGATGGACTGGATGGCCTCCTTCTACACTGTAGGGATTCTATGATTCCATTCAATGAATTGAATGGCAGAAGAGGCTAGAGGACTTGAATGGCCTAAACTTGTTTCTAAGTTTCTATATGATAACCTGCTGAAATGACATCCCAGAGAGAGTGTCTGAATGAAACAGATCTGGAGACCAACAGATAAAAGTGGTAGCAGGGAGTCAGCAAAAGTCAGAGAGGGAGAGAGCCCTGAGAGAGCAAAGCAATAAAAAACAGCAGGAGAGCCCAGAGCTGCATCACGGAAGGAGTTCAGGGACAGAGCAGTGAAGTGATCATCAGGGATTTCCCCATTCATCGGATACTGGCAAGGCCAGCATTTCCTGCCCAGTTCTAATTAGCCGTGAACTGAGGTCAGAACATTACTGTGCATCGGGAGTCTGGAGTCACAGTGGTGGGATTTGACCCATGTTCATAGACATCCAATTTACAGGTTAAGTGACAATGCTACTATGCCACCACCTCCCTAGATACTGCAAGCATAAAACAAACTGAAGCTATCATCTGTGCAATACAGGGTTCTGACTGGTATTTTTTTTACACAGGTTTTCCATATGTCTTTGAGGAGATTGGGAAAATAATAGTGACAATAGATTTGAGAGTTGGGGGGGGGGGGGGAGAGACAGGCATTTCAGTAGCCGCTGACATAAATCCAGGATGTTACTTTGCAAAAGCAAAACATTGCTGATGTGGGAAACCTGGAAACAAATGTTAGAAATACCCAGCTCACCTGTTAGCATCTGTGGCCAGAGAAGCAGAGTTAATGTTTCAGAACACGGATGAAGGGTCAACAACTTGAAATGGTAACTCTATTTGGCTCCACATGTGCTGCCTGAGCTGCTGAGTATTTCAGCCTTTCCTGTTTTTATTTGCTGTGTCGCTTTGTGGAGGATGCCACTGAACGGCGCCAGAGGGTGAGGAGCCAGTGATCGTGGTTCATATCAGTGCCAACAACATGGGGAGAAAGAGGAGTGAGGTCCTGTTGGCAGATTTTAGAAAACGAGAAAGAAACTAGCCAACAGGACCTCCAAGGTAGCAATCTCGGGATTGCTGCCTGTGGCTTGCGTTAGTAACTATATGAAAATAAGAGGATCGAGAACTTTAGCGCAAGGCTGAAGAGGTGGTGCAGCGGGGAGGTCATTAGATTGCTGGGATATTGGAGCTGGTTCTGGGGGACATTGGACCTGCACAGGCCAGTAGGGGTTGCACCCTAACAGAGCCAGGATTACTGACCCGCGGAGCAATTTGCTCGTGCTGTTGGGAAGGGGTTAAATTAATTTGGCAGTGAGATGGACCATCTTGGAGAGGCAGGCAGCATTAAAGTAAGATGCAGTCGAATGTTAGGAGAGGCCAAATTATGGTGGAAAGTAATACAGCATAAGTTAAGTTTACCGTGCATGTATGTGGAGTATGGTAATAAAGTTGGTGAGCTGCAAAGACTTTTGGGGATGTGATGCTTTGGCGATATGGAGACCAGGCTCAAAAAAGCTCAGAACTGGGCACAAGATATTTGTAGATGCAAGGTGTTCAGGAATGATTGGAAAAGAAAGAAAGCAGGAGAGTGGCAGCACCGATTAAGGGCAGTACATGTAATGCTGGGCAGATGGGATGTCCTAGAGGGATCAAGGACAGAATTTGGTTAGAGTTCAGAAATACCACTAGTTAAGGAGGTACCATTGCACTCACGATATTAGCCTACAGGCCAGCAGGTAATGCGAAAGATACAGGGGGAAACTAATATTCAAGGAAATTACAGAAAGGTACAACTAGAGTAGTTAGAATAGGGTACTTTAATTATCTCAGTATAGACTGGAATAGTAATGTCATAAATAGCAGAACGGGGCGGGGGGAGGGGGGTAGAGAAACATAATATCAGGCGCAGGAGCAAGGGCGGGAGAGTGGGACCAGCTGTATTGCTCCAGCCGGCAGGGACGTGACGGGCGAATGGCCTCCTTCTGGGCTGTAATCATTGGACGATTCAAAGTCTTATCTACCCCTGACACAGAGCTTTTACAGCTTTAATTGAACTCTGGTTTGCCTAATGCCAAAAATCCGTGGGACTGTGTTACTGTGGCGGTGTTCTTTGCACTGCCCGCCTGAACAGTGAGATAGTGTGGTCTTTTCCGGAGACCATTGCAAAGTGTATCAGATACACACAGCACGGATGATTCTGTGACAACTTGGCAATCAGTACTGGGAAATATGCAAAATGTTCTATAGAAAAATATTCCTCGGAAACCATAAAAGACATACACAGGAAAAGATTTTGAAAAATAAGACACAACTATTCACGTGCTGTGCACCCGGCTGTGTCAATGTCACCGAAACTGACTTTCAGGACCAGTTCTTCTGTCTGCACGATTCAACTCTAAATGTTAATATATCGCGCTTGAATCCTCCGGGTAAATTTACTCTTCCACATAAAAATCTTCCCAACTGCATGTGAGTCTGATTCACATCCCAAAGGATCAAAAAGAAACATTGTGCTGGAATTTGCTGGGCGCAAAAGGTGGGAAACTCCACAGTCTGAAATAGACAAACGGGAATGTTTGACATTATAGTCGAGCAGAGACAGAAACGTTTGAGACATCTTTTCAAAACATCTCGGCTAGACTGGCCCAAGCTGCATTGGGCAAACTGACTTGGTACCGGAGCCAGCGGCGGTCTCCTCTTTAATCAACAGAATAGTTCTGTACAAAACCGGGCACTGATTCCCTGGGACATGCACAAACCCCGAGCTCCAGTTCACCGTCCCGAGAGGTAATTGCCTCAATCCGATGTGAGTTTGTTATAAAAGCCACATATTCGGAACCGAGTGGCTTCGGGGTCAATCGGACTGAGGGAAGGTAATAGCCGCTGTTTACAGGGTTGGATGCTAGGCGATGATTTTCAGCACCTCGGACAGCTCTTACACTTAAATCCAATCTCCAACAACTCCAACTTCCCATCCATTCCAAAACTAACACACTCCCAATAATGTGTCAGCACTCCAATTCTAACTCTGTCCTAATTCCCACCAAACTCCAATTCCACAACAATCCCTCTTTCCCCTCTGGTTCCAATGTCAACAGCTCACGGTCCCAACTGAACGCCTCAAAATAAATCCCACACGCTTTTTAAATGGAGGGGATTCTATACAACACGTCCGCTTTAACCCTGCTCACTGTTCAAATTCTAAGCATGAATTGTCAGTTTGGCTTCCAGCACTGCCGCCAATTTGAGATATTTCCTTGGAGGGGGGAAAGTCTCAGAAAGTCCCTCCACCCGCCTGGGTGAGTGTGACCAGGGCCGCTGGTTAGAAAGAAGCAGCGTCCGGCTTCACCACCACACATTGCTGGGGAGCTGAGTGACTTGCCCCTTGAGACTGTGAGCACGTTGTGTGTATGTTTGTGTGTTGGGGGGGGGGGGGGGGGGGGTAGTCTGTGGCTTCCTCCCCCTCACTCTTCATTCATGAGTGCTCCGACACCAAGCTCCAATGTTCTGCGTCACTAGCCAGGCTGCCGACGTGATACCCGAAGCTCCGAAGGGAGTATAAAAGGGCAAGAGGCAGTCTGCACCCCAAATAACTTCCCACCACTTTGCAATCTCATCTGGACGGAGCAAGGCTGCAGGACTGACTCGAGACACCAGCTGCTGTCCAGGTATGTATTTCCGATCCACTCCCCCCTGTCCTTTCTGTGGCGGCTAACGAGTTGTTGCTCTTTAAAAACCTGTACAGTCATTTGAAGCTTAATCTTATTCTGCCTTAATGTTTCAGGACAGAGTCGATTGCCAGAGTCGATTAGAGGCGTGGTTAATAAAGCAGGTTTTATGTGAAAGCGATTGCTGAGATTATTTACGTGATATTTTCTATTAGAAACACCCAGCGTGTTTCCTGCGTTTTCAGCTTTTACACTTTCAGCATTCCGAGTATTTTGTTTTCTACAAATTCGGTTCGTGGTGTCACCAAGATTGATGATGCCGTTTGTAATCTATTGCAATTTCCATTGGGTTCCAGAGGTAGCTGCTGTTTTGAATGTGTATATTATTCAGATGTAACTGGTTCAGGTCATTTATTTGGATGTAAAGTAACACAAAGCTTTAGCCATGCAGGGTGTGTGTGTCTGTCTGCCAATGTGTGTCCCTGTCTGTGTCCTTGTGTGCTTCAGTTTCTGCGTGTGCTTCTGCGAGTTTGTGTGTGCCTGTGTGTGTTTGTATGTGCCTGTGTGTTTATGTGTGTCTGCGTGTGTTTCGTGTGTCTGTGTGTTTCTGTGTATCTATTTTTTTTGTGCATCTGTGTGCGTGTGCGCCCACGTGTGTGCCTGAGGGGTCTATGCGTGTGCCTGTGTGTTTATGCATGCCTGTGCGATATGTATGTGCCTGTTGTGCCTGTGTGTGTGTCTGTGTGTGCCTGAGGGGTCTGTGTGTGCCTGTGCGTACCTGAGGGGTCTGTGCGTGTGCCTGTGTGTTTATGTATGTCTGTGCGATCTGTATGTGTCTGTTGTGCCTGTGTGTTTGTGTGTGTCTGTGTGTGCCTGAGGGGTCTGTGTATGCCTGTGCGTGCCTGAGGGGTCTGTGTGTGTGTTTGTGTGTGTCTATGTGTGCCTGAGGCGGTCTGTGTGTGTGTCTGTGTGTGCCTGAGGGGTCTGTGTGTGTGTTTGTGTGTGCCTGAGGGGTCTGTGTGTGCGTTTGTGTGTGCCTGTGCGTGCCTGAGGGGTCTGTGTGTGTGTTTGTGTGTGCCTGAGGGGTCTGTGTGTGCGTTTGTGTGTGCCTGTGCGTGCCTGAGGGGTCTGTGTGTGTGCTTGTGTGTCCGTGCGATCTGTGTGTGCCTGTGTGTGTTTGTGTGCGTCTGTGTGTGCCTATGGGGTCTGTGTGTGTCTGTGCGTGTCTGTATGTTTGTGCCGTGTTCATATTGTCTTTAACTTTGCACACACATATCAAATGGAAATGAGTCCTCTCTGAGAATGATTCATGTTAAATTTAGTATTAATGATTTCATCTCCTGATATGATGGTGAAAGCAGAATACGGTTCAAGATCAGAAAGAATTGAGAAGTCAAACATTGTTCCTTTGTGAACCTTTCTCAAACTGGATGGTGAAAACTCAAATAGTTTATTTAATTTGCCCTTTATCTTTCCAGTGCCTATAATCCTGTGATATTTGCGCCCCTCAACAATCGGTTGCCAAAAAACTAAATGAACTAATGGAACTAAACGTTCTTAGTTACTCTTCCCAATAGTTGCGCAAGTGCTAATAGAGAGCAAGAATTAGTGCCATTTTAATATGGTTGTGTTTTGCAGATTGCCACTATCCCGGCCATGAAGACCCCCGTGTTACTCTGCACTGCTATCTTTCTGATGGCCTTCCTACCCAGTGCTGAGTGTCGAGCCTTTGAGAGCCCCGCATCAACTCCAAACGGCGCGGATCCACAATCAGGACTCCAGTCAATGTTACCACTTTGGATTCGCATTGGGGAGGACTACCTCCTGCACCTGGGCAAACCGACCAAGGGTGGACCTCCCGCCGCTCCAAGCCCACGGGACATGGCCCTTTCTGACAGAGCTTTCTCAATGCAGGTCAATGCGCTCCAGCGCCCTCCAAAAGACCAAGTTGACAGTGGATTCCGGGATGAAGCGGAGCAGATGATGGGCCGGGGGAAAAGGCTGGACGACCCTCCCATTTCCCTGGATCTAACATTCCATCTTCTCAGAGAAGTGCTGCAGATGGCGAGGGCTGAACAACAGGCGCGCCAAGCCCACAGCAACAGGAAAATCATGGAGCTAATCGGCAAATAGATCGCAGGCTGAAAGATCAAATGAGAAACACATCCCTCCTAGCGCTCTTCGGGCACTCGTCCTTTATTTTTATAGCGCTGAATTTTAAGGTGTGCATTTCAACCAAGTTAACACTGTATTTAACCGATCAATTCACATTGTAGAATTCTAGACAATAAACACATCGGTGCCAATCATCTTTCTTGTGTAAGAGAATGTCTAATATTTATATTTTTTAATAAAAGCTGCAAAGTAACGCCCGCTTTATGCTTTATTGTGGAGGCAGAGGAAATTGTCTGCGGATACACAACTGTTAACAGAAAACCCTGAATAAACATCGCGTGTTGCTGAGTAACCGTGTCCCAGATTATTGCGCCGAAATGTTGTGTTTTGTTTGTGTGGGAGAAAGATGTTTTTATCAATGAAACGAGGAGCCCTGGGGGCCGCCTCCTGCTCACACTCACAGAGAAGTGCCGCTGCCGGGGAGTTCATTCATAAAAAATCCTGAATTGTGCACCCACAACAGAGCTGATTGGGAACACAACCCGTCACTCACAGCAGCCTCCAGCCCACCCACCGACATCGCCGTCTCATCCGCCTCCTGCAACGGGTTAACACTCAAAGAGTTCAAATTCGCGGACGCCACAGTTCACTGGGGGTGATCCGAAACTAGAGGAGAAAGTCCCATCACAACCACAGTGTTTCTAACCGTTTGTAGTCCCTCCATCTCTGGGCTGCACGGGCTGCAATGAATGGAACCCCACTTTCAGTAGGATACAGGGTGAAATGAATAATCCTCAAATCCAAAGATCCAACATTTAGAGTAGTCATCCAGAGATTGGATATCTTTTAATACAATGATTGATGTTATTTTGGGAGGGTTAAGATGCTTCTCTTTGGCTTTTCTCGGCTGCCTGATTTCTCTCTCTATTTGGCCAGTGAGTTTAACCAGGAGAAGGAGAAGACGTGGCGAGCCGCCTCGCCGCTCTTTGCTCCGCCGCCGCTTTCAGCTTCACCTGGGGCAGGGTTTTCAGAATCCGCCTGCAAGAGAGAGAGAGAGGAAAACACAAAAGAGGCTCAAATTACTTTCAAACATGGCACGAAAACCCTCCCGCGGAGTGTTGGATTTGGCCACCTCCCTCTCTAACCACACCAGTCAGTGATACATGTGGGCCAATTGCCGCTCGCTGCAGGAGGTTTGGGGTGTGGAGCTGGTTGAACGGCTCGTTTCTATCAGAGCTCCCCCCCGCCTATCAGAGAGTGGACGGATCCACTAAACCCCTCATCACATTGGATAAAACATGCTTGGTACGTTCCCACTTCGCAAAAAACTCCGATATTAATCCCCCTTCTTCCCCGAATGAACATGTTCCAGAAAACAAACAACCCCTCGTTGGGAGGGCTGGAATCCTGGATCCCTGGGATAGATTATTACTGAGGTTTATCACGGGGTGTTCTGGTGTCTATAGAATCGTAAAACGGTGTAACGCAGAAAGAAGCCACTCGGCCCATCATGTCTGCTTCATCTCTTTCACGGGGCATTCGGGTCTGGAACGCACTGCCTGCAAGTGTGGTGGAGGCAGGTTCAATCAAGTCATTCAAAAGGTTATTGGAGGATCACTGGAACAGAAACAATAGGCGGGGTACAGGAAAAGGCAGTAAGTCATAATGCTCATTTGGAGGGCCGGTGCAGACACGGCTCAGCACTAACCTGGCACAGGGTTTTACCAAGAACCAGCAGCCCATCCTTTCCAGTTTTTTTGCATGGTGGCCAATTGGATGCTGTGATGGTTAGTGAAACCCACGCAGACACGGGGAGAATGTGCAAACTCCACACGGACAGTGACCCAGGGCTGGGATTCGAACCCGGGTGCTCAGCGCCATAGGCAGCAATGCTAACCACTGCGCCACCGTGCTGCCCTTCCTGTTCCTTCTCAGCTGTTCCTCACATCACTGGCAGCAAGGTTCAATCCCTCATGATGATGAGGGTGTGCAGAATGTAGTAGACCTCCATGAATCTTGACACTTAGTCTGCCAAGTACTGTAGATCTTCTCCAGCATCATGGGTGGTACGGTAGCACAGTGTTTAGCACAGTTGCTTCACAGCTCCAGGATCCCAGCTTCGATTCTCGGCTTGGGTAACTGTGTGCAGAGTTTGCACTTTCTCCCCGTGTCTGCATGGGTTTCCTCTGGGTGCTCCGGTTTCCTCCCACAGTCCAAAGATGTGCAGGTTAAGTGAATTGGCCATGCTAAATTGCCCTTGGTGTCCAAAAAAGGTTGGGTTGGATGGGGTTACTGGATTGCGGGGATGTGGTGGGGGTGTGGGCTTAGGTAGAGTGCTCTTTCCAAGGGCGGGTGCAGACTCGATGGGCTGAACGGCCTCCTTCTGCACTGTAAATTCTATGATATGATAGTGGAAGTCTTGTTTCAATACTTGGATGAACTGCTCTATTGAATTTCTGTGGCAGCATGGCTTTCATTGTGTGCATGCAAAACAAGTGCATGGGTTACGCACAGCGTCATGATTCATGTCATCAATGAACTGCCCTTATCGCCCAACAGCCAGCCATTAGTTTGCAGCAGTAGTTCAAATACAGATAGAACACTGGGCTGTTGCAGTATGAAGACATTATGGCTGCTGACAGGATACTGGACATTGACCAGAATGGTTTACTACCTATGGTCATAAACCAGCTGGACAGTGAGGGTGTGGAATCAATTTTGGATCTGATGTCATAAAATCATACAAAAGTTACGCACAGAAGGAGGCCATTTGGCCCATCTTGTCCATGCCAAGGTATGGTAGAGTTGACATGCAGAAACCGCAGTGGCATGTGTGCAGTCAATGGCATCCTGTATCATGAGGAAATCTGCAATCCTATTAATGCTACATTCTCACTCCTTCTGCTGCTCACTGACCAAAAAGAATGAGATGTAGCCAACTCTGACTACAGAGCCTGAGTGACGCCCCGTATGCAACATTGGATGATCAACTGCTAGATGTTGCAAACATTGCATGTTCCAGCCTAGAAGGACCAGAGATACATCTCCATGGTCACCTTCACAACCACTGATAATGTGGTTCTTACCATGCTCTGAGGTAGCAGTAGGTGGCAGATTTCAATGAGAGTGCCCTTATGGTAGCTAATACACCTCACATACAGGGCGCAATTCTACGCACTCACGACGGTGCGGAGAATAGCGTGGCTCGTAAAATTTTACAGCCACGCTCGTCCGACGCCCTCCCGCTATTCTCCCCCCCCCCCCCCCACGCCCGACTCCCGATACGAATCGCTGCCGCCATTTTTTTACGGCCAGCAGCGATTCTCAGCTGTCCGATGGGCCGAGTTCCCAACCCTTTACGGCTGTTTTTCCGAACAGCAAACACACCTGGTCTGGCCGTTCGTAAAAACGGCCGTAAAGTCCCGATTTTTAAAACCATGGCACCGATTGGCACGGCAGTACCACGGCCGTGCCAAGGGTGCCATGGGCCCGCGATCGGTGGGCACCAATTGCGGGCAGAGGGTCCGATGCCCGCGCACTCTTTGTCCCTCCGCCGCCCCGCTGAGGGGCATCCCGGCCTGCGCATGCGCGGGTTTCGCGCAAATGCGCGATGACGTCATCCGCGCATGCGCGGGTTGGAGTCGTCCAATCCGCGCATGCGCGGCTGACGTCATATGACGCGTCAGCCGGCGCAAACTCTGGCAAGCGGCCTTAACGAAATTCGTTAAGCCCGCGATGCCGGAGTTTATGGCGGCGGCATGCTTGCCCCGACCAGGGACCAGAATCGGTTCCCGGTCGGGGAGGGGGGGGCTGGCGTCAAACCCGTCTGGATTTGATGCCAGCCTTACGATTTCTCCCCCTCTGGGAGAATCGCGCCCATAGTATTCAGGGAGGAGAATTGCTCTATCAACACCCTGGGCAGGTGTCGATTGTGGCTAAAGCACTGCTCCCAATTCTCCCTCTCCCAACATTTCGTCCTGTGAGTGCCCTCTGTTCATTCTGCAACTCCTGTTGTATTCTAAATGGAATGCCTACTAATGGTTTATGCAGAAATTCTGATGTTAACAAGAACTCCTTCAGGAGCAGCCACACCGATCTCTGCGCAACTTTAAACAACCATAGAAAGCAACATTGTAGAATCAAGGCAACTGGTAGAAAAAAAAAGTCAACCAGCAACTAGCCTCTCAGTAGTTTATAATTTATTTGAAAACGCTTATGAGGGAACTCACATGATGTAAGCACGAGAACTATTGCATTTTTGTGAGCTCCAGTCCTGCCCGTCTTTGAATCCGTCATTTCAACCTGATGCACATTTCGGGGGCGATTCTCCGCTCCGCGGACCAAGTGCCCGCGCCGTCGTGAATGCCGTCACGTTTCACAACGGCACGAACAGGGTCCAGGCATGCAGTGGAATGTAGGCCCGGGGGGGGGGGGGGGGGGGGCGGGGGGCAGTGAGGCCCCGATCGTGGGCCAGACCCCTTCGGAGCCCCCCCCCCATGAAGGAGCCCACCTCCCCCTCCCACAGGCCACCTCCCGAGCGATCCCACAGAGTTCCAGCCGGCAACTACCGGGGTGGACGGTGCCGGCGGGACCCTGTCCTGTCAGAGCAGCCGCTCGGCCCATCCGGGCCGGAGAATCGCTGCAAGCGCCGATTCTCTAAGTTGCCTGGCGCGATTTGCACAGCGCTGGTTTCGGGGGGGGGGGGGGGGGGGGGAGAATCGCACGCGGTGCCCCGCTGATTCTCCCAACCTGCGTGCCGGGGGGAGGGAGAATACCGCCCGTGATACTTGTTTTGTCTCTGGGAGTGGCTGTTTGGTCTTTTTGTGAGAAAGAGCTGAGATAAAAAGCTAAAACCCTCATTTTTCTTGGAGTACGGCCCAGCTGGGAATGGCATTGCTGTTGTTGAGTGAACTCTCGCCTTGGCAGTGCTGTGTGCATCAGATGATGGCCACCATCAAAGATGTTGCATTGACTAAGAATTTTGGCTCTGCGGGGTAGGTCGTGCGATCCCCCCCCCCCCCCCCTCCCCCCCCCGAAACCAGCGCTGTGCAAATCGCGCCAGGCAACTTGAGGGATTGTGGAATACCTTTAGAACGGCTGCAGGGGCACATTAGAGGGTTTTGCAGTCAAAAGAGCACTGTCCCTGCTTAGGGGCCACCTTTGTGTTGTCAAAACCCTGCTGCATGGTCTGCCAGTTATCCTGATGGGTTTGGAAGATGGGGACCGGGCGGGATGTCCCCTTGAGTCCAGTCCTTGACAAAAAGGTGAGAGACGAGTTCCTGATTGAGATCAAGATTTGACTGCCATGCTTTGGTAATCTTGATTTGGAAGCTGGGTACATCAGATTCAATGGAGAGCAACAAACGTATCCTGTCTTCAAGGCCAGGGGCCGGTAGGGCTGGTCACTGGTCCTATATCATCCTATTCTTGATGCTCATCATGAGGGGTTGGCGATGGCCAAGCAGGTCGAGTCATTCCCCCTGGCTGGGGAATAGGCTGTGAACTGCCTGGGTGTCGGAGAGAAGGCATGGTGGAAGCAATGGTCTCTCATCCTTCAATCGATGGACTTCTGGAGAGTGGCCATTTATCCTGCCTTATCCTTTGCCTTCTTATGCTACATGGAAGATGTCTTTATCCTGCAGTCTACCCTGCAGTTTGTCGCTCATGATGTTGACTTTTTTTATTTTTGTCTTTCTTCCTGTAGGGGTGTGTGAAATTTGAGTATGATGGCTTGTGCCGTTGATTATCCTCATCCTGTTATCTTCTGTTAGTAAGATCATTTTGAGTCAATTATGAGAATGGTGATTTGTGCACAGTTTTACTCTTTGATATTGTGTTTTATAATACTTGTGGTTGGGGGAGGGGAGTGACTTTGGTCACCCCCTGTCTCGTGTATAGAGACGACGATGGAGCTGGGGCAGAGTGAAGGGTGGGTGGATATGGTTGGTTGGATGAGTTCGGCCCTCGCTGAGATTGAGAATGGCCCCCCCCTCCCCAGTAGGAGCTAATCTGTTTCAGGTTTTTCTTTTGGGTTTGTATATTCTTCGAATTAAGAATCTGTGTCTTTGTCCTTCTTTGGCCTGGGCAGAGTTTGTATCCTGGGGCGGACTGGATTCATTCTGTCTTTCTCTTGAGGTTGAGTTTTTCCTTCCCTCTGTTTGGATTTCTCTTGTGTTCCTCCCCTGGGCGATTGCAGTGGTTGGGTTGTTGAGAAGGGAGGTTGTTCTGGATATCCTTTCTGCAGTGGTGGTCACTTTGAGCTAGGCTGGGTTTTCCTTCTTTTGGGGTTTTTGTATCTTCTTTTCTTCTCTTCATTTGGATGAACATTGTTGGTTATTTAAATCACGAGCTGGCCTGGTGGTTTGGGGGGGGGGGGGGGAGTTTGTGTTTGTGCCAGGGAGGAGGGAGGAGGCCCTCCATCCAGGGTGCCTAATTATTGGGTGTCTTGACAATTCCTCTTCTTCTCGGGCTGGATCTCTCCCATCTTGGCCGGGGCTGGGATTGTGGTGTGTTGCCCTGGATGGGGGTAGAAAGGTACAGGCTCAACTGGGATGCAGTATTTTGGGGTGTGCTGGAGGCCTTGGGGATATAGCTCCTTGTGTGTTGGTTGGTGCAGGACTAGGCCAGGCTCTGTACTGTGGCTGTTATCCCAGGGGTTCAGGATGTTCCTCCCTGAGGGTTTGGAGAGGGGCTAAGTTTTGTTTCTTTGTCTGTCTGACACACAGACCTGAGGATGAGTCAAGTTTACTGCCTTGGTGGATATCCTGCTCCCCTCATCACTGATGGGTGTTGTCATCTGGTGGGATAGTTTTTGTAGGTCTCTTTTTTTTGTTCTTCTTTCCCTTCTTTTCTACCTTGGGAGGCCCTGCAGGCTTCACCATTGTCTGAACATGTTGTTGTTGACAGTCCTCTCTTTTCTTTCTAATTGTGGTTCAGCCTTGGGCCTGGGTTTGGGGTTTTGTTGCGTTAGGTAGTATGTGTGTAACTCCCTGTAGATCTGGGCTTTCCGTGCATTTTCTTTTGTCTTTGCAAGGGTGAGACTGACAAATCTGTTCCTAGCTCCTACATGGGTGCACCTCATACTTTTCTGCATTAAACATTTGTTGCCATGTGTCCATCCATTCCATTAGGCTGTCTACATCCTATCGAACATACTACTATCTTCTCGCTGTTCACTGCAGTTCCAAATTTCATGTTATTCACACATTTTGAAATTGCACCCTGTAATCCGAAATACTGGTCCTTATTATATATCGAAAATAGCAGTGGCCCCAGTCCTGATCCTGGGGATCTCAACTGTATACTGCCCTAAGTCTGAAAAACATTACTCTCTGCTTTCGATCCCTTAACAAAGCTTATATCCATTTTAATTCTGCCTCATAGGCTGCAATATAATTTTACTAACAAGTCTAGAATGTGATACTTTATCAAGCACCTTTTGAAATTCCAAATACACAGCATCAACTGCAGTTCTCTCATGCTCTCTGTTACTTTATCAAAAAAACTCAATCAAGTTGGTCAAACACAAATTTCTCTTAACAAATCCGGACTGACTCTCCTTTTATTAGTTCATACGTGTCCAAATGACTTAATTTTCTCCTGAATCTTTGTTTCTATAAGCTTCCCCACTACCGCTGTTAAACTGAATGGCCAAAGGGGTAATGCTTGAACAATTATAGAATGGGAATTGCTTTTTCATGGTCAGCTTATGGCATCATTCATCTTTATATACAGTACTTTAAATGGAGGACCCTTCCACCTCTTTAAACAAGCAATCAATACAGAGTGAAATCACACTGTGTTCGTTGGCAGCAGGATTCTCTGGTCCCTCCGGCAGCGCCCCCCCACCCCCCCCCCCCCCCCCCCCCCAACCTCCGCTGCAGGTTTCCCGTGGCGTGGAGTGGCTTCAACAGAAATTCCCATTGACAGCGGCGGGAGCAGAAGATCCCACTGCCAGCAAACGGCTGCTTCCTCCTGCTGCCGAGAAACATGTGGCTGGGAGGCCGGAGAATCTCGGATATGTTCCTATTAAATTACTTTGTCCAATAGTTTTACAAAAGTCTTAAATCATGTCAAAGATCAAACAGAAAAATTTGATATAAACAAATCAAAGGGCAGGTCCTCCATTGAATTTCACCCATTGCATTTTGTGATTTCATCAGCAATGCTTTGCTGCTCACCCTGTGACTCTGGGGTTTTCCCAATAAGTAGCTGGGCCACACAGATCAGGGGATTTTATGTTGTGCTACTTTAGCTCCTCTCAGGCAGAGGAGGTAACAGTGTGCATGTGGCAAATTGACCTCTGGGTTAGGGAAAAAATATACAATTTGAGATAAAGTTAGTGTACATTAGGAAGTGCTTTGGGTAATCAAAGATATCCAGAAGGTTAAGGGCCAGTGATGTTTGACAACTTTAATAGGACTATTAAGAAGTCAAAGATTGTGCAGATAAAGGGGATGGAGCAGATGAAGTGTTAATGGATCTCCAGAAAATTGCTCAATGAAGTATCTCATAAAAGGGAGTTTAGAAACATTTAGGTGTGACGTACAAGAGGAAATGTCGCAGCATGAATAGAATGTTGTCAGATGGACAAGGATAAGATAAATAGGTGTTGCTCACTCAGACTAGGGAACAGTTGAAGGGGTCCAGGGGTCAGTGTTGGGTTCAGTTTTGTTCTTGGTCTTCATAGATTATTTGGATTTGAGCACAATCTTAAAATCTACTGAATGTATCAGATAGAAATTTGAATTTGGCAAACATTGAGGACTGTAAAATACCTCAGGAAATTCTAAACATACCGATGGAATGAACAGACAGGCAGCAAATGCCATTTAATAGGAGAAAAATATGCAGGAATGAGGGTATAAATTTAGCGGAAATTTACACAAGGACACAGAAAATGCATTTCATAGATTGAGTTGGATGATGCCAAAGAGAGGAAAATATAGTTAGAAACAGAGGCATGTGACAGAGACATGTGAAACTGACTATTTCATTGGTGCAGCAATAGCTGAGAACATATTAAATGACGGGCTTTAAAATTATGATGAATGTTGATAGTGAGGTTCTAAAGTACCTATAACTGTCATGGAAAAATAAAACAATCATCTTCAGGAGTGGGAAGGTGGAGGAAAGAAAACAATTAGAGGAAATAAGAGGTAAAATTAAACAAGGAGAAATGCAACATTTATACATGTTGGCAATCTGTGTTGATGCCTAGAGGAGAAGAATAATAACAGATATATCCAACTCCATGACTGCTTCTCAGACAATACAATGGAGGGTTTTAAGGTAGCATTGATGCAAACATGCTATAATCAGGCAATTTTCACAGTCTTGCTATAATTAAGATTGCCTCTATCAAAGTCTAATTTCAGACAAGGATTGTTATAGAATTATTGGATAATCAATTATTATGGCATTCTCCATTAATACGCAAAGAGATCAACATTTTAACTGTTTGATTATTTTGCTGTGCATTCATTCAGTCAACATCAAAGTGAAAATGTCAACATCAACACACGTTTAAGTTCTTCTGGTGTTTGAGAATTTATAAAGAACAAATCATGATTGCCAACTTTGATAGAAACAAGACAAAATGTAACTTCTAGTAATTATCCTGAAAATCTTGTTAGAATTATGCAGATAATGTTATAATTGAAGCACAACAGCTTTTTAAGCAAACAACCAATCTCTGAAACATTTAACTGCTATTATATAAGTGCATCCAAAAATACCAAAGTCCTAAAGACTTGATGGATCAAGAAAAGCGTTTTCTTTATTGATAGTGTTCTCGAATGAAGGCAGGCGAAAAATGAATATCTCATCTTTTGTACTACTCCATTCCCCCAGATAAAGCATTTCCAGTAAATTATCCACAGGATGGAAGATAGCATGCTGGTGCAGAATTTTGGAATCCTAACCTAATACCAATAGAGCTGAGTTTGCATCAATGACTTTCAGTGCTTGATCTATCGCTCTATCAGGATGAAGAGTCGAGTTAAGGACAGGCAGTTCCCAAGAGGATCTGATAGTATGCTTACATGAGAACAGGATTGTGGTTTCAAAAGTGTTCCACTTTTTCATGACACTACAATTCTAGTGTAAATGCAGTTTAATTCGAGTGTTGAACTCCAGTTCAGAGAAAAGCACAATGAAGTTCGCTGGCTAAATGAATCTCACTTCATTTTGCTTTGAAGTCAATTTGGACCTTAACACATGATGTACATTGCACTGGTTTAGTATTTGCATCACAAAGTTACATTGAGTCCAAAGCACATAAACAAGTCATACAACTGGTCTATATAATGCACACAGCCTCCTGCCACTCCTCTTCTTCTATTCTGTTTTCCCTCATGTACTGATCCAACGTTCCCTTAAATGTTCTGTGCTAGTCACCTCACTTCTCCTTGTGGCAGAAGTTCCATATTCATAACACTATGGATAAAACAAATCTCTTGAATTCCCCCTGGTATATGACTTTTAGTTTTGGACTCACCCCAAGTGGAGACATTTTCATAATGTCCTTTTCATAATAAGTCCTTTCATAATTTAAAAGACCTCTATCAGATCATCCCTCAGTGTTTTATGTTCCAAAGAGAAGACATCCAGCTCGTTGTTAGGTTATGGGTATAGGGTGGATACGTGGGTTTGAGTAGGGTGATCATTGCTCGGCACAATATCGAGGGCCGAAGGGCTTGTTCTGTGCTGTACTGTTCTATGTTCTATGTTCTATGTTCAGTCTTTCACAATAAGCATATCGTACTTTTGCACCTTTTCCAATCCTTCTATATTATTTTTATAATATGTAAACCAGAGCTGTGCAGAGTAAAGTGTGCCATAACCAATGTTCCATACAAGTTTAACATAACTTCTGTTGTTCAATTCTATTTTTCATCCAGCAAAATATATCAACTCACCTCACACATCGATAATCAAAATTCATTTGTCAATCATATTACCAATCTACACATTTATTAGTCTCTGGTACTGCGGTACATTAATCCTCAGTATTAACTCCTCAGTACTAACTATTTCCCTAATTGGTATTGACTGGAAAGTTCCAAATTGTACTTCTGATTCCTGAGTCCAAACTGATAATGAAAATGGGAAAACATCAATGTTCCCAGCACAGAACTAACCCTGATGACACTTTGCTCATTCTGTTAGTTTGCGCTGCTACCCTTATCCCATACACTTTGATTTCTGTTTTTCAGCCAGCTTACTATGGATTCTACTTGCTCGGACCATAATTCTACAGGCTCTGTCATTAGTCATGAGTTTACTCTGCAGTATCTTGTCAAAAGCCTTTTTTGAAATCTAAATGCGTGACTTTTACTACCTAACCCATATCTACGCCTTCTATTACTTCTATAAAAAATTCCATAAGATTGGTCAAGCATGTTTGCTTTTTGAAATTTTTGCTGATTCATATATTTCCAGTTTCACGGGGCAGAATTTCACAGATAGGGAGAAAATAGATGAATAGAAAAAAAGTTACCAATGGAAAGCTTTTCAAGCATGAAGAGAAAGAATAAAAACTACTAGTTACCTCCACACTACACTGTGCTATGGGGGTCAGTTAGCTCAGTTGGCTGGGCAGCTGGTTCATGATGCGGAGTGACACCAACAGGTTGCAGCCTAGGTTATTCATGAATTCCTTTTCAACCTTATCCTTTGCCTGAGGTGTGGTGACCGTCAGGTTAAATCACCACCAGTCAGCTCTTTCTCAGAGGGGAGAACAGTCCAATTGTCTTCTGTGACTGGACCAATGTTGCTTTTTTTTTATACTGTGCTATCGGTGTGTTTTCCCGGTGACCAGTTTTTGTACGATTTATAGGCATGATTTTTTTGGATATGCTCTATATTTATCAAAATTAATGGACACATCAGTGACTCATACCCATGCAAAATATTTTCCGAATTGATGTGAACCTCATGAGCAACACTGATTATAAAATACTGCATTTTTGTAAAAGAAAACACTTCTTCATCCAAAGAAGATCTTTAGAACTTTATTCCACCACTCACTCATTCAATTTTGGGATTGCCTTATATGCCACATTAAAGTAGTTTCTCACCCTCACAAGTGCAAATTGAAATAAAAGTGATCATCAGGGTTTAAGCTCAGCAACAGAATCTGAGTAACTTAGTTAATTTATGAGGAAATTAAACCTGCAAAACGTCAGCAGTTAGATCAACAACATGCAAGTCTCTGTGTAACTCTTTGGCAAATATGGAAAGAAAAGTATTTAGCAATAATTTAAAAGGCAGCAGTTGTTAGCCAATGAAAACTTAAACCCTGCATATTTTCAATGGAATAAATATTCTGTACTCGGCTGCTTAATGACCAGCAGCCTTAGTCGTGAAGAAATAGGTTTCCAATCCAGAGAGTTAGAAATTCATTCAGATCTCCTCTAATTGTTTTGAGGTTGTGGGGAAAAAAATATCTGATACCACCAATCATTGATATAGAGTTGATGTAAAAATGATGCAGTAATATTTGAATATAATGGGCACAATTCTTTAAACCAACTGAGAGTACGAGAAACTACTTTGTGTCTTTAAGATACCATATTTGAAAAATATTCCTCCTACCCAGTAAAGAAAAAATCATGTATTGAAACAGATTCCAAAGATGGCGAAGTACGATCATCAAACCCAAAACTGAAATGAAGAGCGCTAGACCCTGTGAGAAAATAAGATACACAGGGTCTGCACTTTTGTTCATATTGAAATACTTCAGTTAATGCACAACTGTGCAGAGTGGTGAGAAGGCAATTGTATGAAATAATGTAAAAACTGTTATCCTTAGTGAAGCATTTTGCATAAGTAAGTGAAGATAGCACAAAGTAGTAGACTGCAATTGTTCATTCAAGGGCAGGATATTTTTTCTATTTAGGTCACTATCCTCAAGAGTGTCAACAAGGGAAGAGTAACTTTGAGTTTCCCCATCCTCCCCTACTGTTCATTGTGCCTAAAGGCAGTGATTCATGAAGATTAATGGACACCTGCAGCCCTCAACCTCCTTGCCCACGTGTTCTTTTACCCTTTGTGAGCAAAGACTGCAAATCCAGACTTTCTGATCAACACCATTTAAACAGCAGTGTCAACCCATTTACTTCTGACTGACAATTAGAAAAACTAGACTTAAGGTAGAGTTTGATAGATTTCTGATTACCAATATCGGAAAGGCTTATGGGTATAGTGTGGGTCAAAAGCATTGCAGCGTCCAATCAGCCATTATCGTATTGAATGATGAAGCAAGCTCGATGGGCTGAATGGCTCACTCCTGTTCCTATAATTTGTCAGTAGCCTATTTGTCACAGCCTATTTAACCATGCGGGTCATCACAACCCAAACTGATCTTACACTCACAGAAGAAATATCCATGTGGACTTTTCAACTGGAACCAGTAGATAGTTATAAGAATATTAGATATTGGAACAGGAAAGACCACATGGCCCATCAATCCTGCTCTACAATTCAATACGATCATAGCCGAACGTGGGCTTCCTAATTCCAAAATCACTTAATTCCCTGAGATCAAAAATCTGTCTTAGTCAGCCTTAACTGGATTCAATGATGGACACCCACAACCCTATGGGATAGAGAATTCCAAAGATTTACAACTCTTTTTTCCTCATCTCAATCCTAAATGATTGGCCCTTTATCGTGAGAATGTATTCTGAGTTTTAGACACCCAGACCAATAGAAACAACCTCTATGTCTACCCTATCAAGCCCCCTCAGAATTTTTTAGGTTGCAATGAGATTGACTCTGATTCTTCTAAACTCCAGAGAACATGAGCCAAATTTATGTAACTTCTCATCATAGAACAACTCCTTCCCAGGGACAAACTGAATGAACTTTCTCTGCTGTCTCCAATGCAAGCATATATTTTCTTGATTGTGAAGAACAAAACTGCAGACAGTATTCCAGATGTGGTCTCACCTTGTACAACTGTAGCAAGCCCTCTATTATTGTATTCCGATTCCCTTGCAATAAAGGTCAACATATCATTTGTCTTCATTATTGCTTGCTGCACCTGCAGACCAATGTTCTGCGTTCCTTGTATCAGTGCACCCAAGTGTCTTTGAACATCAACACCTACAAATTTCCCACCTTTTAAAAAATATTCTGCCTTTGTATTCGTACAACCAAAGTGAATAACTTCCCTACATTATATTCCATCTGCCATCTTATTGTCCACTTACCTAACCTGTCCATATCTCTTCACAGTCTCTCTGTATCCTCCCCACTGCTTACCTTTCCACCTAGCTTGGTATTATCAGGAAACCTGGATAGATTGCTCTCTCCCTCTTCATTTAAAGCATTAGTATAGATTGCAAAATGTATTATTAAAATTCAAGATTTGTCAAAAGCAGCCCAGTTGACTTTTACCCTCCCCAGTCCTGTCGTTCTAGGTTAAATCACCAAATTTGGCACAAGCCATGAAATAAATGTGTGGCCTTGTTAATTTGCTTGGCTCAGCTTCACACCATGTGTTGCAGTTAGACTCTGAGCCATATGGAAACATATCCAACTGCCGATAAATTTCTAATTAATAACAAGCTGAAAATGCCGCCTACTGTCACCATGCACAAAACTCATTTAGATGCATGATTAAGCATGCCAATGAGCATGATATTATGGGCAGGCTGGTCTACCGTAAGTGCGGAATTCTATTGTAAATATTTACATCTCCACTGACCTGCGATAAAGGTGCAGCTGAACCAGCTTCGTTACCATCCACTTCCAAAGCAGTGGAACTGTAGTCAGCTGCTGGGTTCTTTACATCTTTATCAACGGAAACTGCTTCTCCGACCTGACTGTTACCGTTGCCTGAAATGTTGCTCATTAGGTTCAAATTGAGGTTGATCTTGTCCAATCCATGAGCTTTGGGACAAGCTGAGGAAGACGGTGCTTCTGCAGCTGTTGCGGTTGCTGTTGATGGCGACTGAGCTTCCGTCTTCAGAGAATCATGAGGCTCACTCACCTCGGCCACAACCTTTATAAGGATATGGAGAACAAAATAGAAAATGAACAATGTTCTTTTATTTGTGTGTTGTCATGAATTGTAAATAAGCATTAATATTTAATTTATAATAATGGATTATTAACCATTATATTATTTTGAAGGGAACATTAGTGGTAAGTGTTTCTTATTTAGTCCCATTTTACCAAGAAGACATTTTGGAAAATATTTGAGTCTTATGTTTATAAATCAAATCATGAGTTGGCTTTTCTCAACTAAATCTATAAATTTTCAGTGAGCAAAAATGACATACATCGCAAGACATGAACATATTAAGGTTAAGTACCACTGTGTCATTGTTGGAATATAATTCATACATCTAATTGTTCAAATAAAAATAATTTGGGATACAATTAATTGATTGATTACCATTTATTTATCAAATTGCTCCTTCAGAAAATATATTTTTAAAAGAATTAGGAGCAAAAGGTCTATCGTGTTCTGTTAATATTTATCTTTTAGTTCTATTATTAGCTCTTGTTAATGGGAATAACTTCAGCAGAACAAATGCAAATAAAATGATGATGTGAAATCAGTTACTGTGTCACCAGTTTTCTGTGATTCAATGGTCAGAGGTTATTACAGCTGTCCAGGTGGGTGAGGAAGTGAGTAGGTAAGGTGGGTGAAATAGATAAATGGGTGAGGTGGATAATAGGTGAGTGGTTGAAGTAGGTGAGGTGGGTAGATGAATGAAGTAGGTAGGGGGTGAGGTAGATAGGCATGTGAGGAGGTGAGGTGAGTAGTAGGGGATATGGGTAGGTGGGAGAGGTGGACAGTAGTTGAAGAAGTGGGTAGTAGGTGGGTGAGGGGTAGGGGTGAGGTGGCTAGGTCAGTGAAATGGGTATGTGGATGGTGGGTGAGGTGGGTCGTAGCTGATGTGGGGAGATGGGCAGTAGGTGAGGGTGGAAGGTGGTTGAGGTGGGTAGATGATTACGGTAGGTTAGTTGGATAATGCCACAGTCAGGGCGAGATGGTAAGCCGGGTCTGGTTGGGGTCTAGTTGGGTGGCTGGCGGACTGGTGGGTGGTTGAGGGGTGTAGTCGGGTCTTTTCAAGGGTGGGGACGGTTTGTCAGGTCTGGTTGTGGTGGGATAATATGGTTGAGGGAGTCGGATCATCAGGGGGCGGGGTTAGTCATGTCTGATAGGGGGTAGTCGGGTGGAGCTAGACAAATGATATCATTAAATGGCTGAAGACATTGGATACTGCAAAGGCTGTGGGCCCTAACAACATTCTGGCAATAGTACTGAAGACTTGTGCTCCAGACCTTGCTGCACCCCGAGTCAAGCTGTTCCAATACAGCTACAACACTGGCATCTACTGGCAATGTAGAAAGCTCCTCAGGTATGACCTGCGCACAAAATGCAGGACAAATCCAACTCAGCCAATTACTGCCCGATCAGTCTACCCTTGATCACCAGCAAAGTATTTGCTGGAAGGGGCCATCGACAGTGCTATCAAGCCAACTTACTCAGTGCCAGTGATGCTCAGTTTGGTTTCTGCCAAGGTCACTCAGCTCCTGACCTCATTCCAGCTTTGGTTCAAACAGCTGAACTCAAGAGGTGAGGTCAGAGTGACTGCCCTTGACATCAAGGTAGCAGTTGAGTGAGTATGGCATCATGGAACCATAACAAAACTGAAGTTAATGGGAAACAGGGGAAAACACTCCAATAGTTGGAGTCATACCTAGCACAGAGGAAGATGGTTGTGGTTGTTGGAGATCCATCATCTATAGAATCTTTAAAGTGCAAAAGGAGGCCATTTGGCCCATCGAGTCTGCACTGATCCTCTGAAAGAGCACACTAGCTAGGCCCCATCCTCGTAAATCCAGCAGTGATCGTGGCCAATCCACATAACCTGCATATCTTTAGACTGTGGGAGGAAACCGGAGCAGCCATAGGAAACCCACAAAGACACAGGGAGAATGTGCAAACTCCACACAGACAGTTGTCCAAGGCTGGAATTGGACCTGGGTCTCTGGCACTGTGAGGCGGCCATGCTAAACACTGCGCCACCGTTCTCCCCCCCTCCCCCCCCCCCCCCCCCCCCCACCCCCTCAGTTCCAGGACATCGTTGCAGGAGTTCCTCTGGGTAGTTTCCTAGATTCAACCATCTTCAGCTGCTTCATCAATGACTTTCCCTCTATCATAAGGTCAGAAATGGGGCTGTTCATTTATGATTGCATAATGTTCAGCACTATTTGTGGCTCCTCAGAAGTTGAAGCAGTCCGTGTCCATATGCAGTAAGACCTGGATAACATTCAGGCTTGGGCTGATTCATGGCAAGTTACATTCACGCTACGCAAATGCCAGGCAATGATCACCTCAAACAGAGAGAATACAACCATTTCCCCTTGATATTCAATGGCATTAACGTTGCTGAATCCCCACTATATCAACATGCTGGGGGTTACAACTGACCAGAAACTGAACTGTACTAGCCATATAAATACTGTAAAGACAAGCAGGTCCTGGGCTGCAAATTTTGCAGCTAGTAACTCACGCCCAAAAGCCTGTCCATAATCTAAAAGGCACTAGTCAGGAGTATAATGGAATATTCTCCACTTGCCTGGATGAGTGCAGCTCCAACAACATTCAAGAAGCTCAACACCATCCAGGACATAGCAGCCCACTTGACTGGACTCCACCCACCATCTTAAACATTCACTCCCTCCACCACCAACGTACTGTGGCGGCCATGTGTACCATCTACAAGATGCACTGCAGTAACTCACCAAGCCTCCTTTAACAGCACTGTCCAAATCCACAACCTCGAAGGACGAGGACAGCAGATGCATGGGAACATCAACTGTAAGTTCCCCTTGAAGCCTCACACCACACGGACTTAGAACTATATCGCCATTCCTTCACTGTCATTGGGTCAAAATTCTGGAGTTCCCTCCCTAACAGCACTGTGGGTGTACCTGTGGGTGGACTGCAGCGGTTCAAGAAGGCAGCTGACCACCACCTGATCAAGGGCAATTGGGGATGGGAAATAAATGTTGGTCTAGCCGGTGTGCCCAGATCCTGTGAAAGAACTAAAGAAACTTACCCACTCCATCAGGGAGTAGCAGCCTTCAACTATCCGAGCTCCTGCTGAAACACTTCTCCTTCAGTTCAATCCAAGCTGGAACTCTGATCCTCTTGTAATCCAGATCAAACTGACCATTTTATCATCCTCCAACATCCCGCTTCTACGGTTCTGCCCCATGCTGTCTGCCAGCTACAGTTCACGCTGACACTCTCCCTTCCCATTCCACCTCCTTCCTCAACCAGCCACAATCTGCTACCCCAGCTTCTTTCATTTCCTTCTCTGTTTCTTCCCTCCCCTCTGCTGTCAGCGCTGCTCCAACACAGATGTGGTCATGAATGCACCGAGACTGAGCACTGCTCCACTTCATGCCCTCCCTGAATGTTACAGCCAATGGCATTAAACAACCCTTTATCTTCAGATGTCAATCTCTGGATCTTAGTGCTCGGGTTTCCATTTGAGGCCTGCTCTGTATGGAGATGGGCCCACTCAATGTTTGCCGATTTTAAGTTGACAGAAGAAGCAGATTCTAATATTCTCCGTGGCTGAGAAGTAAACATGCATTTCTTCCATGAAATTAGATGTAGATACACTGCTTAATTTTCAGGGCAAGCGAGGATGTAAAATGAGGCAGGTACTCATTGGTGGTGCTAAAGCATCTGCAACATTAACCAATCTATTGTGCGCCGATACATAAAGCATTGTTATGTTTTCTATAGTAAGAAGTCTTACAACACCAGGTTAAAGTCCAACAGGTTTGTTTCAAACACGAGCTTTCGGAGCACGGCTCCTTCTTCAGGTGAAGAAGGAGCCGTGCTCCGAAAGCTCGTGTTTGAAACAAACCTGTTGGACTTTAACCTGGTGTTGTAAGACTTCTTACTGCGCTCACCCCAGTCCAACGCCGGCATCTCCACATCATGTTTTCTATAGACAGCCTGACACCGTGAGCCTGATTTATCCCAGTGTGTCTTTTAAATGAATTGAAATTTTGCCCAGTATGACTGGGCGCTGCAATTTCAGAGTGTCAGGATTGCCTGAAGTCCGAGGGGTGTACGGAAAGGTCACAGATCTGAAACGTGAACTCTGGGCTGAGCTTTTAATCAGGGAGCAGGAATGGGAAATGGTTCTGGCTACTGATCCCGCACAATATGCTTTAAACACCCATCACAATTTCCAATATTCCAAACAATTAAAGGGCAGGGAGTGGGCTTTCCATCCAATTGGGGATGGGTGGCAGGCTCCCGATGCTGGAAAGCCAGTGGGTGGCCCTGCAGCATTCAGTGAGCGGCATTCCTACCTGTTGATGTGGGAGCCGTCAATGTGAAGGTGCAGAGAGCGAGGGACATAAACCGCTAAGTTCATTTTATTTTTCAAAGAATGTCATGATCCCAAAGAGCAACCTCTCCAGGGATGGCCAATGGCCATTACTGTTGTGGTATGGGGGGGGGGGGCTCCCTCACTTGATCCATTGTGACCACCCCCACACACACAGCCCTTTCCTGCCTTGAGCCCATCTTATTAGCCTGGGCCTGGACTACTGCACCAGTTCGTGTGGGAATGTTGTAAGGCAGGAATTGGGTTGGTTATTTGTTTATTGTGGGTGGGGACGAGGTTCCTGACATGGGTGTGGTGCAGTTGGGAAGGGAGAGAGGGCGGCAGGTCTGGAGGGGTGTGCGACCAGGGACTGGCTTAAAAAAGGATATGGTTAATTGGCACGGGAGGGGGGTGGGGAGCCCCTGACCAGGCTGGTCACATGTAACGCGTTGAATGGGCTGGTTAAACGGTTGCTTGTTTTCGCTCACTTGAGGAGCTTGAAGGCGGACGTTGTGTTCTTGCAGGAGATGCATCTGAAGTTGGAGGATCAGACAGGCTGAGGAAGAGATGGGTGGTGCAGGTCTTTCACTCGGGCTTCGGTATGAAGATGAGGGGGTGGCTGCGCTGGTTAATAAGAGAGTGGCTTTTGAGGTGGGGGTATTGTGGCCGGTCCGAGGGTAGATATGTGATGGTCAGTGGGAAGCACGAGGGGATGCTCGCTGTAAGGAGACAGAGGGTGGTGGTTGATGGGAAATGTTCAGCCTGGAGTTTAGTTACTAGTGGTGTACCACAAGGATCTGTTTTGGGGCCACTGTTGTTTGTCATTTTTAGAGTTCCATCTGGTGAAGACAGGTGGGCTGGAGAGAGTGATGTAAGTGTTGCACTGCTGTTTAAGTATGGCGCTGGGACCTTCAAACCTGCCAACTGGCATTTAGCTTTCAGCTCCCCCCCTTCTTGAATACAGGGGTTATATTTGATACTTTCCCTTCTAATGGAACCTTTCCAGAATCTAATCAATTTGGAAAATTGACACCAATGCATTTACCATCTCATTAGCCACTGTTTTAAAGACCCTGTGGTGAAGCCATCAGGACCCAGAGACTGGTCAGCCGCTGTTCCATTGGTTTGCTCACTACTGCTTCCCTAGTGATTGTAACTTCACCAAGTTACTCTCTCTCTCCCCCCCCCCCCCACCTTCCAATTTACAGCTATTACTGGAATGTTTCTTGTGTCCTCTATAGTGAAGACAGAAGCCAACTTTTGTTCATTTCACCTACCGTTTACTAATTATCCAAAATTAACTCCCCATTCACTTTACTTATTCTGTTCTGTTTGTATACCTATAGAAATTGTTGCTATCCGTTTCTACATTCCTAGCTAGCTCCCTCTCGTACTCTAATTTCTTTCTCCTGATAAACCTTTCAGTCATTCGCTCTCATTCTTTATATTCTGACCAATCATCTGACCACTCATCCATGCTTTTTCCTTAAGTTTGATGTTTTTCCTAACTTCTGTAGCTAACCATGAACGATTAACCCTTTAGAATGTTTCTTTATAGAAGGAATATACTTATTCTGAGTATTCTGAAATATCCCCTTAAATGTCTGTCACTGATTCTCTATTGATCTATCCCCTAGCCTAGTATCCCAGTTCACTTCACATAGCTCAGCTTTCATGCCCACATTGTTGCTCTTATTTAAGTTTAAAACACTAGTCTTAGACCCACTCTTCTCCCTTTCAAACTGGATGTGAACTTCAATCATTGTGGTCGCTGCTGCAGAGAGGTCCCTTTACTCTGAGATGAATAATTACTCCTGTCACAGTACATAATATCAAGTCTAATATAACCTGTTCTTTGGTTGGTTCCAGAACATGCTGTTCTAAGAAAACATTCTATGAACGCCTCATACAAGCTGCAGCTGCCAATCTGATTTTTCCAGTTTATATGTCAATTAAAGTCACCCATGATTATTGCCGTCCCTTTGTCACAAATGACCAATATTTCTTCTTGTGTATTTTGTCCTACATGGTGGTAACTGTTAAGGGGCTAATAGACCACTCCACTAGTGACTTTTGCCCCCTACTATTCCTCATTGCCATTCAAACCGATTCCCCATTCTGATCTTCTGAACTAGGATCATCCCAACTATTGCACCAATACTATCCTTGATCAAAAATGCTATCCCTCCACCTTTACCTAACTTCCTGTTCTTCTTGAATACCATAGGCGGGATTCTCTGCTTCCTGGCGGCGATTTTGTAATCGATAATCGGGCGGAGAATTCCTTTTTACAACGGAATCGGGGGCGCCTGTTTTACGCAGGTTTCGCATGCTCCGCTCTTTCTGAAATGGTGTAATCACGGCACGCGACACATGCCATTGGGACGGCCTCAGGGCGTCACCTGAAGACCCTCCCCTGATGCTCAGCCCCCGATGGGCCGCGTTCACGATTGCACGGGGGATGTGTGGTCCCAGCCATGCGGGAACTCGGCGTGTGGCTACGGACAGCGTCCAACGCTGCCACACCAGCGTGCGCATGCGCGGCCACGGACCCGGCAATTCTCCGGCCATTTATTTTGTGGAGGAATGCCATTTTACGTGGTGCGGCTGCTAGCTCCTCACCGCAACATCAGTGAGGGGGCGCCGCCGATTTGTTTCCACGTAAAACGCCATGGATACTTAGCCTCAGAATCGGAGAATCTGACCCCATATATCCGTCAATATTCAGGATCCAACTATCAGATCATATTTATTTATTTCAATGTGCACAATCAATTAGTTTACTTTATTATGAATGCTATGCACATTCAGATGCAGAGCCATTAGCTTTGTCTTTTTGCTATCTTTATAACACCCAGAGTGTGATTGAATGGCCATGCTGTGCCTGAAAAGCAGTGTGCCGTGACGCAGCATGGCCAATAGAAGTTGGGAGATCCCACTCCCGGGATCTACCTGGCTCGCAACCTTAGCGAGATCTAATGGGATCTCGCGAGACACTGCAATGTAAATCTCGCCAATTGTGGGCAATATCACTTTTTAGTAAATCTGCATATTAAAGTGAGACAGCTCATCTCATTTTAATATGCAGATTCCTGAGTTACCCAAGGCATGGAATCAATCTCCTTTGCCTCAGAGACCTCGGACGAGTGCCGGTCAGTACTGATCTCCAGTAATGGGGAGCACGGAATGGCACTCGTGGGGGTGTCTCTGGCACTGCCAAGGTGCCTGGGTGGGAATGTCAGCTGGCATGGGCACTACCAGGGTGCCAGTTTGGGATTGCCAATGTGCCAAGCTGGCACTTTCTGTGTGATGACGATTGAACCGGAGGTGCCATGCGTGGGTGTTGGGAGATTGTGGGTGTGTGCCAGGGACCCGCCCATAGTGCATTGGGGCTTGGGGGAGGGTCGAGGGTCGCATTGGAGGCCTTGGAGATCAGGACGCCATTTCTTTCGCCATACTGAGGAGTTCTGGCACGCGGAGGGCCTCAGTGCTCAAAACGGGGCTATGTGCGGGCTTGGCATCAAAACTGATTCTCCGGCCAATCGCCTTTCCCGATTTTGGCACCAGCCGACGGAGAATCCCGCCCACAGTGTCTTTTCACCTTTGATACCTTGTGCCCGCTATTTTGTTTGAAACCCTCTCTATTTCCCTAGTTATGTGGTTCGCAAGGACACTAGTCCCAGCGCAGTTCAGGTATAGCTATCCTAAAGGTATAGCCCCTACTTTGCCCAGTTCTAATTTCAGTGCCCCACAAACCGGAATGCACTTCTCCCATACCAGTCTTTAAGACACAATTTCAAATCCCTAATTTTATACGCAATTTTTATACCAATTTTCGCGCTGATCAGGTAATAATCCAGAGATTATAAACTTTGAAATAATGCTTTCTGATGTAGTGCCCAACTCTCTGTGCAGAATCTTTTCCTAGTTTGATCTATGTCATTGGTACCTACACGGACCATGGCAATTGATTCCTCCCTCTCCCACTGCGTGTTCCTCTCCAGCCTGAGCAGCTGCCCTGAGCCCCGACACTGAGCAGGCAACAAAGCCATTGGAACTCACTCTTTGCTGCAGGGAACAGGGTCAATCTCCCTCACTATACTATCCCCTGCTAACACTACATTTCCTTTTTCTTCCTCCAAGGTGCCTGGGTGGCAATGTCAGCTGGCATGGGCACTACCAGGGTGCCAGTTTGGCACTGCCAATGTGCCACGCTGGCATTTTCTGTGTGGTGGCAATTGGACCGTAGGTGCCATGTGTGGGTATTGGGAGATTGTGGGGATTCCAGCCAACCTGGAATTTAGGGCTTTACACTTATCCCATTCAATGGATTCGGTCCTTGAGTCATCTGCAATGGTAACTCCACTCCATCTGAGCCCTCTGAAGACAATTATCACCCAAATGCCACAACCTGCAGAACCTCTTTAGATGCAACAGTCTTGATAGTACAGATTCTGCAGCGATTCCTTTATCTTTCTCCTATAATAAATTTCATCAAATAGTCTGGTTAGCTCTTACAAAACTGAGGCATAACTATAGACTTGTTCAATCTGCAACCTCCTCCTAACCCTGTCATGGAAGATCCCATTGTTTACAGATACTTCCATGTATACATTGACTAACATGACATCCTTCATATCACTTCATCAAAAGTTTACCAAAAACAACTCTATTGCAACTATAATTTTAACGAAAACCCATCTTTTTCCCCTTTGTGGTATGTTATGATATATTGGCAAGGATTCTCCGACCCATCCCCTGCCGGGTCGGAGAATCACCGGGGGGAGGCGCGAATCCCGCCCTGTCACCCCGACGCCGGAGCAGCGCCAACCACTCCGGCGTCAAACTAGCCCCTGAAAACCTGGAGAATTCCTCACTTTCGGAGGCTGTTGGCGCCGGAGTGGTTGGCGCCGGTTTTCCCGCCGACTTAGTCCCCAGAAGGGAGAATCCCGCCCATTACCTTTTAAACTTAGCCAAGTGCTTTGGTTGGTTACTACCCAAGCACTAATCTGACAAATTTCATGAGGGTTTTCTTTGGATTGAGGTTGGCCTTGCTAGATGGCAGCAAATTTTGGTGATGGATGCATGCTGAAACTCTTGTGTTGCTCTGAGGACAGATGGCATCTGACTTCCCTTTTTTCAACACTTTTGCCTGTCTACCTTTGTGAGTAAAGCATCTTATAATACGTATGGGATGTGAATAGTGAACTCTTCAACACAGTAAATGTAAGGTGGTTCTAAGAGGCAGATGGTACATTTTGGAAGATGTTGCTGATTTGTCTTGCCTTATTTGTTAAAGTTACTAAATTCCTTGTTGCATTGTGTAACATACATGGAATAATGAAGTTAGTACTTGCTGCCCTGGGTACCTCTTTCCACTGTATCAGATTTCTCCTTCAAACCCAAATTGGGCCTCTTTCCCCAGGTTTATTTGTCCCAAAAGCACTGATCAGTCTGAAAGGCTGAGTGCTCTGTGTCCTACAACAAACCTCTGAGACATATTTCAATCTTCTTTTCTCAAAAATATACACCTTTAAGCTGCTTAAGTCCTATAGCAACTCCCATCCCATAGTGATGAGCTCCCAAATGGAGTCAATAAACCTGATAATATTTAAATAAACATGGAAAATGTGGCTGGGTTGGCAAGGGGACAGTCAGGTGATCAGAAATACTATTCCATCATAGTGATCCCATTAGGGAGAAAAATCCAGAAGTTCTGGGAAGTTATTCTATTTTGCAGAAAGCTACAATGGCTGAGCCCAAATGTCTTCCAACATTCATGCATGTATGCTTTCCACTGAGATCACTACAGTTATGAAGACAGAATCTACCTAACCTTCCCCTCCTGAGCTAAGGGTCACTTGAGGGCCAGCTGTATTCCCCAAAGTCTGTCCCATTTGAGATCAGCAGCTCAGCACAGATATGGGATTGCCCTGGGATAATTGGGGTTCATATTTAGTGGGTTTACCACTGAAATCATGGGATTTCTCATTGTGATAAAACACAAATGGTGAATATAGCAGCTAGAAACTAATAGTCATTTGCTCTGAGTTATCTTACAATCACTTTGTAAAAGTGAGATTGTTTCACATTTAGAGCACACATTTAATTATTAGCAGACCAATTAAAGTACCAAGGCAAGTAATTGAAATACAACCATATAACTTGATTTTATATGAAATTATATTGAGTTCCACACCCCTGATCAAATTACACATACATTCCAGGCATGGAAGGGAAATTGGGACCAAGACCTTGTGCTCTACAAGTGAACTGTTTATCTAACCAGTCAATGGGAGCGGAGCAGCAGGCTCGGGCTGATCCAGGGCAATAAACTCTTTAATGGAATAATCTGACAGAATTTGAGTTAGAACTTTTCCCACATTTCTCATCACGTTGCTAATTGTACAACATCACTGCTGTACACCTGTTTTTACAATAAAACCTTAAATTGTGCACATGTTTTTGATTTGTGCATTCATTCTTAATTTGAAGCTTTGCCACACAGGACTTGCTCCATGAACAAAGCTTAAGGGCAACTTCAGAAACATGTTCCAGAGGCTGGCTCTGCATGGCAGCAAAAACACCTTGATTGTACCATTAGTAGCATTCTAAGTCAAACATGCCAAGCTTATACAAGGTTTTTCCTAGACACATTAGCCCTTGTGCTTGGCATTCATTAGGTTGAAAACGTCGAGGTTTTATTGAAGTTGCAATATCACTGAGCTTTGTAAATCATCCATAAGAAGGAAAAACTTACAGCCAAGTGGTTTCTAGCTTTATGAGGTTATCGTAGCTCTGAAATGCCAACCAAAATATTATAAGGATTAGGAATCAACAGGGTTTAGATGACTGCATTTGTTTTCTCCTTGGTTATAGGCTATTCCTTTTTCCTCTGAGGAATCTTGATGTAAAGGAAAACGAATTTCATTGAAAACATTAAAACATTAATTAGCTAAAGAAAGCATCCAGCTGTCCCTAAGAAAATATTCCAATGAAAATACACTGCAGTTTCTGGAAAGCTTTGATATTTGTCACTAGTTATTAACATCAATGCTTGAATAAGTACTACCTGCTGAACAGTCTCCGTTGGCAATGGATCATTTCCCTCTTCTGCTGCCAATACAGCTGTGTTTGTGGGTATTGAACCTGCTGGATTTATTGATGGGGATGTAGCTCTGGCAGTATCTTCCTGTTGTTGAGACTGTTCCACTTCAGTGTGAATCTCTTCAGTTTTTTCTGCTTCCACTTCTTCCTCTTCTTCTTCCAGTTCCATTGTCTCCTCTTCAACTGTGGGTTTAAAGAACACAAGTTCTCATGTAGACCTGATTTATTCTACTTTAGTGCTGTGCTACTGCATAAATATCAATCAGCTGGCAGCAACAACAATGCTAAATTGTTGGCTCGCCCTGACAATGGCCGCAGCGAATCCTGTAATAGTGTTGCCGCCAGCCATCTGCATAAAACCCAGACGCCGGGAGCAGGTGGCACTAACGTAACACTCGGCAGAATATAAAAGCAGCTTGGAGCTGAGTAAACAATCAGCAATCCTGAGATTGTGTTGGACGATTTACACTGTGTGCTATGCCCAGAAAAATTATGAACATGTTCTTTATAAGTGATTTATAATTTTGTTACCCACGTCACAACTCAGGAATTTTGCCCGACAAGATATTGGGCCTAAACATCTAGGCCCTGATAAGGGCATATTAACAGTGTAACTCTGAGATGCTGACAGTGGTTTGCAATCTGAACTGGAACACAGATCTACTGGATTTACATTGCTCACATCTTCCCTCCCAAAACAGGTTTTGGCAATCAGGTGGGGCAGAGACATTGCATCCATTAAGTTGATGGAGGATTTTGGGACCATGTCTGAGGGAGTTCCCAGGATGCACTGGGAATTCAGGCTAGTTCACCATCCATTTTAGTTCAGTGAGACCCATACCTGCTGACAGAAAGAGAATGCCAGGCCCATTGTACTGTCCTTAAATGTTCTGTGGTCCAATGATCCATCTTGAAGAAAATGTTGAAATTACTAGTGGAAGGCATCCCAGAATTTTAAACAAATTTTCATTTTCAGGCGATGATTGGCATCTGATGCATTTGAAGCATTTTCTATTTTTATTTCTATTTTCTAGATTTGCCCTTTTATCTTCCCGTGCCTTATATTGACCTATGTTGACCTGAACATGCCTCACTCTGCTTCATGTTCTTTCCTTATGTTTTACCGGAAAATTCAAAATTTATTTGTCAACCAGAGGAATCTAGCTGTCCGCATACATGAAACACAAAATATTAGCATGTAGGTATAGCAAATAATTAGGATGTCAAATTGAATGTTGACCTTTATTACAAGAAGGTTAGAGTATAATCTCTTGCTACAATTGTACAGGATGTTGGGCAGACCACACCTGGAGTGCTGCATACAGTTTTGGTCCCCTTTTCTAAGTTGCAGTTGACACAGTTCAGAGAAGGTTGATTCCTGTGATGAAGGGGTTGTCTTAGGAGGAGAAGTTATGCAAGTTGCCCTTATACTCATTGGCGTTTTTAAAAATGAGACGCAATCTTGTTGAAAAATGTAAAAATTCTGAGGGAGTTTGACAAGTAGATGTTGAGAAGAAGAGTTGGAATGTAGAACTAAGGAAACATGATTTCAGAATCGGGGATCAACCATTTAAGATGGAGGTGGAGAGGTATTTCTTATTTCAGAGGGTTGTGTATCTTTCGAATTTTTTATTGCAGAGAACAATAGAGGTGAGCCATTGAATATATTAAAAGCTGAGATAGCCAGATCTTTGAACTACTTAGAGTCAGGGGGCAGGATTCTCCGATTTTCAGGCTATGTCCTGATGCCATCGTGGGAACGGTGGCGTTTTACGACTGAAAATTCGGCGCAAAATGGCCACCGATTCTCTGTTTGGTGGGGGTCTAGCACGCAGGCAGTGTAGAGCACCCGGCTGTAGCTGCCGAAACGGCCAGAGAATTGCCGGGTCCGTGGCCATGCATGCGCATGGCGGTGGCTTTCAGCGACTGCGCCGTGCAACATGGCGTTGGCCCGTGTGGACCCAGCCTGCCAAATAGTGCCCCCCCTTTAGCCGGCTCAACCACCAACAGTGCCCCCAGCCCCTGTCAGAGTCCCCCGTGACCGCGGATCGGCTCTCCCCTGACTGTGGCGGCGCTGGACTGAGTCCGCAGCCGCCACGCTGAGTTCCCGACAAGTAATAGCATGAGAGACCCATGCTGCGAGGACTCGGCTGGTTGGGGGGGCGGAGCATTGGGGGGAGGGCCTCAGGCAACATCCTGAGGCCATCGATACGGCATGCGGTGTACTCCTAGAGTATGGCGCTTTGGAGGGGGCAGAGCATCGCAAAAGCACCCCGATTTCGGTGCGAACGTTGGTTCTCCGGCCGATCGCCGAATGCAATTTTGATGTCGGCAACCGGAGAATCCCGCCCAGGGACCATGGAGAACAGGCAAGAAAATAGAGTTGAAGCCAAGATCAAATTAGCCATGATCTTACTGAGTGGCGGAGCAGGCATGAGGGGTCAAATGGCTTATTGCTGTTTCTATTTCTTAATGTTCTTATCAATGATTTATAATGTGCCCATCTCCCCATCTGTATGGATCAAATAACCACCAAATTATGGAAGGAAGAGTTGCTCAGTGAAGTAATGATGTGTATTTTACATGAGAATTTTATTCTTGGAATTATTGGATCTTCATTTCTATAATGCATTGCATATTCTAAGGCAAATTAAAATTGATTGTTTGAATAAAAATCTAACTGAAAAATGTTCAATAACAATAGAGATAATGATCAACTTTTATAAATGTAGGGCATCACGGTGGCACAGTGGGTTAGCTCTGCAGCCTTACGGCGCCGAGGTCCCAGGTTCGATCGCAGCTGTGGGTCACTGTCCGTGTGGAGTTTACACATTCTCCCCATGTTTGCGTGGGTTTCGCCCCCATAACCCAACGATGTGCAGGCTTGGTGGATTGGCCATGCTAAATTGCCCCTTAATTGGAAAAAATAAGTTGGGTACTCTAAATTTATTTTAAAAAACCTTTTATAAATGTAATGTGAGAAACATAATTTTCTTTTCCACTATCCTTTTAGCACTGTGACCTGGGCTGCAATTCAGCATCACCTGTCAAGATTGATGACTATGAGGGCCTAACCAATAATGATTTTAGCATCTCCATTTCTGCAATACAAAATTACCTTTCCGGTTTCCTCGAGGTGCTTTGTTTCCTCCCACGGTCCAAAGATGTGCAGGTTAGGTGGGGTTACAGGGTTACGGGGATAGAACGGATGAGTGGGCCTGGGCAGGGTGTTCTTTCAGAGGGTTGGTGCAGACTTGATGGGCCAAATGACCTCCTTCCGTACTGTAGGCATTCGATGGAATTCCCTAACATCTGCAAAGATGTTCAGGGAAATAGAAAATCAAATGGAGTTATGTCTTGTTGGTCTAGTGTTAATGGAACTTTCACCTGTACTGCACATAACTTGAAACTGTTTATTTTTGTTACTGCCTAAAAGTAATGCAATATTTTGTTCCCTAACACTGATCTCAATTACTCCAAGAAGAGAATTGCCCATGAAGGGAATGCAAGTTGGAGGAAATAAGTTGCAGTGTTGCTGTCACCAACCCACTTTCTCTTTAAGCTTGGCTCACCTGTGTTGAAAATAGGTAACAGAAACATATGCTCCATCATCAGTGGGGTTTTGGGCCAGAGTGGGGTGGGGGGTGGGGTGAAATTGAAATGACGGATTTTCCTCTGGGTGCCTACCCACCCCAACGACACAGCAAATTATACTACCTTTCTCCCAATTCAGGCTATTAAGGGCCTATTGGCCACTTATGCGCCGATTCCCACCCAGCCTCAATCTTTAGGCTGATGGGAGAAATGAACTTGCGCGGGTGAAGACCAAAAATCAACAGAGTTAGAACTCCAGCAGGAAGGCGCCTCTATGAGAAGCCCTCCTCTCTGAAGTTGGGTACCCCACCCCCGGCCTCAGGGCCTCCCTCCCAACCCCCCCCCCCCCCCCCCCCCCCCCCCCCCCCGCCAATGGCCTCTCCCCCGAGACCCCGATCGACCTGTTTGCACCACCTCAGGCCTTCCCTGCTCTCCCCACCCTGGGGCCCTTGATCTTACCTGGGCTTCCATTGCCCGGACTTGTTGCCCAAACTTATGTCCTTCTGCATTTCGTCTTCTGTCCACTGCAGCACAGTCAGTGCAGGGATTGGAGAGCTGCCTCTCTAAGGCAGAACTTCTTCCCAATTCAGGGATGGAAGTACTGCCTTCAGCCATTTAATGCCCATTCAAGCATGAAATGGGCGCAGGCCACCTGGAGTCATCGGGGATGTGTTCCCAACCGACTCTTTGGATGGTAGGCAGTGAGACCCCCACCATCTGAAAAATACTGGCCATAAAATGTGCAAGTCAACCAACATCTAAAAGAGCAGGGTAAGTTTTTATTTTCATTTCCAGGCCTGTAACATGGTGGGACAGATTACCCACTCTGCAGAATTTGCCTACTATTATTCCTCTGTTTTCAATGGAAGGGACGGGCTGCAAGGGTGCCAGTGTTGTTGTCGGTTCTATATCAGAGGATCGACTCCGCCAGATTAATCCCCATGTGGTAAAGATGAAAAGGTACTCCACAGTCTTTAGTTGAAAGATTAGATTCTGATGAACAAGTTGTGACCTGACCGAGCAGTATGTTCTAGTTTTATTTCAGAGCAGTTACATTCCTATGTGAAACGAATATCGATTAACGAGTTTTCTGATAGTTTTCTGGTAACAACATCTGAAGGAGCACAAAATACACATCCTATTGTTTAGCATGAAAATTAACTGATCTAACTTTATTATGGAACATATCCTCACATTTCTGGAAGTCAATCTCCCAGAGAAGCCTTTCTTCTTTCTTAAATTCAGCTGAAAAGTGATCCATATTCTCAAAGCCACGTTCTATTTTCTCCATGTGTGATATTTTCAATGCTTCAGAAATCCTAAACAAAAAGTCATAGAGTAAATGCATATCTGCATTGAAAGTAGGTTTAAAGATAACGGTACTTATTTCAAAAGAAAATTATTAAATGTCAGCCCTATGTCGCTGGGTACTTACTTTTTAGTAAGAGGTTTTGTATTCTGTAACAGAAAACACATTTTTATTATATATACCCTTCAAAACAAGTATTTAATTCATCAGGAAGGATAGAATTACAACAGTGCTGTGGAATACTAGAGGTGATTCATTAACATTTATCAGAAATGTCTTTCCTGTTGTTTTAATAGTGGCATTAAACCTCTGCTAAAATAATAGAGGAGAAATTTAACTAAATCCAACCTTTAGCTTCTGGTATTCTGTACCCCACAGCATCATTTCAAACTTTAAGTTTCCTGTTTGTAAAGCATACAAATTTGACCGGCAGCAGGCTCATCATGCTAGCCCCACACCAGCTTGGCTGGAGCATCATGATACATCTCCCTGAGTAATGGCAACTTAACAGAGTAGAATATGGCAAACAAGATGGAGTAGAGTAGAACTGAAGAAAAGGGAGGCAGTGGTGTAGTGGTATCGTCGCTGGGCTGGTAATCCAGAGATCCAGGATAATGTTCTGGGGACCCAGGTTTGAATCCCACCTTGGCAGATGGTGAAATTTGAATTCACTTCAGGGGTGGCAGGGTGACACAGTGGTTAGCACTGCTGCCTGACAGCTCTAGGGCCCCAGGTTCAATTCCAGCCTCGGGTGATGGTCTGTGTGGAGTTTGCACTTTCTCCCTGTGTCTGTGTGGGTTTCCACCGGCTGCTCCGGCTTCCTCCCACAGTCCAAATATTTGCAGGTTAGGTAGATTGGCCACACTAAATTGCCCCTTATTGTCCAACGGTCAGGTGGGATTACTGGACTTAAATAAAGTGTTCTTTCAGGGGCCGGTATAGACTCGATGGGCCAAATGGCCTCCTTCTGCACTGTAAATTCGAATGGGCACTTTGCTGCCCATTGTGTTCTCTACTGCCAACAAGGACAAGAACAGCAACACCATGCCAACATGCCTTCCCTTCACTGCCATTGGGTCAAATTTTGGCTCTCTTGCCACAGTCAGCATTGGGGACACACCATTTCCTGAGGTAATGAGGAACAGGCAGCAGGTGAGTTTGCCAGTATCGCCCACAAATCCAAGAAAAAAAGTCAAATCAGTAGACATGAGGAAACATTATTACTGTTAAATTAAGGCATTTATTTAATATGGCTTATGGCCATATAATATAGAATATGGCTTAGTGGTGGAATTCCCACCCCTGAAGGTTTTCAGCCCCACTTCAGGTAGGCCCAGAATATGAAGACCAGAGTAGGATCTGTAACTACTGGGATGAGGTTCTGCAGGAATACTTATGTCGGTGGCCCATGCAGCACTCCATGTTGGGAAGGGTGCTCACAAAGGCATCGTCTGTGTACACTGGAAGCTGTCATAATGTCATCCAGCATTATCGACTGATTCAATGCTCTATTTGCATATTTGGAACACCCAGGTCCATGTAACACATTTGCTTGTCATTCACTAAATAGCGTGGATTCAGCTGCAAGAGGCACCCAGTACTAATGTTATTTGAAGGACTCGGGGCTCAACTTATAGGTAATGTAATTTAGAATGACTTCTGCTATTGCAAAGTCTCTGGAAGGACTGTGGAATGTTTTTTAGAGTTGTTGTGGTGTGTTACTGGATTTAGCAGGGAGTGGCACTGCATCCTAGCAGAGAGGGCAGGGGATGTGGTGACCTGAACACACACAGACTGCAACTGGTATTGGGCAGCAGAGGCACAGAGGCAAGGCTTCTGGATCTTCAGTACAACAGAGAGATGGAGTAGAGGTTGCAGAGAGAGGGGAAAGCTCTATCCTTGATGTTGCCGGCCCTAAATGAGGCAGCAGCTTTAAGAGACAGCCCGGCAAACTCAGAGGTAGCCCAGTGTGAGATCTCTGATTGCTGAGTAAGACTTGATGCTGACAAGTATGGGCACAGGACTCCCATTTGGTACCACAGGAACATTCAATCCTCTCTCTCTCTACCATTCTTTATGCATTGTCCATTTCTTCCTTCACTGGTTCTCCCTCCTTCCTCTCTTAGCATTCCTTTCTTTTAAGACCATAAGACATGAGAATTAGGCCATTCGGCCCATCGAGTCTGCTCCGCCATTCAATCATGGCTGATATGTTTCTCATCCCCAGTCTCCTGCCTTCTCCCCATAACCACTGTCCCCTTTTGCTTGTCATCTTCACATTGTCTCTGAATGTAATCACTATTTTATCTCCACCTACACACTCCCTTGCTCTCATGCAGCTCCCCATGTCTTTAGCTGTGGGAAGGACTATCCACGAGCATTATTTAAAGGGATCATCAAATATTTCAGTCGTGGATTGATTTCTACTGGCCATTGCTGAGTTAGTGGAATTGCTGTGAGGTTGCTACTGCTACTTAAGTTGCTGAAGTCTACAGGGAATTTCATGGTGCTTGGTGAAGACTTTGGTTTGTGCTTCAAAGGCTCAGCTCACTTCACCAGTTCCTAGCCATGGCGGTACAGTTTCCATGCCCCTTGGCCTGCAGCATGACAGAGAGAATAACCAAAGGCAACATAGAGGAGGATAAAAGCAAATCACTGCAGATGCTTGAAATCTGAAATAAAACAGGAAATGCTCTTCCCCTCTAAAGAAGAGTCTTATGGACTTGAAACATTAACACTGTTTCTCTCTCCACAGATGCTGCCAGACCCGCTGAGTTTATCCAGCATTTTCTGCATTTATTATAGAGGATAAGCTGCTGGAAGAGGGCAGAGGAGGGTGAGGGGGAAAAGGGCTCTCAGCAAGAGACCATATCTACCCAGGATCTTCAAGAAGTTTTTTTCCCATCTCACTCTCAGTGAGAAAGAGTGTAGCCACCTTCATTTCACAAAGAAGATTCTCACTGAAATCTGCTGCCTGTTGCCGGCTGATCTACCGCCTCAGAGGACAATATGGTCAGTTTGCTGTAAAAGTGACTGTGACCTTCAGCTTCTTTATATCAGGCTCTTCCCAGGCTGGAGCAGGAGAAATCCCCAACAGCGTGAAGTTTCTCATCCACTGCTATATGAGGGACGTCACTGACTCTTGGTATGCAAAGAGGTGGGAATGTTGGTCAGGCCACATTTGGAGTACGGTGTGCAGTTCTGGTCACCTCATTTTAGGAAGGATATGGAAGCTTTGGAAAAGGTGCAAAGGAGATTTACCAGGATGTTGCCTGGAATGGAGAGTAGGTCTTACGAGGAAAGGTTGAGGGTGCTAGGCCTTTTCTCATTAGAACGGAGAAGAATGAGGGGCGACCTGATAGAGGTTTATAAGATGATCAGGGGAATAGATAGAGTAGACAGTCAGAGACTTTTTCCCCGGGTAGAACAAACCATTACAAGGGGACATGAATTTAAGATGAATGGTGGAAGATATAGGGGGGGATGTCAGAGGTAGGTTCTTTACCCAGAGAGTAGTGGGGGCATGGAATGCACTGCCTGTGTAAGTATTTGAGTCGGAAACATTAGGGACCTTCAAGCGGCTATTGGATAGGTACATGGATTATGGTAGAATAATGGAGTGTAGATTAATTTGTTCTTAAGGGCAGCACGGTAGCATTGTGGATAGCACAATTGCTTCACAGCTCCAGGGTCCCAGGTTCGATTCCGGCTTGGGTCACTGTCTGTGTGGAGTCTGCACATCCTCCCTGTGTTTGCATGGGTTTCCTCCGGGTGCTCCGGTTTCCTCCCACAGTCCAAAGATGTGCAGGTTGGGTTGATTGGCCATGATAAATTGCCCTTAGATTATCATAGAATTTTGGACACTATGATTAAACTAGGACCAAAGTTCGCACAACATCGTTGGCCAAAGGGCCTGTTCTGTGTTGTATTTCTCTATGTTCTATGTGTTACATTTTATCTTTCCGAAGAGAAGAAGGAGGAGTGAAGACTACAACTTTCCCATGATGTGACATGCCATTGACTGCATACACATCGTGTAAATTTAGAGATGTGTCACAGCCACAAAGCCCTCCAGTCCCATAATGTGCAGCTGGTGTGTGACCATGCCCAGGGTCCTGGCAGCTGTCATGGTGTCTTTATCCTGAAGCAGTCCACTCCACCATCCGCATTTGAGCCACTGCAGGAAACCACAGGGTGGCTAATGAGCAACAAGGCCCATCCACTGACCATTGGGCTCATGACTTTGGTATGCAACACATGCACATGTGGGCAATGTATATATAATGAGGCAGAACACTGGGGTGCTTAAGGAAATCTTCTGCTGCTTGGGCTGCTCTGGAGGGGAACTGTAACACCCTCCAAGTGTTATGATTCATCATGGTCTGCTTCGCCCTTCACAATCACAGCACCGTGACGGCACAGGTGGTGCCACCAGGTGCATTTCAAGCAGTTGAGGAAAAGAACGAGAAAGGAGGAGAAGGGGAGGAGGCAACCAACAAGTCCCCTTTCCAGTCGTGAGTCTGCGATCACTTCATCGGACTGCAGGTCCACTGAACCCAATCCCAGTTCCCAATTCACCAACAGTGCCATGCCTTATCTTCCTTATTTTACTGACCATCAGTGTCCACAATGTTGAAATAAAATCTAGCTCAGAGCAAACATTCCAAACTAACATTAACAATCAAACTGTCCAATATTACATCCAAAAGTTAGTTAATCACCCTTGTGCATTCCCTTAGTTCCTGTCTTCCAGGTGCCTTTGCATATCCCAGAACTCCTACACAGTGATGTCCCATTTGCTGCACTATGGCTGGTGGAAAGCCATTTACTTTTACTGGGGGGGGGTGGGGGGGGGGGGGGGGGGGGGGGTCAAGGTGACCTTGCAGGGTGATCTCATAAAGCTCTGGGCATTGAGGGCGAGGCTTTAGACTGCACCATCCCGCCAAGGGTGACAGCAGTATAAGCTGCATGGTTGACAGGTCACAGCAAGGGCACTGGGAGGCCTGGATTTTATGGGGCAATGGTGGCCCTTTCTCAAACTGGAAAGTCGAGGGCAACCCTGCCTCAGTCAGTTGTGGGAGCCCCAACCAGATTTTATGTGCAGCCGACAATTAACTGCCCGATATCAGGGCTTCCGTACCTTTAAGGGATAATGTCCCACCTCCAAAGAGCTGTCAGTCTATCAGAGGGCTGGCAGCTTTTCAGACTCAGTATCACCACGAGGGGCAGTGGTCAATGCTGATACTGCAACATTGCAGGAACAGTGGGAGTTTCCATCTTGGCACTCAAACTTTGGGTGGCTTCTTCTTGTGTTACAGTACAAACTGAGACTAGGTCACCAAGTAACTGCACCATGGTTGCGTCCACAAGTATGGGAATGACGTTGGTCACCAATTGAACACCGGAAAGGATGGACTCCTTTATGTAACAGGTTGGTGCTAGGCTCCTCTGTGATCCTTGACAATGGCTGCAGACCTTTTGGCCTATCAATGCACCAAACATGTCGATGTACATATTCATAGCATTTTTCTGTCCTCATCTGAGTTCTTTGCAGCAGAATTTGTCTCACCCTCCATGAAGTGGCACCTGCACTACCCTTTCCCCCGTCTTGATTGTAGGCTCCTTATCCGGTGCCTCGCTACATGCAGATCTAAGCTACCCTCTAAAGTATCTGCAGTGTTCCGCATCCAAGACAGTGGCTGCAAGTGTAAGAGTAAATGATGGTGCTTCTTCTTCATTATCAATATCTTCCTTTTCCTCATCTTGCTCCTGTACCACTGATTGGACAGATCACAGTTATTGGGTATCTGCAAGGAGAAAGGCACAAGGGTAGGATTGCAATGAGGGAAATGGGAGAAACATGCTTTAACGATATGCAGTCTGTAAAGCAAAAGAGATTTTGGAATCAGGGGGAAATGAGATGTGATAAGGAGGGTTAGGTATGAGGATATCATCAGCTTCAATGGTTTCAGCCATGTTACTGGACAAAACCACAGCAATGATTGCTCTTACAATGGTGAGCACTGTCTCAATCATTGTGCTGAGGACATGCAGATATGGTCGTGTGGGTTGTGCGCCACTTTATCCAGCAACAGAGAGGGAAGGGTGCCAGTGAATGCGGTACATTGTTTGGCTGATGTTCATGTCATGGTTGTATAGCTGTGCAAACTGTGAGGGGTGCGTGTGAGGTTTGTAGCAATAAGTGTGTGAGGGTGAGGTGAAGCTGTGAATGTGGGGTATGACTGATAGAAATATTAGCAGGTGAGCGGTGGGGGTGTACTGCATTGTGAAGTGTGTGAGGCTGATGGCGCAGTTGGTGGGATATCACATTTGAAGATACATTCCCTGGCCTTGACCATTCGTATGCGGTCACATTGACTTGCACAGCTGTCTGCTCCCACTGACTTTCTCATTGTCTGTATGGAGGAACTCCTGTCTGCTGTGTAGAGAATATCTTTCCTCGTATCCATCTCCTGCACTGAGGTCTATACTGCTGCTTCGGAGAACCTCGGAGCCCACTCTCTTCGGTCTTGTGCCATTCATATCGCTTTCTCATGGGAAAATCACTACTAGAATGGTGTTCAGCATTGCTCCAGTCATAATGTACCTCCCCTTTAAGAGGTGCAGGTTGACTTTACGTCTAGTGCAGGCTAGCTTTAACTTAGGCTAGCCTTTCATGATTTTGCATCCCCATTTAGGCATGCAGTTACTCATCGTCATGTTTAGGTTTGGGTTGCACACTACAATCAAGTAAATGAGCAGTTCCAAAGAGGAGTCATATTGGACTCAAAGTGTTAACTCTTTTCCCGCTCCATAGATGCTGTCAGACCTGCTGAGTTTTTCCAGCACTTTTGTTTTTATTTCAGATCTCCAGCATCAACAGTATTCAACTTCTATTATTATGAAGCTGATGACCTGCCGACATCAGAATCAATGGGCTTGTCTGAATCCATCTCCAAACCCATTTGCATTAGATTTTATGGCCACACTATTATTTTCAGACTATAAAGTAGCTTTAGTGAGGAAATGTCATTCAAAGTGTATGGGGCAAATGTTGTTTTTGGCAGAATGTAATTCGTCATTTTTGTGAAATGATGTGGCAGAGGCAGTTGTTGACCTTGGTCGTGGCAACCACTTTGATTGAAGTTCTGCAATATGAATGGTTGGCAGAACAGAGTTATTTGATTCTGCAGTCAAATTGATTGTTGGGTCTCTTACAATGCAACATTAGTAACATTGACATAGTCACAAGGCTTTTAATATTATAAAGTTAACGCTAAGATGTTCCTTTTTTCAGGTTCAACTGTTAAAATCCAATAAAATTCTAGTACTATTGAGTATGGAAATAGTAGAGTAGAGTTTTTTTTAAATTTTAGAGTACCCAATTCATTTTGTTATGTTTCTTAAAAGAATGCTGGAAGTCGTTCAGCAGTTGAAGGATGGTTTATTGTGCTCCACAATAAATTACTTCGTTAGCTTTTACTTACAGAATGGCACTTGTAAAGATACTGCTTTTCTATGCTCTGCAACTAGGCCTAACCACTTGCAGCCCTGAGCTCAACTTCCGTCCTGTCCTGCTCCCCTGCCTCTCCAGCCAAAGTGCGCGAGGGCGGGCCTTCGGCGTCACTCTTATATGTCCCCGTGCTGCCCCCTGGTGGTACTTCCATTTCCCATCAGCCCCTTCTGTACACACTCAGGCGAGGATCACCTAATCCCCCTTTTTCACTTTTTTTTTAGTTGCAGAGCTGTAACTAAACACAAATTCAAACAGTTAGGTTTATATACAAAGACAAGGCAGAGCAATGATATTGTCAGTCCATGTTCATAAGTTCAGACGGTTGGGTGCACGTCTGATCCGGGTAGACCTCCTGAGTGGGCATGGAGATCCAGAGTCTTTTACGTCCATTTGGACACCTGCTGCTGGAGTTCCAGGATGTTGCATGACAGCGTCCTGCAGATCTAGTGTTGGAAATACCTGTCGACGAGGTGTAACTTTTAGAAGGTCTTGGCGATTTCGTCGAAACAGTGTTCCATCGTCAGACTGCACAACGTAGGATCGTGGCGATATTTGGCGGAGAACCGTCGCCATTTTAGACCAGCCCCCAGCCGGGTGTCGCAACCTCACCGTATCGTTGATTGCCAACGGATGCAGTACTTTTGCCTGCTGGTCATAGTGCTGCTTTTGCACTTGACGTTGGTGACGCATCTTATCCAGGACAGGCGAGTGATCGGGATTGGTGAATTGTAGTGCCGGTAATGTTGTCCGCACATTTCTGTTGAAGAGCATTTGAGCCGGTGAGAGTCACGAGCTCAAAGGTGACGAACGGTATGACAAGAGGGCCAAGTGTATGTTGGACTTTGAGTCCGCAGCCTTGCTGATGAGTTGTTTGATAATGTGGACACCTTTCTCCACCCTGCCATTCGATTGCGGAAAGTGTGGACTCGATGTTACATGCTTGAAGTTGTAGTGCTTGGCGAAGTCCATATATTCCCAGCTGGCAAAGCAAGGACCATTGTCGGACATGACTGTCCGTGGGATGCCATGCCTGGAGAAGGTTTCTTTGCAGGCCTTGATGATTGATGCCGCTGTGAGATCCGGGAGTTTCAGTACTTCCGGAAAGTTGGAGTAGTAGTCGATGAGCAGAACATAGTTGCGGCCCATGGCGTGGAACAAGTCAATGCCAACTTTGTCCCACGGTGACGTGGCCATCTCATGCTGCTGCAGTGTCTCCTTGAATTGTGCCGGTTGATGTCTTTGACACGTGTCACAGGTGAGCACCATGTTCGTTAGGTCCTCGTTTATCCCTGGCCAGTAAACGGATTGTCGTGCTCTCCTTTTGCACTTTTCGGCACCAAGGTGCCCCTCGTGAATCCTGCGGAGCATGTCCGCCCGGAGCGCCAGTGGGTTGACGATTCTGTCATTCCGCAGTATTATGCCATCCACCACGGACAGTTCAGTCCTGGCGTTTTGGAACTGTGGGCACCACCCTTTTGGCCAGCCATGCTGAAGGTTGTGTATGACTTGAAGGAGGGTGGCATCCTCCTGTGTCACCTGACAAATTTGCTGCAGCCTCTCGTCCGTTGCTGGGAGCGTCTCCTTGCACCACTGTGCATGAGCTTCCACATCATTGATGGAAGCCAGTGGCGGGTTGTCAGCGTCCATGGCTCGTGATAATGTGTCAGCTATTACAAGGTCCTTGCCAGGGGTGTAGACCAGCGTGAAGTCATACCTCCGCAACTTCATCATCATGCGTTGTAGGCGCGGTGTCATATCATTTAGATCTTTGTCGATGATGTTTACCAGCGGCCTATGATCAGTTTCCACAAGAAACGTGGGGAGACCATACACATAGTGGTGGAATTTGGTCACGCCTGTGATCAGCCCTCGGCACTCCTTCTCTATCTGTGCGTACCTGCACTCTGTGGCGGTCATCGCGCATGAAGCGTAAGCCACCGGGACCCAGTCCGACTGTTCATTCTGTTGCAGTAGCACCGCACCAATTCCATGTTGACTGGCGTCGGTGGAGATCTTTGTAGGTTTTGCCGGGTCAAAAAATGCGAGCGTTGGAGCTGCCACCAATTGGTGTCTCAGATCATCCCATTCATCTTGGTGATGTTGGGTCCAGGCAAACTCCGTGTCCTTCCTTGTCACGTTCCTCAACGCCGTCGTCCGTGCTTCTAGGTTCGGTATGAATTTGTCGAGGAAGTTGATGAATCCCAGGAATCTTAGCACCGCTTTCTTGTCATGTGGTCTCTGCATGCTCTGAATTGCGGTGATCTTCTCAGCGTCCGGCTTCACCCCGTGCTCTGATATTGTGTCACCCAGGAAGGTCAGAGAGGAACGTGCAAAGGTGCACTTGGCCCAGTTGAGCTTCAGTCCAAAGTGGTGGATCCTTTGGAAGACTTGCTTCAACCTCGCAATGTGGTCTTCCTCTGTCGTTGACCATATTATGATGTCATCCACATAGACACGGACGCCTTCAATGCCTTCTATCATCTGCTCCATTATTCTGTGAAATATTTCGGATGCAGATATAATGCCAAAGGGCACCCGATTATAACAGTACCTTCCAAACGGCGTGTTGAAGGTGCACAGCAGGCGGCTGGACTCATCGAGCTGCATTTGCCAGAAGCCCTATGAGGCATCAAGCTTGGTAAATATGTAAGCTTGTGCCATTTCGCTCGTTATCTCCTCTCGTTTGGGGATAGGGTAGTGTTCCCTGCGAATGTTCTTGTTCAAGTCTTTGGGATCTAAACAGATCCTGAGTTCACCAGACGGCTTCTTAACACACACCAGCGAGCTGACCCAGTCAGTCGGCTGTGTGACTCGTGAGATAATGCCTTGAGATTGGAGACGTTGAAGTTCAGCTTTTAGTTTGTCCCGCAATGGAGCCGGCACCCTCCATGGGGCATGAACGACTGGCATGGCATCCTTTTTGAACAGGATTTTGTATTTGTAGGGAAGAGAAGACGTTGGGGTACTCGCTGAGTAGCAGCTGTATGTCATCGGCAATGCGTGATGAGTCAGCCGCGTGCATGAAGATCCTTTGAATTAGCCGCAAATCCTTGCAGGCTTGAGCACCTAGCAGTGAGAATCTTTTGTCATCTACAATTTCAAATCGTAGTCCTGTTGTGACTGTCTTGTTGGCAACTTGTAGGTGGCAGGATCCCTTTGAGGTGATCTGGTTTCCGTTGTAATCAGTTAACTTGCATGCGGCAGGTAACATCTCGTGCGTCCCTGGGACGGATGCGGGATCTTTGCTCGTCATCAAGTTTGCGGAGGCTCCCGTGTCCAGCTTGAACGTGATGGGGAAGTCATTGACTTGTACCGTAGCACTCCATTCGCTTGTGGGGTTGATGGCTTGCACGTGTCGAGGCTTTGTTGTCAGCTCCTGTGGTTCCGCTGTGGCGTTTATGATTCCAATGCCGTACATGTTCTCCCAGGAGTGGAACTCTTCGTGGTCGGAAAAATTGTCTTCAGGTGCCAGAGTGTCCATTACATCAACTGTGCGTACTTTAAAGTCTCCATGCCTTTGCATTGTGGAGTAATATTTGGCTGTGGACTGACATTAGGAGGCAAAATGGTTCATTTGGAGCATTTTCTGCACCTTTTTCCTTGTGCAGGACATTGCCCTTTTAAATGGGCGGAGCCACAGTGATGACACGTCATGGTGTCATGCGTATGTTGCGTTCGCGCATGCGCAGCACGACTTTCAGTCCGGGGCCGGTATTGCGAGAAGTGCGCATGCGCGTACCGAGTACTTCCGGGGTCGCGTCTTTCGGGATGGCGCGCATGCGCAGACGGGCCGGCGACAGGAAGAGAGGGCCCGTGAGGAGAGGTCACCATTTTCACATCTGCCTCGTGGTGAGTGTTTTCCAAGGTATGTTTGTCAAACAGCTCCAGTAACTGCTGCTTTTTCTGCTCCTGTAGTAAGCATTTATCTATGGTGGTTTTCAGTGTTAAGTCATTTTGCAGCATTAATGGCAGCAGGGTAGCATGGTGGTTAGCATAAATGCTTCACAGCTCCAGGGTCCCAGGTTCGGTTCCCGGCTGGGTCACTGTCTGTGCGGAGTCTGCACGTCCTCCCCGTGTGTGCGTGGGTTTCCTCCGGGTGCTCCGGTTTCCTCCCACAGTCCAAAGATGTGCGGGTTAGGTGGATTGGCCATGCTAAATTGCCCGTAGTGTCCTAAAAGTAAGGTTAAGGGGGGGTTGTTGGGTTACGGGTATAGGGTGGATACATGGGTTTGAGTAGGGTGATCATTGCTCGGCACAACATCGAGGGCCGAAGGGCCTGTTCTGTGCTGTACCGTTCTAAATTCTAATGATTCTTTTAGATTTCCGTCGGCAAGACCATAGATTAATTGATCTATGATGATTGAGTCTGTTAAATCACCGTAGTTGCAGCCTTGTGCTAGCAAGCGCAGATCTGTTACAAAGTGGGAGATAGTCTCCCCGTTTTTTTGGAATCTGTTACGCAGGTTGAATCTTTCAATGATTTCATTGGATTATGATTTGCAGTGGTCATCAAATTTTGCCACTATCACTTGATACTTGGTTTTATCTTCAGTATCAGCATACGTAAAAGAGTTATAAATGTCTATCGCCTGCAGGTCTGCCGTTGAGAGTAAAAGTCCAATTTTTCTGTCATCGGTGGCTGCATTTAAGTCTAGAGCTGACATAAATAGCTGAAACTGCTGTTTAAACATTTTCCAGTTGCTATTTAAATTACCTGTAGTTATCATCATCCCTGGACGTAGCGTCTGATCCATTGCTTCAGAAGGTCGTCTGGAGTCGAGAGGCTGCGAAGTCTTCCACAGTCAGGCGGCCGGCCTGTTGCTTTTGCTGGTGGCGTTGGTTCTTTCTGTTCAAAGAAGCCACTCCTGTACCATGTTATGTTTCTTAAAAGAATGCTAGAAGTCGTTCAGCAGTTGAAGGATGGTTTATTGTGCTCCACAATAAATTACTTCGTTAGCTTTTACTTGCAGAATGGCACTTGTAAAGATACTGCTTTTCTATGCTCTGCAACTAGGCCTAACCACTTGCAGCCCTGAGTTCAACTTCCGTCCTGTCCTGCTCCCCTGTCTCTCCAGCCAAAGTGCGCGAGGGCGGGCCTTCGGCGTCACTCTTATATGTCCCCGTGCTGCCCCCTGGTGGTACTTCCATTTCCCATCAGCCCCTTCTGTACACACTCAGGTGAGGATCACTACACATTTTTTCCAATTAAGGGGCAATTTAGTATGTTCAATCCACCTACCCTGCACATCTTTGGGTTGTGGGGGCGAAACCCATGTAAACACGGGGAGAATGTGCAAACTCCACACGGACAGTGACCCAGAGCCGGGATCGAACCTGGGATCTCAGCGCCATGAGACTACAGTGCTACCACTGCGCCACCGTGCTGCCCTTAGTAGAGTTGATGCATGTGTGGCTGAAGAGATGGTGCAGGACGGTAGGCATAGGATTCCTGGGACCTGTTTAAAGAGAAGTGTGATCTGTAGAGACCAAATGGGTTGCACCTCAACAGAACCAGAACCAATGTCCCTACAGAATGATTTGAATCAGAGAATCCTAGAATTTACAGTGCAGAAGGAGGCCATTTGGCACATTGAGTCTGCACCGGCCCTTGGAACGAGCATCCTACTTAAGCCCTTATCTCCACCCTCTCACCGTAACTCAGCAGCCCATCTAACTTTTTGGATACTAAGGGGCAATATAGTATGGGTTGGCGCGAGTTGGCGCATGAGCAGAACCACCGCCATGTTTCCTGCGCATGCGCAGGGGGTTTCTCCGCACCGGCTATGGCGGACCTTACAGAGGCCGGTGCGGAAGGAAAGGGTGCCCCACGACACAGGCCCGCCCGCAGATTGGTGGGGCCCGATCGTGGGCCAGTCCACCGTGGGGGCGTGGGGGTCCCCCCTGGGGCCGGACCCCCCCCCCCCCCCCCCCGCACCCCCCCGAGGACTTCGCTAGTCGCCTTTCAAGCCAGGTCCCGCCGGGAGGGACCATGTCTATTTCACACCGGTGGGACTGGCCGAAAACGGGTGGCCGCTCGGCCCATCGGGGCCCGGAGAATTGCTGGGGCCCCCGACCGGCGCGGTGCGATCCCTGCCCCGAAAACCGGTGCCGGAGAATTCGGTAGCTGCCGTTGGAGCGGCGGGGTGGGATTTACGCCGCCCCCCCCACAGGGATTCTCCAACCCGGCAGGGGGTCGGAGAATCCCGCCCCTAGCCTCAGGCGCAGAGAATCCCACCCAGGGTGTTGAAGATAGATAGGAGAGGGAAGAAAGGAGGAGGGGTAGTAGTATTGATTTTAAAAAATACTGTGGTGCTTTAAAGAGAGGATGTCCTGGAGCAGTCAAGGAAATATCTATTTGGTTAAAGTTAAGAAAAATCAGAAGTACCTTGTCACTACTTGTATTCCACAAACTACAAACCACAGGCTGGTTTAGCACACTGGGCTAAATCGCTGGCTTTTAAAGCAGACCATGGCAGGCCAGCAGCACGGTTCAATTCCCGTACCAGCCTCCCCGGACAGGCGCCGGAATGTGGTGACTAGGGGCTTTTCACAGTAGCTTCATTGAAGCCTACTCGTGACAATAAGCGATTTTCATTTCATTTCATTTTTCACTATTCAGAAAAATCTAGAGGAACAAATTTACAGAGAAATTCCCGAAAGATCAAAAAGTATAGAGTAGTGATATTAGGGAACTTGAATTATCCTGGGATAGTAATACTGTAGTGTAAAGAGCAGAAAGGAGGAAGAGTTTCTGACGTCTGTTCGGGAGAATTTTCTTGATCAGTACGTTCCCAGTTCAGAGAAGAAGAGACTTTGCTGGATGTGATTCTGCAGAATGAGGTGGGTTAACTGGATATCAGTAGTGGAACATTTAGGAAACAGTGATCATAGGTTAGCTATGGAGAAGAAGAAGGAGCAATTTTGACTAAAAATAATTGGAAAAAGTTCAATTTCAGTGGGTTGAGAATTGATATGGCCCAGTTAAATTGGAATCAAAGATTGGCAGGTCAAACTTTAATAGAACAACGGCTACCTTTAAGAATGAGATGATTCAGGTAAAGCTGCGTTCTCACAAAGAGGAATGGTATAAAAAACAGAGCCAGAACTCCCTAGATGATGAAACAGATAGAGAACAAGTTGAAGCAGACAAAGAGAATGTATGACAGACGTTAGGTTTATGATTCAAATGAGAAGCAAGCTGCAAATATAAGTACAGAGGGGAAATGGAAAAGGAAACAAGAAAAGCAAATAGAGAATAGGAGAAGAGGCTAATATAAGATGAAATCCAGAAATCTTCCATAGGCGTTTAAATAGTAAAAGGATAGTAAGCAAGAGGTGGATGATTAAGGACCAAAAGGAAGATCAACATAGTGCATGGCGGAGCTGTTAAATGAATACTTTGTATCTGTCTTTCCCAAGGAAGAAGATTCTGCAAAGGTCATATGAAAGAGGAGCTAGTTGAGATATTGGATGGGCTAAAAATCGATAAAGAAAGGTGGGCTGTATTAAAGTTGATAAGTCACCAGGACCAGATGGAATGCATTCAAGGAAACTGAGGGAAATAAGGGTGAAAGTGGCTTAAGTGTTGGCCATAATCTTCCAATTCACATTGGAGGGTGTGGTGCAAGAAGACTAGAGAATTGCAATTATTACACCCGTGTTCAAAAAAGGCTGCAAACCTAGTAACTAAAGACCAATCAGTTTAACTTTGGTGGGGGAAAAGCTTTTAGCGCCAATAATCTGGGACAGAACTGTCACTTGGACAGTCATAAATGAACTAAGGAAAGGGTGCACAGATTTGTGAAAGGCCAGTCGTGTTTAACTAACTCAATTGAATTTTTTGATAAGGTAACAGAGTGGATTTATGAAAATAATGAGGTTGATGCGATTTATATGAACTTCCAACAGGATGTAAAATGCCATATAATAAGCTTGGCATAAAATTTGAAGCCCAATAAATCAAAAGGGCAAGTGGCAACATAGATACAAGATTGGCTGAAAAACAGGTAATAGTGGTTATTTGGACTGGAAGAAGGAATACAATACGATTTCCCAGGGATCAGTATTTAGGACATCTGTTTTCCTTGATATATATTTATGACCTAGACTTGGGTGTACAGGGCACAATTTCAAAATTTGTAAATGATCTATGAGGAGGAGAGTGATAGACATCAAGAGGGCAGAGGAGATTTTATAGAGATGTTTAAAATCATGAGGAGTCTCGGCAGAGAACATAGAGAGAAATGATTTCCGTTGAGATTAAGAACAAGAAGCTGGCTGTTTAAGGTGGTTGGCGAAAGAAGCAAAAATGACATGAGGAAAAACCCTTTTACACTGCAGATGGTTAGGATCCAGAATGCAATGCCTGACAATGTGATGGAGGCAGATTGAATTGTGGCTTTCAAAAGAAATTGCATCTGTACCTGAAGAGAACACATTTGCAGGGTTGTGGTGAAAGGACATGAGTGTGGGAATAGCTGAGTTGCGCTTGCAGAGAGCCAGCATGGGCATGACAGGCTGAATGGTCTCGTCTATGTTGTTACCATTGTATGATTATGTGATTGTAACTCCACAGAAATGTTAATGTCAACATTTATATTCAGCTACATTTGAAATTCAGTGCGCACCAATGTTTGCCTGGCTGCACATGAACTATATGTGCTCTTGCCTACCTTTTTAGATCAGAAACTATTTTTTACATTTCTTACATTATTATACAAGCCCAAGGTTGCCTTCAGGATGAGAGGTCAAACATTTAAAGTGGCAATGTTACTCTTTGTAACAACCCCAGATCTGACAAAATATTATCCCAGAATATTTTAACTATTATCACTAATAATAATTGGAGGAACAGTATTAAGCACCTTGTGCTAAAACAAGGATTGGTGCGGTATCACTTCTGAGATATGCCTATATTCTTATGTACTTTTGCCGAAGTAACATTGAGTAAGCTAGTACCTGTAAGAAGACTGCTATTTCAGGCTCCTCCATACACTGCAATCCAGACTCGATGGTCTTGGATACCCCTTCAAGGTGTTCTCCATATTTCCGAATCAAAGAGCGAATATGTTGCATCTTTTCTTCCTGTTCCGCGGTGATATGTTGCAGCATGTCCTTTTTCTTTTCCTCCAATGTTGCATAGAGACGATCAAGCTTTTCACACATCAATTCTTTTTGCCTGCGACTGTTATCCTGGAACATGGAGACACTAGTTACTTTTCACAAGATGAATTTCTTCAAATTCTGACTAGCTTCATCCACAAACGAAAAACTAATGTGCAAAAGACTCCTGGGGTGATTTTCTTCATCCCGCCGTGCCAGATTTCTGGTTCAGCACGCCGTCAGGATTCTCCGTTTCAGCGCCAGTCAATGGGGTTTCCCATTGTGGAGCAGCCCCACCCCGTCGGGAAACCCCCGGAGCATCCCAACGGCGGAGAATTCAGCCCCTGGTTTTTAGCACATTGGAATTATGTCGTGTCCACATTTTTATTGCAAACACATTTGTTTGTCCACTTTGTTAAGTGGACAAACAAATTTCATAAAAAGGCTTAAGAGCTTGCTTGCTAATATTTGCAAGGGATGGCTTAATTTTCCAACCCCTCCCACTGGTGGAATCTTCGGGTCCCACTGAAGTGAACCCCTGCTGTGGGTTCCCAGCAACAGGATAGGTGAGGCATGCAAATTGCCATTGATTTAGGAGGGACTGGAAGATCCTGCTAGCAGCCAATGGTGAGCTGCCTCTGCCGTGGGAAAACTCACCACATGGGGGAGCGGGCAAGGCGGGAAGGGGTTGCTGGAAAATTCCGGTCTGAATCTTTTTTTTCCATTGTCTCAATGTATTACATCTATCATTGTGAAAATGTACAGGAATATAAAATTATTCTTTATGGCCCATGCAGTAAATCTGAGGATGTAGTATGTTGGGGAACCAGCACACAGGCCAGAGTGTGGTAGGTGCAGGTTTGATTGGCCACATACTGAGCACTTGATCTTATGGTGCAGGGAGATATTGATCCGAGATAGGGTTGTTCTTTCCTCATAAAGATGGGAAGAGAATCGCTGGGCTATTCATACTGACACAGCTGTCACGTGTTCCAATGGTTCAGCGCAGTATTGCAGGAGGCTTGGTAATAGGCCTCTAAGGAACAGCTGAGTGGGCCCCTAGAGAACAGGACAAAACAGGAGTTTAACTTCTAAATTTATTTGGTGAAAATGTGAATAATGTATCTTAGAAATACTTCAGGCATATTTGCATTTTATTTGTTTGTATTTGCGATGTGGCTTTACAAAAGTCAGAAATACCTCAATATTTCTGCATGTATCTTCCATTTGAGCGATTGCTGTTTGAATCTGGTCATTGCTTGCTACTAGTATTGCAATTCCATCGCTGAACTCAGACTGAACGAAAAAAACAGAAAATGCTAAATTAGCTAAGCAAGAATTAGAAGGCCCGTGGTATAGTTTTCATCTTTCTCGACATTATTTTCATTCAAGTGTCACCTATATGGGATCTCAGGTAACCTATAACAATGATCTCATCAAGCAAGCTAAGTAACCAATCACAATGAAGAATTTTCACAGACAGCAAACTAAAAAGTAAAAAGCACTGAGAGAGTGAAATCAAGGTTGGGACATACCACATGGAATTAAGGTAGAAGATGAAATATCATAGATAAGTATTAAAAATAACCAAAATATTTTTTAATATTTTAAAAATCTGTGCATTTTAAATATCATAATAGAGAAATAGACATTGCACAAATACAAAATTAGGTTTTCGCTGTCGGTTTCACAGTTGTAACAACAGTGAGTGCTGACAGTTTTTCCTTCATTAAAACTGTAAAATCATGTTTGGTGCATCAGGGAGCACAGCAGTAATTAATTGATTTTTAAGAAGTAATAAAATGTAATATTTTAATCAAAGTAAGGGATAGTGAGCCATGCATGCCTATGTCTATCTCAGATTATACAATTCTTCAGGGGACTCTTTATCTTAATATAGCACCAATAATTTGAAACTTTGCAGCTATTACCATGGTACAATACAGTGGGTTTAATTGCAAGGTACTAATTACTTGTAGATAAAACTTAAGTTGGGTTAACTCTAACCAATGACTCTGTGATAACCAGTGCAAATGGAAATTCAGAAACTTCTTGTGAGATTGTCCGTCACTTTAAACAAACAATCACTTAGCTGAGGCATTAGCAAAATAATTTCCGGGATGACTCATAACACTAATCCAACCAAAGGATTGGTACATTTGCTGCCTCTAGCATTAGGTAATATAATATAGTGGGTCTGTAACCCATCAACAGATAGGTAGTGCTGTGGCAGTGGACCATGACAATCCCACAGTCATGTTCAGGCTTGAAACAGCAGTGCAGTTTGTCAAAGGAGGGACTGAGCAATATCTGACATTTCACTTTAAAGCTGTGGCTCCAAAAAGAAACTGCTCAAACATTTGTGCTTGTGTTGCTTATTTCCCTTTAAAAATAAACATCAACCAATAAATGAAAGCATGACACCATTGTCATCTTAAGGAGGAGACGCATGAAAGTGAAAATTGGGTGAAACTGGGTACTTTTCTGTCCCTTGATTCAAAATCACTAGACAGAAGAAACTGTTCTAAAAGAAAATCTACGGAGAAGAGAAAATAAGACCTACTTTTTGTCTTTTGTAAATATTATTGAGTGGCGCCACTTCACAGTCTTTATGAGCACCAAACACTTTACACATGGAGCACGTTGGCACTTCACATGTCAGACAATAAATGTTGATTCGTTCATCATCGTGTTCTTCACACATGGGTTGTTCACACTTCTTCTCAGGTCTGCAAAGAAAACCATACTCTTGATTCTTCACAATAAATAGAATGTTAACTGATCATTTTATTGACCTGTCCTTTCCCGGTTACGAGATGGGTGTCCCAACATGACATAGCCTGTCCTTTTATCCCATTTCCTCCTTGCAATTGTTTAGTCGCTCCTTGGCATAAGCAGCTTGCCATTTAGGGAATTGCTCCACTTTTCCACTCTACAAAAGGCAGGGGAAACCTGGCCAGATAAAGTTGAAAAAAGGTTGGACAAATTATTTCAAATACTTGAATCCAGGATGAAATATATGGATTATACCACATCTGGGTACACATGGAGAATGAATAGGGGAGAAATTTAAAAACGGAATAGGAAACCTTTATTAATGGAAGATTTTCAAAATCCACACTCCCTGCCAGAAATCCCTGGTTCTATGTTGAAATCAATGGATTGAATAATCACAATAGAGTCTACCTGTAACTTGACAATGTAAATCAGTGGAGCTAACATTAAGAAAATCAGCTCGATACTGTATGCTGTCCCTTATAAATACACCAGGTAAGTATGAACATATAGTTAAGCATACACATATGTTAAATATGTATAAAGGTGCAAATTGCCCAAATCAATTCTTATTCCATATAAAATGTGTGGTAAGGGTATTTTTCTCCTGAAAAGGCAAAACACAGTGGATGCTGAACATCTGAAATAAAAATAGAAATACTCAGTAGGTCAGGTAGAATTAAATGCGTTATGAGCTTGATTGATTATCTTAAATTGGTTATTACTGTAGCTAGTAGCATGCCCAGTGCTAGATAGCCCATGTTTGCAAAACTCAAAACACAAGGCTTCATATTAGATGTGATTCTGCGATTGGGCAGCACTTGCTGAACAATTATGAATTAATCGTGAAGAAAGAGGGCTTGGTTAAGGTACTAACTTAGAACTTTGCATCTGTTTTTATCAAGGTTGAAGATGCTGCCGAAGTCATGGTGAAATGACAAGTAATTGAGACACTAGGTGGGCTAAAAATGGATAGAGAGACATTGGAAAGGCTGACTGTACTTAAATTACCCAGGACTTGATCAGGTGCATCTAAGGATGCTGAGGGAAGTAAGGATGGGAATTGCATAGACACTTACCATAATTTTCCAATTCTCCATAGATACAAGTGTGGTGCCAGAGAACAGGAGAATTTCAAATTATCCACCCTTGTTTAAAAAAAAGCGTGTAAGGATAAGCTCACAAACTACAGGCCAATCAGTTTAATTTCAGTGATAGGAAAGCTTTTGGAAACAATAATCCAGGACAAAATTAAAAGTCACTTGGACAAATGTGGATGATGCCAGCACAGATCTGTTACAGGTAAATTGTGTGTAAACATGACCTGCCTTTGATGAACCAATGCTGCATTTGCCCAGTGGGACAATTTCTATCCAGATGTCTCACTATTTCTTCCTTGATGATGGATTTAAGCATTTTCCCCACTACAGAAGTTCAGCTAACTGGCCTATAGTTACCCGACTTTCGTCTACCTCCTTTTTTAAACTTGGAAGCTGATTAATTATACACAAATGAACAAAGAACAAAGAACAAATAAAATTACAGCACAGGAACAGGCCCTTCGGCCCTCCCAGCCTGCGCCGATCCAGATCCTTTATCTAAACCTGTCTCCTATTTTCCAAGGATCTACTTCCCTCTGTTCCCCGCCCATTCATATACCTGTCTAGATACATCTTAAATGATGCTATCGTGCCTGCCTCTACCACCTCCGCTGGCCAAGCGTTCCAGGCACCCACCACCCTCTGCGTAAAAAACTTTCCACGCACATCTCCCTTAAACTTTCCCCCTCTCACCTTGAAATTGTGACCCCTTGTAATTGACACCCCCACTCTTGGAAAAAGCTTGTTGCTGTCCACCCTGTCCATACCTCTCATAATTTTGTAGACCTCAATCAGGTCCCCCCTCAACCTCCGTCTTTCCAACGAAAACAATCCTAATCTACTCAACCTTTCTTCATAGCTAGCACCCTCCCTCTGAGTTCCCCTCTGACTCTCCTGGTGGGCTAGCAGCTGATTCGTCTGCTCGCCATCAGCTGGTGGGTTTGAATGTCCCGGCACCATATTTAAATACCGGTCCAGCACACTCATATCACTATCTCCAGCACATATGTCTTCAACAGACCTTGCAAGTTGCCAGCACCTCAGAAGAAAAAGGCTAACAGCCTCAAGAAGAAGTCTGTTGCTTGATTCAACCTCCCTGCAAGGCCTATCACCTGTGAGGCATCCATGCCACACTTGGACCTCTACCCACAGCACCTGGAGTCTTCATCTATGCAGCCTTGCAGGGTTCAGTTTCCCTCCCCTTGGTCATTCATCTGCCTTCCATTATTTGTCTTCTTAATCCGCGTCCTAGCCCCTCTGCCTGCCATCGTGAGTCCTCGTACTTGCACAGCCCTCCTTCAGCATTGCCCACTTTCTACATGAGGCCACACCCCTCACCCCCCCCCAGCTTCACATCGCACTCCACCCCCGGGTGAACTTCAGACCTTTGTTGCGGCTGCAGCATGAGTCGCACAACGCAGTCCTGTCTCGGGAGAATTGCAACGTGATTTTTTGCCAGCGGGGTTCTGGCTTTTCAGCTCCCACCAGATTTCCATGCCCATCCGTCGCCAAACCCACAGCGGGCGGGTTGGGAGAATTCCTTCCATAGTGTCCAGTTTTTCAGCAGCTTGTGAAGCTTTGATCTGAGGTTTATTTTCAACACTTCTAAGTTTCTGTGGCAGAAACTCCTATTTTTATACAGTTTCTACTTGATTAGATCATCTTTAGCAAATGTGGGTGTTGACGCTCCATGTAAATTCCTCCCCTTTTTATCAGGTTATATCATATATCAGGGATGGTAAATAAATGCTGGTCTAGCCAGCGTGCCAGCATTGCAAAAAGGGGCTGGTTTAGCTCACTGGGCTAAATCGCTGGCTTTTAAAGCAGACCAAACAGGCCAGCAGCACGGTTCGATTCCCTACCAGCCTCCCCGGACAGGCACCAGAATGTGGCGACTAGGGGCTTTTCACAGTAACTTCATTGAAGCCTACTTGTGACAATAAGCGATTTTCATTTCATTTCATGCGCGGATGACGTCATCACGCAGACGCGTCAAACCCGCGCATGCGCGGGCCGTCATGCCCCTCAGCCGCCCCGCAGACTGATCCTGCGGGGCGGCGGAGGAACAAATAGTGCGCAGGTATCGGACCCGCTGCCTGCGATTGGTGCCCACCGATCGCAGGCCCATGCCACCCTTGGCACGGCCGCGGTGCCATGGTTGTCCGGGACGGCACTTTGCGGCCGTTTTCACGAACGGTGAGAGCAGGTGTGATTGCGTTCGTGAAAACGGCCGTAAAGGCCTGGGAACTCGGCCCATTGGCCTGGGGAGAATCGCTGTTCACCGTAAAAAACGGCGAGCAGCGATTTGTGTCGTGGGGCGGGCGTGGGGGGGGGGGAGATAGCGGGAGGGCGGGAAAAATGTTGGGAAGGCCCTCCCGCTATTCTCCGACCCATTGTGGGCAGCGGAGAATCGCGCCCTTGACCCTTGGTTCTAGATTCTCCCACAAGAGGAAACAACCTCTCTACATCCACTCTGTTAAAACCCCTAAGTATCTTATATATTTCAATCAAGTCACCTCTTACTCTCTTAAACTCCAGCAGATATAAATCTTGCCTGTCCAACTTTCCTTCATAAGATAACCCACCCATTCAAGGTATTAATCAGGTGAACATTCTCTGAACTGCTTCCAATATATTTACATTCTTCCTTAAATAAGGAGACTAATACTGTACACAATGCTCCAGATGTTCTCTCACCAATGTCCTGTACAACTGAATCATAACCTCCCTTTTCCAGTCCCCTTGCAATAAACAATAAAATCCTATTAGCTTTCTGAAGTGTTGGCTAGTGTAGACTTGAGAGATGAACAGACACTTCCAACACTGATGAAGGTTCAACTCAATTTTATTAACTGCTTAACGGTGACTGGGGGTCTAAATGATGCTAACTTAAACTAGAGACCTAAGCCTTGTCCGAACCAGTTGATTTTCTCAGCACGTGTTGTAGGTCTGTGCTGGGCTGGATGAGTTCTTGTTACATTGAGAGGCAGCACCCAGAATGAGCGGGAACCGTGGTGCCCTCTGCCTTTATAGTGTGTGTATTCTAACTGGTGATTGGCTGCGTTGTTTGTACATGTTGATTGGTCCCTGTGTGTGTCCATCAGGTTGTGTCTGCACCATGATATACTGGTGTATATTATGACACTTTCCTGATTCTTTGCTGTACCTGCATACTAACCTTCCATGATTTATGCACTAGGATAGCCAGTGCCCCTCTGCATCTCGGAGCTCTGCAATCTCTCACCATCTTGATAAAATGCTTCTTTTTTATTCTTCCTGCCAATTTTACATTTTCCAATATTATACCCCTTTGCCAGATTTTTGCCCACTCACCTAACCTATCTATATCCTTTTGTGGCCTCCTTAAGTCCTCCTCATAATTTACTTCCATACCTATGTTTCTATCGTCAGCAAATTTAGCAACCATTCCATCAGTCCCTTCATCTAAGTCATTGTATAAATTGTAAAATGTTGAGGCCCCCAAGACTGATTGCTGTGAGACACCGCTCATTACATTCTGCCAAACAGAAAAAAGCCTGTGAAAAATACCTCTCTGTGTCCTGTTAACTAGCCAATCTATCTATGTACTTACACCATGAGCTTATATTTTCCGTAATAATTTACAATGTGCTACCTTATCAAATTGTCAAGAACCAGAGAACAGTGAGTTAAGATGAATGGCTAAATAGCCAAAGGTGATATAAGGAAAAACGTTCTCATGTAGCGTATGGATAGGATCTGGAATGCCCTGACTGAGGTTATGGTGGAGGCAGGCACTTGTAACTTTCAAAAGGGAATTGGATAATTATCTGAAGCACTCTATCTCTTTGATTGTAACATTCACACTGCCCAGTTTGGACTAGTGGAAAGAGTTTTTAAAAAACCCTAATGGGGAGGAATTTTCACCTTCTATTCTGATGGATGGGAAGGCCAGAGGGAGCAGAGAATCCAGCCAGAGTCCACAAACAGCTTTTACGCTGGTAGGATTTCCTATTGAGTTTGTACATCCCCACCAGCCAATGACGTAATGGAGTTCTCACCATGAAAGTTCAGGAACCCTATTAGCAAACATTTAAGTCATTCGCGAGCCTCCCCGCTATATCATTCCTCCCATGTGTGGATTTCTCCCAGCCGGCGTATTGACATCACATCGGTAAGGTTTTCAAAAGCTTTTGACAAACGGGGAGCTGGTGAACGGAACCTGTTCAGGAGCACAGGTAAATACAGACCTCAGGGGGGAGAGGGGCAAGCCTGGGCAGTACCCTGGCACTGCTATCTGGCACTATCAAGGGGAACCCGCGGAGGAGCTTCGCTGGGGCCTTCTGCAGGGGAGGGTTCCTTGGGAGGGGGGTTCCTCGGGAAGGGAGTCCCATTTTCATGGTGGGGGTGGGCTCCCGGGGGATCCCGAGTCTGTTGGTGCGGGGGAGACATGGATTCCGAGAGGTATTTGTGTTTTTTAAATCTTATTCAGTTTCGGACGCCCTTATCTGTCAGGCGTCGAGGGTGCTGGCAGGCTGTGAACTGAATGAGCTTGCCCTGCCAGGGTCACATCGTGGAACCCACCTGTGGTGAATGTAACTCTGTAATTCACACTGATATATATATGAGACCGTACGATTGTAAGCGCAGTTGTGTTGCCCGACCACTAGGGAGAGTAGCTCTGGGAATGCTTAGGAGTTTGTACAGGGCTCCACCCTTGGCTCCGCCCATGGCTCCTCCCCCTGGACTGCTGTATAAATATCAATGCCCAGAGCCAGCCGACCAGTTCATCGAGAGTTCAACATGTAACAGGCTGGCTCTGTGGTAAGTAGATTAAAACCACTGTTCATATCTCAAAGCACGTGTCTAGTGAATTGATGGTCTCATCAATTTAATCTACTTAAGAAACAGTCAGGATCAATCATGGAATCAGCCCTCAAGCCTGAGCGACTGGAACTCGACCCACAGGATGCAGAGGCAAAATAATTTTTTTCTCACTGGCTCCGGTGTATTAAAGCCTACCTGGCGGAAGCGAGCACAGCCGAAACAACGGAGGAGCAGAAACTGAGCCTACTGCACGCGAGGGTGAGCCACAGAATCTCTACTCAACTAAACTGTGCCGGTTCGTATACTGAAGCCTTAGCGCTACTCGTCAAAATGTATGTGAGGCCTGTTAATGAAGTCTATGCATGATACGTGTTCACTACTCGCCGCCAGCAGCCTATGGAATCGCTCGCAGAATTCCTGAGAGAGCTTAAAACTTTATCTAGTGACTGTAATTACCAGGCGGTTACCGCGGCAGAACATAGAGAACTTGCTGTACGCGATGCCTTTGTTGAGGGCCTTAGGTCAAATTACGTGCGCCAGCGACTACTGGAAAAGGGGGCCCTAAATCTTGAAGCGACTGTTGAACTTGCTACCACTATGGAGGTCTCCTTCCGCAGCCTCACCTCATTCCCCGCGGACCCCGCGACCCCGTCATGGGCTCCTGACCAGCGACTCCCCCAGGCCTGCGTCGCGCGGCCGCCCAGCCACAATGCTGCCCCAGCCTGCCACTTTTGCGGCCAGAATCAGCACTCGCGGCAGCACTGCCCGGCCCGCAACGTGACCTGAAGCAGCTGCGGGCGAAAAGGACACTATGCCAGAGTGTGTCTGGTGAAGAAAGCCCCAGCCTCTAACCCTCCCACGGCTCAAAGCACTCGGTCCGCCCCAGCCTCTAACCCTCCCACGGCTCAAAGCACTCGTTCCCTGAATTCACAGGCCCGCAGGCCCCGAAATGCTGCAGCCTGTATGCCGACTCCGCCCAACATGTGCGAGTCATGGAGGCGGCCATCTTGGCAATCCTCCTCCATGCGGCCGGCCATGTGCGAGTCATGGGGGCGGCCATCTTGGCAATCCTCCTCCATGCGGCCGGCCATGTGCGACTCATGGGGGCGGCCATCTTGGGATCCTCCTCCATGTGACCGGCCATGTGCAACTCATGGGGGCGGCCATCTTGGGATCCATCCACTTCAAACTCTGAAACTCACCTCGACGACTACAAACTCAGAGGGCAGTCATCACGGGGCCACTCCAGCACAGCTGATCGAGCCACCGACTACCCGTAACTCAGCGCAGTCACTCTGGACCAACCGCGCCCGAAGCATCTGCGGAACTTGATGGCGACGGTCCAAATTAACGGGTACAGCACGCCGTGCCTTTTCGACTACGGGAGCACTGAGAGCTTCGTACACCCAGATCTGGTAAGACGCTGTTCGCTCCCCATTTTCCCCGCGCGGCAAACTATCTCCCTCGCTTCGGGCTCCCACTCTGTCCAAATCCAAGGGCGCACCGCCGCGACTCTCACAATCCAAGGCGCTAGCTGTGCCAAATTCCAGCTCTACGTCCTGCCCGAACTCTGCGCCCCACTCTTATTGGGCCTAAATTTTCAGTGTAACCTCAAGAGTCTCACCCTCAGTTTCGGCGGGCCCCTACCCCCACTCACTATTTGCAGCCTAGCCATGCTGCGAATCTCCCCCACTCCTCTCTTTGCCAATCTCACCCAGGATTGTAAACCCGTAGCCACTCACAGCAGGCGATACAGCCTGCAGGATAGGGTGTTCATCAGATCAGAGGTCCGAAGGCTTCTCAGTGAGGGGATCATAGAGGCCAGCAACAACCCCTGGAGAGCTCAGGTGGTGGTCGTCAAGACCGGGGAAAAATTCCGCATGGTCGTAGACTATAGTCAGACCATTAATAGGTTTACGCTCCTCGACACGTACCCCCTCCCCAGGATTGCAGACATGGTAAATAAGATCGGCCAGTATCGGCTCTTTTCCACGGTGGATCTGAAGTCTGCATAACACCAGCTCCCAATCATATTACGCCCAGTGGGCCCCTCAATATGCGGACAAAGCCCGCCCACTCTTTTTAAGGCCACACTATTTCCCCTGTCAGCTGAGGCGCGCCAGGCCTTCAACTGCATCAAGGAGGACATCGCCAAAGCGGCCATGCGGGCGGTGGATGAATCCACCCCCTTTCAGGTTGAGAGCGACGCCTCAGAGGTAGCTCTTGCAGCCACTTTAAATCAGGCAGGGAGACCAGTCGCATTCTTCTCCCATACCCTCTCCGCTTCGGAACTCCGACACTTGGCAGTCGAAAAAGAAGCACAAGCCATTGTGGAGGCTATTCGTCACTGGAGGCACTACCTCGCAGGTAGGAGGTTCACCCTCATCACCGACCAAAGATCGGTTGCCTTCATGTTTGACAACTCGCAAAGTAGCAAAATTAAAAACGATAAAATTCTGCAGGTGGAGGATCGAACTCTCCACCTGTAGCTACGATATTAAGTATCGACCAGGGAAGCTTAACGAGCCCCCAGATGCCCTATCCCGCAGGTACGTGCGCCAGCACGCAGAACGACCACCTGAAAGTCCATCCACAACGACCTCTGTCACCCGGGGGTCACCCAGCTCGCCCACTACATCAAAGCCCGAAATCTACCTTCTCCACTGAGGAGGTAAAAGCTGCCACCAGAGACTGCCCGATCTGCGTGGAGTGCAAACCGCACTTCTATAGACCAGGCAGGGCCCACCTGGTCAAGGCTTCTAGGCCCTTTGAATGCCTCGTGATCGATTTCAAAGGGCCGCTCCCCTCAACTAACAGGAATGTTTACTTCCTAAACGTCATAGATGAGTTCTCCCGCTTCCCCTTTGCTATTCCATGCCCCGATATGACCTCCCACACAGTCATTAGGGCCCTGCATAGTATCTTCACTCTGTTTGGTTTCCCCCAGCTACGTGCACATCGACCGGGGTTCGTCCTTCATGAGCGACGAGCTGCGTCAGTACCTGCTCGACAAGGGCATCGCCTCGAGCAGGACTACCAGCTACAACCTCAGGGGGAACGGGCAGGTGGAGAGGGAGAATGCGACGGTCTGGAAGACTGTCCTATTGACCCTCCGGTCCAGGAATCTCCCAGTCTCCCATTGGCAGGATGTCCTCCCAGATGCGCTCCACGCTATTAGGTCCCTCTTATGTACCGCGACCAACCAGACCCTTCACGAGAGGCTCTTTATCTTTTCCAGGGGCACTACCACGGGGGTCTCACCCGTGTAGAGAAGGTGCGCCTGCTTCACTCAAACTCCCAGTACGCCTTCGTAGAGTTCCCTGACGGCCATCAGGACACCGTATCCTTCCGGGACCTAGCACCCGCAGGATCCAGCATCCCCACTATCACTGCAGAGGTACCCCTCACTCTACACTCCACCCAGCCACCCCCTCGCGCTCCTGAGCCCACTAGCTCGCTACATTTGTTTCGAGCACCCGCACCGGCTAACCCCCAGCGCCCCCGGTCCCCAGTCGAACCAGACGGGCATGGAGCTCGGACGGAATCACGCCCAGAGTCCGCCATCGTACCCCAACCCACAACACCCATGCAGCCACCACAAGAGGCTGCAACCCCGGTGCTCCGCAGATCACAGAGGACGACTCGACCACCGGACAGACTCAATTTATGAACCACCATCCCCGCCGGACTTAATTTTTTTGTAGGGGGTGAATATGGTGAATGTAACTCTGTAATTCACACTGTGATATATATATGAGACCGTACGATTGTAAGCGCAGTTGTGTTGCCTGACCACTAGGGGAAGTAGCTCTGGGAATGCTTAGGAGTTTGTACAGGGCTCCACCCTTGGCTCCGCCCATGGCTCCTCCCCCTGGACTGCTGTATAAATATCGATGCCCAGAGCCAGCCGACCAGTTCATCGAGAGTTCAACATGTAACAGGCTGGCTCTATAGTAAGTAGATTAAAACCACTGTTCATATCTTAAAGCACGTGCCTCGTGAATTGATGGTCTCATCACCACCTTCCAGGTTTTTTTGGACTTCTGTGTCAAAATATGGTGGGAAAAGCCAACAATGCAGCCAGTGGGATACACGCTGCTTTACCCCTGAGTTGACACAAAAATTTGAAAATTCTGTCCTAAACCTATGCATTGTGGACTTCTGATCAATATAAAAATCTGTGAAGAATGATACAATTCCAGGACATTTTGAACTGATGCAAACTGAGCACAACTGAATCTGTCACAAGGTGAAAAAAAAAGACAAATGACCTTTCAATGGAGCTTCAAACTAAACATTCATTCGAAAATCTTTAGTGGTTAAAAGTTCAAACCTTACTCTAAACTTCAGACTATATCCCTTTGCCAAAACTGGGAACAAATACCTTGGGTGGAGCTTTCTCAAAAAATGACAAAGGATAATTTTGGGAGTCACGGTAGCACAGTGGTTATGATTGTTGCTTCTTAGCGCCAGGGTCCCAGGTTCGATTCTCAGCTTGGGTTACTGTCTGTGCGGAGTCTGCACGTTCTACCTGTGCCTGTGTGGGTTTCCTCCGGGTGCTCTGATTCCTCCCACAAGTCCTGAAAAACGTGCTGCAGGGTGAATTGGACATTCTGAATTCTCCCTCAGTGTACCGGAACAGGCGCCGGAGTGTGGCGACTAGGGGATTTTCACAGTAACTTCATTGCAGCGTTAATGTGAGCCTACTTGTGACACCAATAAAGATTGTCATTATTATTTTGGGCACAAAAATCAGGGCGAACAGCCAGCGCAAATCTGATTGCGATCTTCCGCACTCAGTAATTTTCTTTTGGAGTGAGTGTGTGTTTTAGACTGGTGTGAGAAAGGTGGGGCCTAAACACACTGGCAGGTCCGGCTCCTCAGAGATTTTTAAAGCGTGGCCCAATCTCAAAGTTAAGTGACGTGTCCCCTTACTGACAGCCTCTCCACGGACACTGTGACCCCCGCAGAGAAGGGGAATGTTGTGATCTATGGTGCTGTGTTATATTACTTCGAGTAACATAAGGTGCCACTTTGCTGAAGGATGCTCCAGACTCTGAGATAAGTTCAACGTACTTATTGAGTGATTAACAATGCACTTAAATGAGTTCGACACTCTGCTAATCTGACTCTAGTAACTCAGTCTATTCTGCTAACTATACAAGCTTGCTCTAGACCACGTGCGAGGGTGTGATGTTGCTGTTGATCAACCCTGTCTTGCTCTCTAGGTTACTGCCAGTGGAAGAGGCAGAGCCTGTGTGCCTTGTCCTTTTTATAGTGGCCGTGTGGTGCCCCCTTGTAGTAATGCCACCTCTGGGTGCCCTGATTACCCATTGGTTGTGTCCTGTTCTGATGATCCATTTGTTGCGTGTCTGCATATCATGACATCTCGCCACTTAAAAAAAATATATACATGTGTATGTGCCTGTCTAATGTGGCAACGGGAGCTACGGCTGACAGTGTTAAGAATGACTGATATATACAGTGGACAGAATTACAGTAAAAAAAAACCAACTATTCATAATTCCAGTCTCTGGGGTTTCCATCAGATCCTCAATAACCGCCGGAGAGGTGGCCGAGGGGATGCCGGTGTCTTGATAGGTGTGTGGGAGGCACGACTGGTGGACTTGTGGCCTGTGGTGTTTGGAGGTGGCACTTCAACAGGTGGAAGTGGAGGGGGAATTGGTTGTGGGCTTATGATTATCTGCAGTGGCCTTCGATTTCTGCGAACAATGGTGCCGTCAGACATTTTTAGCACATAGGATCTGGGCGTGGCCTGCCGAATGATGACAGCCGGGGCAGACCACTCACCATCAGGTGTCTTGATCCTGATAGTGTCTGCTGGGGATAGCGCGTCCAGATCAGTGGCATGTGCGTCATAGTTCTGATTCTGACTGTTGCGTAGCTGTTGCATCTTTTGTAGCACCGATAGGTGATCTGGGTTGGGCAGGTGTAGGGCTGGAAGTGTTGTTTGCAGGTCCCTGTTCATCAGCAGTTGAGCTGGTGACATGCCAGTTGATAAGGGAGTCGCCCGGTACGCTAGTAGTGCAAACTATATGTTGGAGGCGGATTACGAGGCCTTGTGGATGAGTTGCCTGACGATATGCACCCCGTTTTTGACTTTGCCGTTGGACTATGGGTCGTGCGGACAGGAGGTGATGTGTCTGAAGTTGTAGCTCTGAGCAAACGTGGACCATTCTCGACTGTGGAAACACGGGCCATTGTCACTCATGACGGTATTCGGGATACCATGCCACGAGAATGTCTCTTTGCATGCTTTGATGACGGTCCTTGAGGTGAGGTCGGACAGCTTCAGCACCTCCAGATAGTTTGAAAAGTAATCAATGAGTAGGATGTAGCCGCGACCATTCACATGGAATAGATCAATGCCGACCTTGGACCATGGAGAGGTTTCCAGGTCGTTTTGTTGGAGCGTCTCCTTGCTCTGTGCAGGTTGGAACTTCTGACAGGTTTCGCAGTCCAGGACCATGTCCGTGATGTCCTGGTTGATGCCGGGCCAGTAGATGGGTTGTCGGGCCCTGCATCTGCACTTTTCTATGCCCAGGTATCCCTCATGAATCTACCGCAGCACCATGCACTGGGGACACAGTGGGATCACTATTCTTTCCATCTTCAGCAGGATGCCGTTGATCAGCATTCGGTCATATTTGACGTTGTAGAATTGAGGGCATTGAGCATACACCATCGAGCTGACCCAGTCGGTTGGTTCAGTGACCGTAGAGATGATGCCTTTCTTTTGTAAGCTTGTGAGCGTGGACCACTGGTTTGGCGTCAGGCCACAGTAGAATCTTGTACTCATAAGGAAGTGTGCCCATCCCGCTGAAGACACCTGGGAACTGGGTCAGGATGTCATCGGTGCTGGCCTGAAGATCCAGATGAGACGGCGTTATTGTGTAGACCCTTTGAATGAGGTTCAGTTGCTTGCAGGCCTGCACACCTAGCAGGGATGCCCTGTCTGGTTGAACAATCTCGAAGCATAGGTTTGTCTCTATGTGTCGGTTGGACACTGTCAGGTGGCAGGACCCCAGTGCCTTAATTGCGTTGCCAGTGTAGTCCTGGAGTTTGCAGGCAGCTGGAAGGATTTTGGGACCCTTCTTGATTCTCGTGAAGTCCAACTGTGTGATCAGGTTGGCGGAGGCACCTGTGTCCAGTTTGAACTGGATGGGGCATTGATTGACATCCATCACTGCGTTTCATTCGTCCTCAGAATCCACGGCAAGGATTGACCAGACTTGCGATGTGCCCGGTGTGGTGTATTCGCACTTCATGATGATGCCTACTGTGTTATCCAGATAGTCATCGTCTGGATCTGGAGCACTACCTTGATCAGAGTCATGCGTTCAGTGTTGCACACTTCTGATGCGATCCTGCCTGAATTGTGGTCGCTGACTCCTGACTTGTGGTGCAGATCTGCACAGGGCTGTATAGTGGTTAAGTTTCCCACAGTGTAAACGGTGTTTGCCTCTTGCAGGGCATTTTTTTCTAAAGTGTGCGGTGCCACAGTTTGTACATGTCATGACGTCGGTGTCATGACGCTCAGACTCCATGATGCTCCAGATGTCATGATGTTCCAGACTGGTTACACATGCGTGGTGCGGTTCTCGGCCATTTGCACCTGCGCAGTGCGGTTCTCGGCCATTTGCACCTGCGCAGTGCGGTTCTCGGCCATTTGCACCTGCGCAGTGCGGTTCTCAGCCATTTGCACCTGCGCAGTGCGGTTCTCAGCCATTTGCACCTGCGCAGTGCGGTTCTCGGCCATTTGCACCTGCGCAGTGCGGTTCTCGGCCATTTGCACCTGCGCAGTGCGGTTCTCAGCCATTTGCACCTGCGCAGTGCGGTTCTCAGCCATTTGCACCTGCGCAGTGCGGTTCTCGGCCGCTTCGTATTCCCAGTCGTATTGCGCAGGAGGAGGGCGCGAAATGGCTGCCGTCGGCGATGTGGAGTCGCTGCATCCGGGAGATGGCCTGAACACTCTCCACCTCATGGGAGGTTTGTGTTTCATTCTCAGCATTTTTGTAGTGTGAGTAGCGATTTTTTGAATGCTCATTCACGTTTCAATAGCGACTTTTAAGGTCATGTGCTTGATTTTCTGCAATTGCTCTCACAGAGGATCAGAGTGGACTCCAAAAATGATTTGGTCTCTGATCATGGCGTCAGTTATGTCACCGAAGTTGCAGGATTGCGCGAGCAGTCTAAGGTTAATTAGATAACTATTGAAGGATTCATCTTTACCTTGCATCCTCTGCTTAAAGATATAGCGCTCAAATATTTCGTTCGTGTCCACCTCGCTGTGGCTGTCGAATTTTTTCCGGATGGTTTGGTATTTCATTTGGTCCTGCCCTTCTGTGTATTGAAATGAGTTGAAGATCTCTATCACATGTTCACCCGCAGTGGTGAGTAGAATAGCTATCTTCCGAGCATTGGTCGTGCCATTTAGGTCGCATGCTTCCATGTATAGTTGGAATTTTTGTTTGAACGGACGCCAGCAAGCACTAAGATTACCGGTGGTCCTGAGTTGATGAGAAGCCTGAATCTTGTTCATCGTGCCTGGATTCGGTTGCTGGTTGTCTCTAACCTTGCTGAGTTGAACTAGGGAGATTGAACAGTCACTCCTGTACCATGTTGTGTTATGTTATTGCTAGTAACATAAGCTGCTACT